>NW_022436992.1:5325973-5383797 GCF_009761245.1 Sapajus apella | reverse complement strand
TAAAAAAAAAAAAAAAAAAAAAAAAAAGAGACCATAGACCATAGAGTGGTCCTGGCCAGTCTATGGAGAACACACAGTAAGAATTTCCAGGTTCTCTTCCTCAAGTTTTGATGACAGAGGGCTGAAAACTCCACCCTCGGTTCACGCTAATGCTGTCCTTTTTTGTACATGGAGTCCACGGGGAGGCTTGAAGCTTAATTGCTCATCTTCATGTTTCTCCATTCATAAATATTCATGACTCCTCCTATAGTTTACTGAATATGTATATTCAGCCACACTGCTCAGCATAAATTCCTGTTCCTTTTGCCCATCCCTTAAAGTATTTGTTTCTGGCTTACCAGCCTGTCAGGATAGCTAATCTGCAGCCTACAGTCCTTTATAAGAAATAAAATCTCCTCTGGATGGGCTCAATGGCTCATGCTTGTAATCCCAGCACTTTGGGAGGCTGAGGCAGGTGGATCACCAGGTCAAGGGTTCAAGACCAGCCTGGCCAAGATGGTGAAACCCAGTCTCTACTAAAAATACAAAACTTAGCCGGGCGTGGTGGCAGGCACCTGTAATCCCAGCTACTTGGAAGGCTGAGGCAGAGAACTACTTGAACCCAGGAGGCAGAGGTTGCAGTGAGCCAGGATCACACCACTGCACTCCAGCCTGGGCAACAGAGTGAGACTCTGTCTCAAAAAATAATAACAAAAAATAAACATAAAATCTCCTACTTTAAAAACAACCAAAAACTGTGATTCTAATGATTTAAGCTTTGTTCTAGGATTATTTTAATCAGTAGTTGCATACATTAAGGTATTATGTTCAAGGTGACAACTCTGCCCTAACCCCAAGTACTTGTAAGTGAATGCAAATAAATCATGACCTTCCAAACATAATGGAATGGAGCTTAGCAGTTATTAAAATTCTAAATCTTCTTAGTATTTCTTCAAATGTAACATAAAAAAAAAAGTAATGTGAAAGAGCAGATTTTTTTTTTTTTCCACAATCCCAAAAAAAAAAAAAAAAAAAAAAAAAAAGGCTTGACTTCATATGGCCTTGGAGATCTCACTAAATGATGCCGCTTTAGGCTGATATAAAGTGGTAATTTTCCTTTAACAAGAAATGCCTGTGTTTTGTTTCCTGCATTTGCCATGAATCACCAAACAATTCACAACTGAGTAAAGGAAAATTTTTCTTCTTTAGACTCCCAGTTGTTGTTAACTCAGAAGTTCTTAAACACAGAAGAAGTTTTAAGGAAGCCACATGTTCTCTACTTTCTTTTAAAATTACTTTTAGTTCTTTATGTGGGGGCATGAAAGAATTTGGAACAATAACTAATTTAATTGACACAGAGGAAAAACAGAGAGTCTTTCCAAAAAGTCCTCGCTAACATCCAACACTCAAGTAGTCTATTACGATGTCAACAGAATCACTAGTTATGCTTCGAGGCTTATAATTTGTTATTTCTCTGACATCCTCTATTCACATGTGAAATCATTTTCCAATGTAAAAAACAAAAACAGAAATGAAACTTAAATACTAAGTTGTAGAAAATA
Organism: Sapajus apella; assembly: GCF_009761245.1. NCBI lineage: Eukaryota > Metazoa > Chordata > Mammalia > Primates > Cebidae > Sapajus > Sapajus apella. Next base: position 5,382,256 of record NW_022436992.1, on the reverse strand, counting down.
TACTGAGTTAAGCTCAAATAGTTGACAAAAAAAGTACGTAACTTTCCTTGCCCTGAGTCAAAAATAAATTCTAAAACCTTTTTCATCTTGTTTATAATTTCTGGGGAATAAAAGCACTGGAGATGTGATTGCAATCATAATGCCACCCAATCAAACAATGTCAGAAAATCAAATGGTTGAGGGTTGTTATTTCATAATACATTTTTTCTTTGGTGGATGGTCTAAACATTTTTTTCTTTCTGAACTTTACTCAGCATAAAAGGATGTTACGAATAGTTTTCCTAACTCACAGCCATTAAATGTCTCCCTTAACTTTAAAGTTTTATGTGTAACATTTCTAAATTAGGTGAGGCAATTTGACAGCACTATAAAAAAACATTAAGTGTGTGGTTGCTGTGAGACTGTCTAAGTGAGAAGATACTCCTGTCCATGTCTTCGAATAATGTTACTGAAACATTATTATTACTCTATTCATATAAGTATGTGCAAACTCTATATGAATAATACAATATTGGAAAAAAAGCATTGCCTTCCATTTTTCCTAAGGCATCCACATTGGTACCATAAGAAAATAGTCATAACCATGTACCCTGCTCTAAAATCCTTATTTTATTTATCCCCATGATTACTTCATAACTTTTCCTCAATCCTCAATCCAATTCTGTCTTTGCCAGATTTATTCCCTGCTGCTCATTTCCTACATCGGGTTTAATATTTCTGGAAAAGGTAGAACCAGTAAGAATATCCACATACCCTGTTATCACCTCTGCCCACCACTTGCCCCTGACCTTTATGCTCTGACTTTCCCCCTGAAACTTCCCTCTTGATACAGTGCCCGAGGTCCTCCCAACAGCTTTTACTTTCTCACACGATCCCTACCTATCCTAACTCTTCAATGGCAATGTTCCGGCGATTTTCCCACTCTTTCTTAGAATCATCGAAAGTTGTTTCTCTCTTCTGAGTTATTCCCATTAGTATAAAAACACACTGAATTCACTGATGCTTGTAACTAACTTTGAAATTTGGCGAAAAAAAATAGATGAAAGAATGAACAGAAAAATGAATAGGCATGTGATAAAGCAAATGCAGCAAAATGTGTAGAATCTAGTTAGTAGGGTCATAAACATCAATTCTCAAAAACTTTCAAGTTTTCTGCATTTTTGAAAATTTTTTATAATAAAATATTACAAAAAATCTTAATAACATTTTTACCAACTTAAAAAAATGCCTCATCCACTTCTAACACCACCCATTTCTAGTTTTCCATTATTCCCACAAAGCACTGACTTTAATTGTACTTCTTCCCACATATTTTGACTTTAATTGCTGGTCTTCAGTGTAAAAATTTATATCAGGGATGGTATGGAATGTCTTTCCAACTCTTTATGTCTAAATTTTCTGCATCTTTATAATTATGACATGTCTCATAAGTAGCATATAGCAAATAGGGTTTTTTTCAATACAGTCTGAAAGTCTCTGTCTTTTAATTGGAGTATTTTGCCTCTTTGAATTAGTATTATTATGCCTTACTAATATACATCTTGCTATTCATTCTATGTACAAACTACAGATGATAATCTCTATGGTATCCACTAAATGAGTGGCAAAATAACATATAACAAGGTAATGTAGGAGGTCACTGACTGAAAATAATTAAATGATTTCAAAAAGGAAAAAAATAAGAAAAAGGAACATAGAACAAATGGCTCCTTTTATGGCATTCTAGACAATGCAAAAATTTAGACTAGTTTACTTCTACTTACTGTATAGCCACACATGTTTTTTATGCTGTCATATATTTCAGCTACTTCTGTATTTCACCTTAAAGTAGTTATCATGGTTTTATAGAATCAACAGTCATTTGGAGCTACCCCGATATTTACTGTGCGTTCTGCATTCTCAATCGCTCTGTTTGCATCCAGGATCAGTTTCATCCTGCATGGAAACACTCTGAAGTGTTTCCTTTCTTTTTGTTTGTGTGCTTCAAAATTGTGTTTATTATATTTTTTCTTATTACATATGCTATCATGTTCATAATGGATACATAAATTAGATGCACATAAATACAAATAACAACAAAATAAGCCTATTCTCACCACGTAATGTAACCTGTGTATAAATTGGCAAATGTTTTCAGTATACAAACACATAACCTACTGTAAAAATTCAAGAAACAAGGGTGATGATGATGTAAAATGCAGGTTTGCTACTCTGCCCCCACTTCCTCTGCAGCCTGGGTGTGAATCCCTGCTCCACCACTTGTTCTCTGTGTGAAGTTGGGCAAATCCTTTACTCTCTCTGGGCTTTCCTTTCTCATCTGCAAAATGGAGCTAATAATATGTACCTAGCTGATCTACTATAAAGACACAGGCACATGTATGTTTACTGAAGCACTATTTACAATAGCAAAGACTTGGAACCAACCCAAATCCCCATCAACGATAGACTAGATGAAGAAAATATGGCACATATACACAATGGAATACTATGTGGCCATGGAAAAGAATGAGTTTATGCTCTTTGCAGGAACATGGATGAAGCTGGAAATATTTCTTTTAATATGCATTTGCTGGTGACATATTCTAAGGTTTTCTTTATATAAAAGTGTCTTTATTTCAACTTTATTTTTGAGTAACATTTTGCTAGTATAAAAATAGTAGAATATCAGTTATTTTCAGGTCTCTGATAATTCTCCCATTGACTTAAGCTTTCATGTTTCTGATGAAAAGACAGGTACCTCTATCATTTTGATCCCAGAATGGTAACATCCTTTTTAAAAATCTCTAATTGTATTTAATATTTTCTCTTTACCTCTGGTTTTAGATATTGTAATATAAAATAAGTATTAATACATGCAGTTTTCTTCCAGTGTCTAGAATTTCTTGAATCTGTGGCTTAATGACTTTCATCAGATTTAGAAAATCCTTAGCAGTTATCTATTGAATTTTCCCTTTATTCCTCTTCTCTTTTATGGGTATTTTAGGTATGTATATGCAAATGCTTTTAACTATGCTTTATCTCATATTTTTTTTTCTGGGTTGTCATTATTTGGTCTATGTTTTATTCCACAAATTAATGCTAATTTATCTTCCAGTTCATGAATTCTTTTTTAGCTTTGTCTAATCAGCTGTTAAAACCATGATTCAAATCACTGAATTATTGTAACTTTCAGTTCTAGAATTTCCATTTTATTCTTTGCTACAGATCTCTTCTTCTGCTATAATTCTTCATCTTGCTATTTAATTTCTACAGTATTACATTAATGCATAATTACATCAATCTATGATTTTTAAATACCACATTTGATAATTCTAATATCTACATCTTTTGTGGATTGCTTTTTTTGCTATATTTTTCTTTGTTTCGGCCATTATATATTTTTGCATATCTCATTATTTTATATTTAATGTCATACACAGCATATTAACTGCTGTGTATGAGAATATACAAAGTTATGGATGATAATATTTTCTTCTAGGGAGGAATTTTCTTTGCTATGAGAAGAATATTATGGAAGGAACATGGCATCTTAATCCATTATGAGACTGAACTGATTTGAAACTGGGCTTCAGTCCTTTTGATGTCTGATATCCATGTTTCAGCCATTTCAGCATCCAAAATAAAAGCCCAGTTTCTTGTGGCAGATTACATTTTCCAAAGATTATCTGCCCTTAACCATGTCTATTTCCCTTGATCCTGAGCATACATCTGTGACAACTCTCCAGACGTGATTTTCAAGGTTAGATCATAAGAATGTCTGTACTTCTCTTTTCAAAAATGATATTCTCAGTCTTGAAGAATGTGTGAGGAATCCCAACTAAGACAATTTGGGGATACTAAATGAACAGGCTATATCTTATATTTGGGATGATGTCTTCAGCTGTGTTTGGGAAGACAGGTCCCAGTTGACAGCCAGCATCAAGTCTCACACATTTGAATGAATACCCCTCCAGATGATTCCAGTCTTGCTATCCCCAGCATTTGAATCTTTCTAGTTGAGACCTCAAACACCATGGTACAGAGACAAGGCATCATGCTATATGCTTTGACTTCCCTACATTTATAAACCATAGAAAATAATTTCACAACACTACATTTGGAATAATTTGTATGCAACAATAGTGATGGGAATAGGTGCCTTCCAGAACTTGTTCTTAATCTTGAATTTCTGTCCCTCCATATCAGTGAAACTGCCCAAAGCTCTTCTCAGCTACTCACTGCTGCTCAGTCATTGCTTTAATTGAAAAATGTTCACATTTCTTAATTTCTTCTCTTTCCAGAATCTTGACCCCTTAGAATCCTGTTCGCTTAGTACTTTTCTAGTGTTATACAAATGTTTATTGCTTTTTAAGATTTAGTTATTCTTGGTTGAGAGAATTCATCTAGAACAAATTAATTCTCTTTTTTGGAGCAGATGTATCAAATTTCCATTAAATTTTTCATTTAAATCACTACAGACATATACACATACAGTGATTTACATATATAAATCTACATAAATATATTTTTAATTTCTAAAAGTTCTATTTGATTTGTTATTTATGTTGTTTGTTTTTAATATGTCTTTATTTGCTACTATTTTAAAGTCTTTCTTAATTCTTAAAACAGAGTACACTAAATTATTTTTACATTTATGTCTGATAATTCCAATATCTGTAGCTTTTATAGATGTAATTCTCCTGTGTTTTGCTGTTTATTCTACTGGCACTGGTTTGTAGACTCTACTAATATGTTTTGGTTTCAGCTCACATTTCTCGAAATATATCTGTGGAAATCATTTAAGGCCTATAAGAAACTTGATGTTTCTAAAAATTTGTTTGTGCCAACTGCTTTTTTTACTGCCATCCTGGGAACACCTTAAATTAAACTCTCTACTTGGAGTTTGTTCACACAGGTAGCATGAATTTTGGCTGAAATTTTATCTAGGGCCAGCTAAAATTTTCAAAGGAAACATTTTTTTCCTCCACTCAAATCCAAATTGACACAGACAAGATGCTCTCACTTTATAGTTTATTGTTGGTCCCTTGTATTCCCACTCTATACGGAGATTCTCCTGTTCAACTTCCCATCCCAAGCACAATCTAGACTTCACATCTTATCTATTCCATGCAGTGCATCCTTCAAACAAAAACTGAATCAAGACTTGCCAGAAGCCCTAAGTGTGAAATCCAGTTTGGGCACTTGTATTTCAAGCCAACCATCTTCACTTAATTTTCAGCATTTGGGGATATCTTATTTTTTCAAAGGTCACGATGCATTCAAAAGGTGCTTTTATATTTCATCCAGCTTTTTAAGTTATTTAAGAAAGAGTTGCCCAATTCAACAGGTATCCTTTTCAAGATGACAGTCAGCAATCCAGATTTATGTGATTTTCATGTGAAAAACCCAGTGGAAAAAAAATGCATTGCAAGGCAAACAAAACAGGGTGTATTCAGTTCTGACAGATGCCTGTGTGTAACCTCTGGCTAATGCAAATAAAAATGAAAGCTAGTCAAAGTTATCTTGAGGTACAAAGAAAAAAGCAAATCCAAAATACCTTTTGTGGCTTTTTGCTGCTCCTCAATACTATACAGTATCTAAAATATTTTTGTTCTTAACTCAGATTTTCTCTTGTACATTTATAAGCATTGGCGGCTATTGTGCTCCTTAGAACTTGGGAAAAGAAAAATACTATTATTTTGAGTATCATTTTTTTTCAGAATTAAGCTACAATGTAATAAGAAAACTGCCCCTGGAATCTAAAGTGAGCCTGGGTCACCATACTCTCTCAGCAATGTGTCTTTATATTTTATTCACCCAACAGTCTTGATTCCATGCTCACCAAGCAACCTCCCCATTCCTACATGAGCCTATCTATGAGCACAGAACGCGTCCATCATGCTGACACAATTATTTCTAGTCTGAATTACAGTGATTTCTCCCAGTAAATCGATAAAGTAATGTCTGACAATGATGTGACCTCCCTTATAGCTTGACTAAAGAGCGACATAAGACATAAGCTGATTATGCTAATGGAAACATTTCCACTGGGTGTAACCACTCTGTTCCTCTATCTAAATTAATGGAGTGGCATTTGGGGTGTTTTCCCTAATTCATTCATAAGTTTTAATTATCTCTTGAGCCCGTCTCACTCTAGAAATTGACCATATGAATATATATATATATATTTATATATATATTTATTTATTTATCATTATTATTTTTTAAGACAGAGTCTTGCTGCGTCACCAGGCACCAGGCTGGAGTGCAGTGGCGCGACCTCGGCTCACTGCAACCTCCACCTCCTGGGTTCAAGCAATTCTCCTGCCTCAGAATATGTATATATTTTTTAATTGGGATACCCACATTATCAGGAACACACCATACACTAGGAAGGCATGTGAAATGCCTTGAAAATAATACAGGGGTATCTTCCTGTATCCAATATTTAGATGTTACCATAATATACACTTCCAGAATAATAGCTACTGTACATTTTTCCTTATTTATTACTTCTCTCTCTCATTCTGTTGATATGCTTTACTTTGTGTCATTGTAGAATGATTTTTTTGTTTGTTTCTCAGGGTATACACATTATCTAGTTCAATCAATGAGTAGAAATTCAATCATCATTACCTAAATGAAGTATTTTGCAGCAAAATAGTGTGTATGAGAACCACACTAAGGTGTATTGTAAGCATTTATATTAGTTTTCCTCTGGAGGGTTGAGCAGGAAGTTTTCATATTTTGTGCCTTCCTCCTTTGGTCCCTGGAATTAGTGTGACAGCTATAACTCAGACTGAGTTTGTAATATTAAATAGGGTCCATCCTCCTGACTGGAACTCTTTAACAAATCATTCTTGCCTTTGGAATAAAGTCCAATCTCCTTAGCTTTAAGTAAACCATGATCTTCCTCCAGCGAACCTCTCAGAGCCTCATTTCTTGTCATGACTTTCCCTGCAATGTGTCTACCAGCCAGACTAAAATTCTTTACGTTCCTTAATCACTCTATGCTCAGTCATATGTCAGGGGCTTCTAATTTCATGCTTCTTTGCCCTCCAACATCACTGGGTGATTGACTTCACTCTTCAGATCTCTACCTATATAGGAAACCTTCTCTCATCTTTCCTTCCTAGCTTGGGTTAGGTGGCGTCCCATGTGTTCCTTGATGGTCAGTACGCTGCACATGCCTTTTCATTGTATTTCCAACACTGCATTACAAAATTGCCCATTTGCTTCTCAGTGTCCCCTTTTGAACTGCAAGGTGGATAGAATAGTCCTTTCTTGCTCCCTATACCCTTCCCCTGACTAGTTCCTATTTACTCTTTTAGATGTTTGGCAGAGAACACTAATTGTCCTCCTTTATCCAGTCTTCCTTTCTCCCTTGTGGCACCCCCAGTATCACCAGTTACCTGGCTGCCCAATACAGAGTATATTTGCCAGCCTCCCTTGCAACAAAGTGTGGATCTGGGATGTGAGCAGAAACGTGTGTACAACTTTCAGGTTATCTTGAAAAGGACACTTGTCCTAGACTCTGTGTACATCTTCTTGATGGCTGGCTCAGAAAGGGAAAGGAATGGAGCTAACCTTGGGGGCTGCATGTTGAGGTTGGTGTGGCTACCCCATTAGGCCTATATGCTTCAGACTGCCGTGTAGGAGTAAAAGAAACTTTTCTCGTTTGAGTCAGTTAAGAAAATCAGATCTCTGTTACAGTGTCCTATTCTAATTAACACAGAGGTCAATTTGGATGTCACTTCTTCAAGGATGCTTATATGTATCTATTACTGGACTGTAAATTCCATAAACCCAGACATAGTTCAGATTTGCTTAATGAAACATAAATTAATAAGTGAATAAATGAATCCAGGAATCTAAAATTACATGCTAATCTACTTCATGAATATAATTTCAAAAATTCCAAATGATATGCTGGCATAAGAAATTAAGTCATATTTTTAAGAAATAAATTAGCAAAAATATATTTAATTCCAGAGTAAAAGAATATTTAATATCAGGAAATCTATTAATAACATTCCATAGGTCAAAGTATAAAACAAATATAAACACTCTAAGGCTGAAAACTTTGAGCAAAAGGAAGAAATTAATCCTCTCTTATGAAGTAATGTACTCTCTCCTCTGTCAGCATTGATGTCAGAATTTCCCAGCTCAAGATGAACTGGGAAGGAGGACTGAGCTCACAGTGGCCAGAAGAAGGGATAGGAAAGAGGTTAGCTCGGTAGTCAGAAGGAAAGTAAAACACTGCAAGGAAATTTGGACAAATCTTCAATCTCGTCTATTGACATAAATGAAGAAAAGGAAATATGTATATTCATTTCATGGCAAGTAAAGCAGCATATATTAATCAATGAACAATGGACCAAATTCCCCTATGCAGTCTCAAAAAACCTATTTTACTTGCCACAGATGTTGCTATTATCACTTTTATTTGGGTTTGGTTTTCAAATGATTACAGTAAAGTACTGGAACCCTTCATGAAAATAACTGTCTTGATTTATATATATTGAACATAACAGCCAATAATAAATGACTTGATATTGTGTGCCAGAGTATTTGCTAAGCACTTTACATACATTCTGTCTGAAAATTGTTTAAACACAATCCAGTAGATGTCTATCATAAGTTTTGATTCACATCACTCTTATTTAACTAAATGTTAAAAATAAACTACAGTTTTTCTAACTATAGGTCATGACCCATTAGTGGGTTGCATAATTAATTTAATGATTTGAGGTCAGACATTATTTTAATAGCTATGTAGAATAAATTATATAAGAACAAAACAGGGTGGAAGATAGAATAGAAAAATATCATAAAGTGCTGCATGGAATATATATAATGATGTCTCATGAACTTTTATTTTGGTTACATATATTTATGTGTAGATTGGTCCAAAAAAGTTGGAAATGCATCATTCATTCTAAGGCACCCCACTCAGAGGTGCACAGCCACAGGTGAGATGAGTGTGCTCTTAATTGCTCATTATCCTGGCCCCATTTTTTTCACGACATCCTGTCCAGCTTTAAGCCTCATCTGCATGGCTACACCCTGGGTTCTGACTGTCCCCTCTCCTTGAATGGTATGGAGTAGGAAAGATTAGCAATTTAAGACAAAGTGCTATGAACAAGTCTGTCCTTCAGTGGCAGCAAATCCCCTGTCTCTGTGGCTGCCTGCTGTTTTTCACCTATAAAAGTAGGGCTTCAAGTTGTGTGACAGGGAACACAAAGACTCCAAGTGCTTTTTAAACCCTGAGACTGGTTCTCCCACCACTCCATAGACCTGGTTGCCTTTGCCTGTACGCATCTGTGTTGTCCGTGTCTTTCTCCCAGCACCTGCAGCTCCTGCAACTTGTGGGAACTCTCTCCCGACTGTGTGAATTTCTACTTCAAAAAACTGAGAATGATAGAGGTGAACAAGGGGAACTAACCTGGCTAAGTAGAGCCCCTGGTGAATGCAGACACTTAACAATGTAAAAGAGTGCTTCTTTGTGGCTGATATGTGCTAATGATCTTCTAAGCATTATAAATATAGAAAACACATCACATACCTTTCCCTGAATGATGGCCGGAGAACAGTCATACTCAACAGAAACAACACTCCTAAAAAATAGAGGCCAGCAGGCGTTTTGGTGTTTTTATTTGGGTTTGGTTTTCAACTAATACAGTAAAGGATTCCATCTTTTCATGAAGCTGGTATCTCAAATTATTTTATCTTTGACTACCAAAGACTGACTTCAAGGAAATTGAGGCAGAAAAAAAGTACTGTGTATTGTTATTATTTCTGTATTTTTAAGCCCTAAAACTGTAATGAAAACAAACATTCTAGGAGATGGAGAACCATGGACCATTCAAGAAGGACCCTAAGGAGATGAGGGTACCTAATCTCTGAAGCTGTTTCTCAAGGCAGGGCCCATCAACCCCTAGTATCAGTTACCTGGCATGTAGGGGCAAGGGATGGGCCCAGCCTTAAGCAGGCAGAGAGGTAGAATCTGAAAGTCTAATTCCCACAGAAGATTTCTAGTTTCAGGAACACAGATTTCCCACCAAAATGCAGTTAAGTACTAACACAATCACTGAATTGTAAAGAACCAACCAAGTCATTTAAAAAATCACCAACCTCCATGTACAGACTTTAGTTTAACATTCATGTTTTAATAAATGACATTTATACTATTCCTACAACTTCTCCTGAAAACCAAACAGCTGGTTATAAACAAATAGTGTAATATTTGTGTTTTTGCAAGTAATATTCCTCTTGCTAGTGTTGTACTGGCCTGAGCATAGAAAGTCAACATCAAGACAAAAGTATGCCAAATTGCAGGGTCTTTATTGCCGGTGACCACAGAGAACTCACGTCTCTCCAACCCATGGCCCAGAAAGGAGGGTGTCAAGACATTTTATACCTGTAAAACCACCTTGGGGGTGAGGGTGAGGGGCAGGGGTGGGGGTGAGGGGCTTCAGACATTCTGAGGGCTAGTGGATTCTGTAAATCACCTCCTGGGAGGAGATGAGGGGCTCCAGACATCCCGAGGGCCAGGGGACTTTTGACATTCTGATTGTTACTTAAGTGGTTCACAAAAGTCAAGATAAGCATTTGTTTACACATTGTCTGTGTAGGGTGGAAATCACAGACCTTCATTACTCATTACAAGTTGCAGGGGCCAAGATGGCGTGGGTTTGGACTGCTTGCCTGTCACATTAGGGGTTACAGAGAGCAGTTTCAACAGAAAGCTGAGGTATGGTTGAGGTGTGCAGTTTTATGGGGCTTTTGCCATGTCACACTAGTGAACCCAAAATGTGTTTCTTATTTAATATAAAGCTTAGGCATACATCCACAGAACTTGAACCTTCATTTTTTACAGAGAGGTAAATGAAAAATCAAAAATCACAAAACATGTATACATATCTATCTTATACTAAAAATAAAAAAAACACAAAACACAAACTTAATAAGCTCCATTTAACATTTTTAAACTCATCTCTAATATAACCTTAAGAAGGTTCAAGGCTGAATTTGTATAAAAAATTTCCCTTTATGTTTCACAACTCATTTATAATTCTAGGTTGTTAGAACATTCTAAAATGTTTTATTGGGCTGGGCATGGTGGTTCACACTTGTAATCCAAGCACTTTGGAGGCCAAGGGAGGCGAATCACCTGAGGTTGGGAGTTCAAGACCAGCCTGACCAATGTGGTGAAACACCATCTTTAAAAAATATATATATATAATAAAATAAAATAAAATAAAATTTTTTATTTATACTATGGGGTTTTATGAGCATATTTGAAACTGTGAAAGCTGCAGGGCCTTTTGTTCAGGCTATATATCTTAAGTCTTGCCAAAAGAATGGAACTACATTACTTCAATCCAAACCAATATAGATTCATATTTTTCAAGTAAATTCTTAGGTAGAAACATTTAGCCTAAAAAGTTTTAAAGATTGTTTCACACAAGAAACAGAAAGCAGACATTAATCCAGAGAAATCCAGTCCTCCCTCAAACATTTCCGCTCATTTGAATTTATTAATCTGACTGGTAATGCCAATTCCTAGGAAGAAGAATAAAATTTAAAGTGTAATTTCTCACTAACAAGATTTTCTGATAAACTTCAAAGATACTTTGTTTAATCCACTGAGGGAGATTTAGAGAATTTTCACACAGTATTGCCACAGCCCATGCCTTTTCCCTTCTGAAGCAGTTAGGTTTTCCCTACTATATTCCATGTTACTTGTACATTATGAGTCTGCTAGTTTTCATGCAAACTGTATCCATATCAATGAAGTTAAGTAGAAAATGAAGGTACAGAACCATGTAATTATGTCCTAAGAGATGCTTTCATTTGAAATAACAAGAAATTTGGGCAAAAGATTTTGATGCATGTGTGAGGGTGACTTGCCTGAATGGGCTAGTTCCATATTTCATTCTGCTAAGAATGCACTAATAATACTTGTGGACACTGATCAAACAGCCCTGTTATTTGTGCTTGTCTTATTTGACTCTTGTAAAATCCAACAGTGTCTATACTATTCTACCACCATTCCCGTATTATAGGAAAGATAAGAGAGAAAAATTATATCACTGGTGTAGAAGTCTAGAGCATAGAAGTAGATTTGAAAACAGGTCAGTGTGAGGCCAAAAACTGTCTACTCAACAGCTGTTCTGATGTGGTCTCACTGGAAGGTCATCTAGTAATAGAAAAGAAGGTTATTCAGAAGTAGGGAAACCTCGATAAAGAAATGCCTCTAAAGACTGTGGATTGGATCAGTGGACAGGAGAAAATAGTGCCATCTAAGACATTAGTAGAAAAGTGTTGTTAGAGGTGATGGATGATAGGAAAGTGAAACTTGCTTTTTCTTTGAGACAGGATCTCACTGTCACCCAGGCCGGAGTGCAGTGGGCAATCTTAACTCACTGCAGCCTCAATCTCCCAGGCTCAACTAATTCTTCCACCTCAGCCTCCTGAATAGCTGGGACCACAGGTATGCGCCACCCACCCAAGTCGTTTTGCTTTTTCTTTCATTAAACAAAAGAAAACAAAAACTTCCATGGTTCCTTTACTTTCCCATTGCTGTCCTGAAGTTCCACAGTGGCTAAGGTCCCAGTTCCACACTGCGGCAGCCATTCAGGGGCAGAAGATGTGTCTGATACACACGCAAAGCTTTGCGCTGATGAAAAAGCCAGCTTACCTCTTTTCAGAGTTTTATGATGATCCCCTGGAACTAGCAGCAAGCAGCAGTAATACTTCACATTTATGTTGACTTTTCACATTACTGAAAACACTTTTAGAGAAAGTATTTACGGCCGGGCGCGGTGGCTCACACCTGTAATCCCAGCACTTTGGGAGGCCGAGGCGGGTGGATCACGAGGTCAAGAGATCGAGACCATCCTGGTCAACATGGTGAAGCCCCGTCTCTACTAAAAATACAAAAAATCAGCTGGGCCTGGTGGTGCGGGCTTGTAATCCCAGCTACTCAGGAGGCTGAGGCAGGAGAATTGCCTGAACCCAGGAGGCGGAGGTTGCGGTGAGCGGAGACCGCGCCATTGCACTCCAGCCTGGGTAACAAGAGCGAAACTCCGTCTCAAAAAAAAAAAAAAAAGTATTTACATTAAGAATGCCCTAATAGTAACATTCCCTGGAACTCTTTTGAATCAATAGTATAGCACCGATGAAATTCTAAATCAACGGCCTCCATGAGGCCCAGCAGTGTTTTTGGTACTACAAAAACTCAAGAGGTTCCAGCGAGAAGGTCGTGACTCTCAGCAGCTTAGGCTCTATCTCGGTGTGGTACATTCAGGGAAAAGGCTTCATTTTACATATACAGTCCACGTTTTCTTGTCTATACACATTTTTTTTTATGCCTCTGTGAACTCCTTTCAATGTGAGAAAAGAGATAAGAAATGCAGGTACATCAGTAGGACTGTCTTCTCCCCTCCTGGGAGGCCCCTGGCAGAGCAGGAGCAGCTATAGTAGAAAATGTCCTTTGCTGACTGGTCTCAAACTAAAAATAAAATTCAAGTAACCCACCTGTTCATTATAAAAGAATTAGCTGGATCTATAATATAAATATTCATGGAGAGATATCCTAAGGGAAGATAAATTTCTAAATCCCTGGATTTTTCTGTTTCCTTTATTTGCTGCCTCATTTAAAATAACACCAAAACCAAAAATGTTCATGGTAATAAGGGTCAGTCCAAAAATAAGAATAAAATAAAAATTTGTAAATTATTATTTGGAAATGCTATTATTATATTTTAGCATTGCTTTCTCTTCCAAACTTGCTTCTCATCCCCCTTACCCAATTTGTTGCAAAACATTTCCAGTTCCTGAGATGATACCTGGAGGAATCCCTCAGCTGTAACATTTAGCGTAGAAAGAGCCTAATCTGGTGCAAAAACTGCAAAGTGAGCCTAAGGATGAGATACCATGGAGGCTATCTGTGTTCCGACAGGGGATCGGGGAGAAGAGGCAGGAGGACATCTACTCACACTGCATCACAGAGAGCTCACCCAGAAGAAAAAGACAATTAAACACTCACTGGTCCCTCCTGTCTTCCTCCAAACAGGCTTTGCAAGCCTACAGTGATGGAGGAAGCAGAGGCTGCAGGACATTGAAAGAATTAAAACACTAGGAACACCAGAAGACATTAAAGCAACAAACGTTCACCCTAACGCCCGTGGGTGGTGTCAGCTGCCACAGAGCAGAGAGAAAACCCACAGGGAGAAGACCAGGACCACAGAGATGGGAGAGGAGCTCCAGCATGGGCTGGTTTACAGCTGCACGCTGAGGGGCAGGATAGCTGCAAGGGAACAGGGCAGAGACTCCAGAGCAGGAATTTTTCACGACTGCCATGGTGAGGGTGTGAGCCATCTGAGATCTTCCAAGGGAACGAAAGGGCTTGTGGACATGGTCGAGGCTAACGGGCAGTGGAGTGAGGAACAAGGTGGGATGCCAACCGAGCCCCAATGGGGCCTTTATAAATAACACAGCTCTAGTTATATCTCCCAGCTGGTTGTGACCTAGGGAGTATGTGCTCATCTGAAAAGTAATTCCTGATATTCATCCAATACATTATTTTCTAGGTTTAAAAGTTAAACTACATTTTAGATATACCAGGGAAACCTGCTGTTAAAACTCAATTACAGTGAATGCTCTAGGAAGCAAAAAACAGTTTTATAATGTTAGTAATCCTTCCTAAATTATTTATTTTGTATGTATGCATTTCCATATCTTTATTTTTTGTAAAGTAGATCACATACGTCTATATTGTTACATAGAGATAAATACAGCTGAGCTAAAACAAAACAAAACAAAACAAAATTTTTTAAAAACCCCACAAATCTGAACAGTGGAGAGAGAGCCAGTGAAGGTACTGGTGGCAGAAACATTCTACTATAGATGCAGAAATTGTTGCAGAACATGCTGTAGATTTTCAGGAGCTGCAAATTGTATTTACAGTGGAGAAGAGGGGCAGATAGGTATTTTCAAGAATGCCCAAAGGCCTAAGGAAAACATCAACTTTTCTCTGAGCCTAATTTGGAGAATGCTAATCTCATTGAATGCTATTCAATGAGACTCCACAATTCTGTCTTGAAGGATGCAAAGGACACAGGAAGTAGAGGTCAATGAACCCTTAATATAAGCCCAGTCAGACAGGAAGGGATCTGTAGCTGGGGCAAAATGAAAACGGGAGACTAGTATCCTGGAACTCAGATGGGGACACAGCCTACCACTGGGGTCAAAGGAAAGAAACTATGGGGACAGAGACTTTTTCTTTTTTTCTTTTTTTTGTTTGAGACAGGGTGTGGCTCCATCACCCAGACTGGAGTGTGGTGGTGCGATTTTGGCTAGCTGCAACCTCCATTTCTAGGTTCAGACAATCCTCCCATCTCAGCCTCCGGAGTACCTGGAACTACATCACCACGCCAACTAACCTTTGTATTTCCTGTAGAGACAGGGTTTCACCATGTTGCCTAGGCTGTACTCAAACTCCTGAGCAAAGTGCTAGGATTACAGGAGTGAGCCGCCATGCCAGGCCTGAGGATAGAGACTTTCTACCTTAAAGTGTGATGAGGCTTAAAATTGGAGCATTAAAATTAGGAGTTGATCAGCTGGGAACTGTTGCCTCATAATCAGGCAATTTACAGGAAAGTACAAAGTAGTCAAATCTAGAAGTAACTATCTGCCTTCTGTATATCATTTGCTTTTTGTAGACAGTGTCCTTTCCAGACCTTAAAGAATCGCCACCACCATCACGACCATGGCAACAAAAAAATATGAACTGTTATTTACTGTGAACTTACTCTGAGCCAAGTACTAGGTGAAATTTTTGTTTTGTTCTGTTGAATTTCATCTATTCCTCAATGAGTTGCAAAACATCTTAAGTGTTTTTCCAGTGGACAGATGCCCGTGTTATGCCTGCCCACACAATATATATTTTTTCTATCCTGTGAATTATTTGAAAAGTGTTACATTAATAGACCTGACAATAGAAAACAAAGGCAGTTAGTGGAATAATGGCACATTGTCGTTTTCCACAGTATTCAGTGTCTTCTGATTTCTTTTCCATTCCTTTTCCATCCAACACACATTTTAAATTTACTTTTTAAACATTATTGCCATTCTTATCTCCTCTTTTTACTTTATTCCTTAACATTTCCTTTCAGTGGCTGGATAATCACATGGCAAAGATATTTGGAAAGAAGGCTTATAGGGGTAGAAGGTTGAGCTAATTCATCTCCAAAGTTTCTTTAAATTCTAAGCTTGATGATCTTATCATGAGAGTTCAGTGAAATCTTCGAGTTCTGGTGCTTTTCAGATTACAGCACAAATGCTTAAAATACATAAGTCGTTTTCCCAAAGGCTGTATGGATACTAAGTGAGCTATTGCAACCATGTTTAAAACATTAACGTGTGTGTGTGTGTGTGTGTGTGTGTGTGTGTCCTATTAATACCTGTCCCTTCACCTATTGTTTGTTCCCCATTTGGTCCACCTATGCCATTCTAGATTTGTTGTTTAAGATTAGGGCAGCTTTAGCAGAAAATAGAGGGAAGAAAGAGCTCAGAGAAGGGACTCAGTGCACAGGCAATAGGCACGGCAGATTCCCTGAGAAGGGAAAACTAGTCTCCCCATCCCAAGAGTAACTCTCCTCCACTCAGGATTCTGCAGCCTGAAGGAATGCAGAGAATCTGAAGGGGAAACAGTGGTGTGTAGCAGTTACAAGACTCTGAGAAAAGGGTCCCAGGAACTTGTCCCTGTCTCTCAGATATCTTTGTCTAGAACAACCATATCATTTATTGTCAAAAGCGACAGTATGAATAACTGCACCTCAAAAACAAGTACAAACTCAGACAGTCCTGGGCAGGTCTGATGGAGGGTCACCCTAAGCCTTTGAGGACGAGAGGGGAATAGGACTTCCCACAAAAGGCAGACGGAACCTGTACCTCTTTTCTAAGCAAAGCCCTAGGGAAAAAGAAAGACCCCTGGGAAGAAATTAATCTAGGTAGTGTATGTGTTTATAAAGCTTTTCACAATTTCTCACATCTCAGAATGAATCCTTTCCATTCCAGGGTGGCTGTGAATCTGTTATTTTCCTTTACAGTGTACACTTTCCTCAAATGTTTGTGGCATCTTGATGGTGTGCTCATATTTATAGTTGAAATCTCCCGTTGGGTTGTCTGCTCTTTCTGTTTGTGCCATCCACTAGTCAGGCAGAGGGCATGGGGGTATCTGGATAGAGTATTTAAGGACAGTGGTAGGCTGTTGCTGCTGACGGTCACTTCCAGAGCCAGTCACCTCGGCATGGGAATGGGCATACCATATTCTCCACTCCAGGCTGTGGATACACATGTACTCCATGAATCCCACCCTGGGTACCTCCCTAGCCCCCGAAACCAAGCTTCCACATGTGCTACTCTCAACTAGACATAGAAAACCACAGTAAGTGTCCAAGTCCCGGGAGGGGTGTGACAGCTGGTGTGTGACCTGGCTGCCTGCTCTTAGAAGTCAGCCCTTCATTGCCCCTGGCTTAGGTCTGACGCTGTAGGCACTCACAGACAGAGTGAGTTGTTATTCCCTTCTTCAATCCAGTCCTATCCTTTACAGATTATTTACATCTCTTGATCCACTAAAAGTTTCCAATTTTTGAACGCAGTTATATAGATATCTCTCCTTTATTTATTTAAAATATCTTCTGTATCATTCCCAGCCTTCCAGGAGAGGGAAGCTACAGCATGTGCTCAGGCAGCCATTTTAATATGAAAACCCAAGGACCAAATCAGCACGGACCTGTGTGCACCAAGAGCTAGGACCAGCTGGGTCAATGGAAATCTCTCAGGGTGCCCTCACCTACAGATGACCCTGAAGGCAAGACAGCTGACCCAATACCTTGACACTCTACAAACTCCTGAGTACTTAGCTGTAACTGCAATGGGACCTAGGATGTACCTGAAATTGATTAGGAACATCTTTTATCTTCCCCAAAGGAATAAGGGCTTAAAATAGAAGTTAAATTTGAGAGAGAAGAATTTAGATTTATTTATATCTTTGTAAATATGTTGTAAAACATATTCATGCATTAATTCTGGAAAGGTCTATTCAGTAACTACTACAAGCCAAGCATCGCTCTAGGCCCTAAAGATAACAGGATGAGACAGACAGGTTTCCAAGTCTCCTGACTTCCATTCAGTTTCTTTACCTATGGATCTGCAAAAGTACCTTGTTTTACATAATGCAACTGAATATTTTGATAAAGAAATACCAAATGCTTAAAAATAATTAGGAAAAATAATTTTATGTAGTTAAAACTGCATTCTATGCAAATGTTTCAGCAATCAGATAAAGAAATATATTGGTTTTCTGTAATTTATAGAAATTATAGAGCAGTCGTACAATTCCCAAGCTCCCAAACGTGTTTCTGAGTCATGTCCAGCATGCATCTTTCTTAGAAGACCAAAGGCCTTATTTCAAATTACCTAGATGCCTTTTCTACCCTCTTTACCAGAATCCTCAATCTATTAATATTTGAAGAAGAAATATGCATTGTCTACTGCCATAAAATTAGGTGATATGGCTTTTGTACAGTTTCGAGTCAATACCAATTATATACCTTTAGTTTTCTCCATGATTACAATGGCTTCTATTCAAGCAATAGGCAACTACTTCTCCATTGTTCTTCAGTTAAAAGTAAATTGTAAAGAAATCAATTCAGTTTGGATAACTAATGACACTTATTGTATTCTCACATTTTATATCATGGAATAGATGATCATTATTTCATCTAATCAAAAAGGTATACAATTAAAAAACATTCACCGATAATAGCTCAGCCTTTTATTTTTTAAATGTAACAACCACTGTCCCATACAAGATACTTATTATTAAGTAAGCCAAGGTCAATATATCCTGTTAACAACTAGAAATTATTGAAAATAGTATAAGTAAAATGCAACTGTTAAATATGTCTTGTGCTCATTTTAGATGGAAATAAACTCAATGGAAAATAAAATACAGAAATTTTGGAAAATAACTCTCAGAACCAAGAGCTTCTGGAGAATGGGAACCGTTTCTTAAATTTCAGTTTTGGTTGCCAATAATAAAATGTATCAAGTGAAAAGAGCTTACTGCACATAACAGGTGTTTTTTGGTGGCATTAACTACCTTTCAGCTGTCTCACCGTAACCATTTCCCTTTTATATCTTTCATCTGTTTGCTCTAATAGGAGATCTACTTGCTAGAGAACTAGATATTTCTATTCACTAGAGATCTTATCATTAGGTAACTTTTTTTAAGTTCCCTATTTATCTAAGAGGGTATTCTGATTTTTACAATGATTTAGTACTGGGGTCATGCCATTTAGAAATTTCTTATTTATTTTTTCTGTCCTGTGAATTATTTGAAAAATGTTACATTCATGGACTAGACCGTTAGTGGAATACACACAAACTGAAGTAACAGAGGTTGCGCCAGTCAGCAAAGATGGAAGATGGAGGGTAGTCTGTCTTTAAAATAAACTGTGACCCAAAAAAAAAAAAAAAAAAAAAAATTAACTGTGACCTTCTCTCAAAAGAATAAAATTCTACCCTCAAGGCCCAGCTCAATATCTTCTTGTTTTTAGAAGTTTTCTGCAAAACAGGACATTGACATTCTAACAACCCCATGAAGTCTAGGGGTCATATTTATTTGAATATACTATTTGACAGTGTGATTCAGGAACCACGTCTCAGATCATGCAGTGCAATTTTTTAAAACACAGATTGCCGAGTTTTAAAACACAGATTTCCCAGACCTACTGAATCAGAAATTCAGTAAAGAGTGACCTGGAACCTGTGTTTAAATGAGCTCCCAGAGTGATCCTTCTACATATTAAAATTTAAGAACCAGAGCTCACAGCTTCCAACACAGATCTATGCATGTTTGAAGTCTCAATAAATAGTTTGAAGTTCAATAATTAGTGTCTGGGGTCACAGGAATGAATATATTCAGAAGGAGAAAACATGAGCATAAAGATTGATAGTGGCTTATTAGGAAATAAAACACGGAGCAGAGACAGAGGGAGACTAAGGAAAGCAGACATTAAAAAATGAAAGTAATTGCAATCCCATACAAAAAGGATCATAGAAGTAATCAAACACTCAAAAGAAATGCTGGAAACCCTCTGTCTCTCTCTCTAATAAAAAATGTTAAGATAAAACAAGAGTGTTTTTTGAAAAAGGCAAATGGTCATTTATTTACAAAATCACAAAACTATGTTACTCTGCCTAAAAATGCTGAAAGAAGTAATTGAAGAAAATGTTTCCTTATTCTGCATTCACAGAGGAAGACAAACAAACAGTTCTTTCTAGCCAAGGTCAATTTTTTAAGGAACAAAATGATTAGACGTTCCTCGTGCTGCCTTTTATATTCAGAATAGTAAATTCACCCTGATCTCCTACGAAGCTATAATTTGTTTTTGTACTTTAATCCTAGTATATGGAAATTCCAGTTTGTATTTTTTAAAGATAAATTAAAGATAACCATTTATTTAAAAATTTATTTATAATACATTAGTGTTTTTACCCCGTCTCCGAAAAACCTAACAGCTTTTAAGGAATCCACAGAAAAAGTAATGAGGTATAACTTTGTGCTATGAAGTCAATCAATAAGGACACACACAAAAATATATTAACTGTACAATATTTTGTAATAGAGAAAAACTATTGAATCAGTAAAAATCCAGTTTAAAAATTCTTTAGAAACTAACCCAATATAATAACATTCAATCTGAAAATTCACACAGAAGAATATTTAATGTCATGGGTAAATACTCATAATATAAACCTTTTTTTTTTAACCTCAGTCATGTTGAAAATGTTTCATAGAGACCCGGCACGGTGACTTCCCCGTGTAATCCCAGCCTTTGGGAGGCCAAGGCAGGCGGATCGCCTGAGGTCAGGAGTGACTAGCCTGGCCAACGTGGCAAAACCCCATCTCTACTAAAAATACAAAATTTAGCCAAGCGTGGTGTCACATGCCTGTGATCCCAGCTAATAGGGAGGCTGACGCAGGAGAATCACTTGAAACTGGGAGGCAGAAGTTGCAGTGAGCCGAGATTGTGCCATTGCACTCCAGCCTGGACAATAAGAGCAAAACTGCATCTCAACAACAGCAACAAAGAAAATGTTGCGTAGGAAAATATTAAGAGAAATCTATGTTTCAGGTAGATAGCCTATTTTCTATTTTCTTACTCAGTTTATTTTTTTTTTTGATTTTCAACTTTTAAGAAACATATATTAACTTGTGTGATTAAAAACGTATGATTAAAATATTTAAAAGCACAAGATGATTACACTGTTGACTTTTTAAAGTTGACTTTCCATTATGAAATTTTTCTTTCCTTTTTTCAGGGTATTTCACGAAAGTGGCAGTTTTCTTAGAACTGATTATCAAAAAAGGGAATAACTGGAATTTTCTATTCATGTTCTATTTAACTTGATTCAATTTGTTTTAATGTTAGTAATTATTGTTAATGATCATCACTGAGTGATTTCTAAAATTCTGGTTTGGTTTGTTTCTAGAGAAATATATTTTTTGTTAACATTTCATGATGCCAGGGCTAACAGACGTATTATATGATGGCTGAAATGAACCATGTACTTCAAGAACTCAACTCAGGGGCCAGGGATTTTGTTAACTGTCAAATAATGTCATCTTGGCTTCCAGGCTTCTGATGCCTGTCAACTTGAAAAATATATTTTAAAAGAACTTTTTGTTATAGAAAATTGGTATTTTCAGCCAGGATGAAATATAGCCTAAAAATAAAATAAGAAGATAGGTATTTGTTCAAGTTATAAACTGTGTAAGTAAAGAAAACTCATTTGAGCTGAAAATTAACTTTCCAGCTTTATGCTTATTTATCTTCCACTACACATGCAGATGTTGTTAATCTGCCTACCCAAAAGAAAGTATTTTAACTGTAGCTGACAGAATCACCTATGACACAGGTAATCCGATGCAATGCGAAGTTCCATCCCTTAGTGACTAAACAAACAGTAATGCAGACCAAGATCTCAAAACCTTGATGACTCTCATATTGCCTTCAGATATCATTTATCCTAAATTTATACTGGAAATCATGCGACCTTACGTCACCTAACAGCAGCAAAAATGTATTAAGCATTTACTATGTGCCAAACAGTAAGAAGCTCCCAGACATTACATCATTTGTTTCTTATTGTTTCTTCTGGCACTTAAAAAGCTGAAAATACATGTATCTTTTCAAAAGATACATGTTCAAGCCTTAGTCTTGATTCCCTGCCTTCTTCTGAATTTTGCCTCCTCTTTTCCTCCTCCTCATGTGAACATATCTAGGTCAAAACTATGTGCTTTATTGATCAGAGCTTCTTGCCATCTTTTTAGACATTTTTCAAAATAGGCAAATGGATAGGTATGCTTCACAGGCAGAGTGTATTGGGGAAAAAGTACTCAGGAATTTCAAGACGGTACTAGCATGAAAGCATCCATTCTATGCTCTAATGTGATAAGCTACCTGAACTATGCTGAGTTGGAGCTAGTTAAAATGCTCACCCTGTGATCAGCCTTGGCTTAAGGTGGCGTTCCTTTCTCCTTGTAACATTTTAACACATTAGATACAGTGTATGAAGAGGTCATCAGTCAGACAACAGCACCCTCTCCCCAAGGATCTAGTGCACAGGGCTGCTTCTCTTGAAGTGCCAATGTCATTCACGTGCTCCTGACAGCCCTCTGCATTCACTGTTCCTTCCTGTGCTGCAGGCAGTTAACAGTTGCGTTCTTGCTTCTTAGAGGTGTGAGGAAGAAAGATTTCACCTAACACGTATTCCAATTTTCAGCCTTTTATTTATTGAGATGATTTTTAAAGTATTGTCCATGACTTGTGGAAAAACTTTATGGTCTTGATTTTGAGGGTAGAAAAGGAAATATGAATTACAAAGCAAGGCAGTAAACCGAAATGAAACATCTTGAAATCTAAATAAACCTCCAAAATGCAAGCAAACAGAACATGATAGAGTTAAACACGCGATCCAGAGCCAGAAGCATTAACCACAAAACTCAGCTTCAATCAACCAAACTCAATTTGTTCAGAACCAATGTGTTAATATATCGGTTTCTGCCAAAAAATAAGTTTAGTTTTTTTAAAAATTAAGGTTATGGAGATATATGAGAAAATCCACAAAAGAACTCACAAGCAGGAGAAATAAGGCACCAAAACTGGTAAACCACAATTATTATTATATTTATTTATTCACTTATTCAGCCTGTTAATGATGGCAGTGGCTTCTGCCATCATGCTAGCTGCAGCAGAGAAGTGCCCTGGGTCTGCACACTCCATGGAGCCAGTCTTCTTCTGAGTCCGGATGGAAGATCCGCATCCTGCTGCAGCCACCCAAACTGCAAAGGCAGGCTCAGGCCTTTTGTTCCATGGAGCAGGCAGTAGTCCCACCCAGGAGGGCGGGGCTACAGCTGCCCAAAATGCAGCTGTGGATCCGAGCCTCCCTGTGCTCTTGCGGGGAGTTGGGAATGGGCAGGATCTGCCCTCCCATGTACAGCCCCAGCCCTTGGACACCTGGTTGCAGACCTGGGCCTCCGGATTTAGGAAGCAGGCAGGAGCCAGGATAAGTGGGAGCCCTGACTCTTCCAAGCTGGCGGGGCGGGAGCTCCCAGGTGCAGTTGTGGCTGTCCTCCCAGGCACAGGACCAGGGCGTCTCTGCAGCCTGTACCCTCGGTGCCCCAGGAAGTAACCCCCCAACCCCATTCCTGTAGGCTCAGGGGCGTCTGCTCCCACTGCCTGGCCTCTCTCCACTCCCAGCATCTGCTCCCATCTTGGAGCAGGGTTGGGGTCCCCTGTTAGACCCCACCCTCAGGCCAGGAAATGGCTGAGGACTGGGCATCCAGTCTCGCTGACAAGAGTGGAGACTCGTGGTGCCTCTCCCGGATGCCCATGGACCAATCGGCATGCATTTCCTCACGTCTGAAGTGCATAAAAGCTCTGGGCTCAGTCAGAACAGGGCAGAGGGCAGCCAGAGGACAAAGAGGGCAAAGAGACAACAGTACCATCCTTGACCAGCTGCAGAGAGCAGTACCCTCTCCGCTGACAGTTGCAGAGATGGCCTGCCAGCAGAGAGGGCTACCATCTCTACTGAGAGCTTCAGAGACCTGCAGAGACGTCCAAATGACTTGCCTGGAGACAGGAGCCACCCTCTCCAGGGCCTCTTCTCTGCTAAGAGATGAATACTTGATTGAACAACCTGCCTACAGAGAAGAGCTGCCCACTCCTCTGAGCTGGTCTAACACTAAATAAAACTCTACTTCTTCACGCTTCAGTTGTATGCACACCTCATTCTTCCTGGATGCACGACAAGAACTCAGGCAAAGGCGCTGTGGCCACAGAGGTTCCCAGCCAGAAATATCAGCACCCCAGAGGTCCCATAACTTTAACAGCCCACATGATCAAATTTTATTTTCTTTCAACATGCTATGTTAGAGTGGAAAGTAGCAGTGGGAAGAAACTTAAAACATTTGCATCTAGTGGTTTCAATGAGCAGATATTTGACTGATCCTGTTACCAACATTTCTCCTGCTTTTCTTCATTTAAAAACTTAGGAATTACTATCATACTGGTTTCACTCCTGCTAAAGATAGTCCCCAGGTGGGGTATATCTAAGAAAAATTTAAATTATTAAATATTTCAAAATGTACTAATGCTTCCAAATGGAATCAGTGCCTGTCAGTAAATTACAAGGTTTTTCCTGCAAGATCTCCATGTGAGATACCATCTGTACACCTGATCCAGCATGCTGGATTAGCACACAGTGGGTGAAGGTGGGACTTGCAAAAACTACATCCACCTTTTCCCCAAACTGTGTGTGATGATCCATTCCTAACGGTTAGAATAAGGAATGCCTTCCTTCACTTCACTGGAGATTTTGGTTTAAATGATCACACAGTATAGCGTATTTACAAATTGAGAACAGCATAGCAACGAAGCTGCTATGTCTTATATTCTAAAAATAAACCCACAATTTACAGATTGTGGCTGCATCTGCATTCTGAAACAGCAGGTATTTTTTGCTCACTTAGCTTGGTGATACTATATCATTTTCAATATCAAAAGTTTAAGGTTTTTTTTTTTTTATTAGAAGGTGAAATTGTGGAAAGGGTTATATAAGTATTGACTCATTGTGTCCAAGAGGTACATTTCTTTATGAGAAAAGTAAGTAAAATAAAGGAATATTCAAGGAGGTGGTTCTTATTCCCTACAATCTGGATTTAAAGCCATACTGAACATTAATGAGAAACTTAATACTATTACTCACTGATGTAGATGAATAAACACAAAAGGTAGTAAGTGCTCAAAACACTAACAGAGTTTAAAAACGTAGGAGGGAATTGAATTATCTCATACATTCATTTAAATATCTTAAATCACTAAAAATCCACCTGGCTAAAAATAAATGAAGGAAAGAAAGTCCATGATTTTCCAAAATGACAGAAAAGAGAAAGATGTTCAAGTTTTTACTATTATGAATTTCAGTTGGTATAGGATTTCAGAATAATGTATGACTAATTAAAATACTACAAACCACGCATTAAAGTTTAATCACCACTTTCTATAGTTTTCATAGATGTACTTAATTTGCTGTGCAAACCTGAATACATTAATAAATGTCTTCTGGAAATAACTCAATATCCAGTAACCACTCAGTATGCTAGGATTGATTATGCTTCTACATGAATACCTAGGAATAAAAGAACCTGCTATTAGCATACAAAGATATAATTCATTTTCATGTTACAGAATAATATGACGTGAACGGTGAACTATAATTCTATTTTGAGGATTTACCCATTATATAATTCCCATTATAAAGGTTTTGGACTTAACCCATTCCTACCAGGTTGTGTTAGTTATAGAAATGCAGATTTTCATTTACTTAGAAACAAACAATTCAATAAACTCTCAATGAGTTTACACTGGAGGATCATTTATTCAAAAGAACTCCAAATAAATGCTAAGGAGCAAAAAAGAACCCTCCAGGTGAAAGCAAGCTATTGGATATTCATTTGAAATATAGGTTCATACATCTCTCTGAATATGAACACAAAGACACACCAGAAAACCAAACAACCAACCAAAAACAACAGAAAACACTGAATGCTCTTGCCTTGATGATCTCCTGCAAGCACACAAAAAGTTAACCTTCATGAAGGCCCAAAAGGGATGACTCTCAAACATGAAAGCTGCCACCATTAGTACATTTTGAGCTGCTCTATTGTAAATCAGATGTAGAAGAGATGGTTGGGTTATCTTTAAAATAAACCCAGATATTAAATTTAGCCAAAGTTCGTTCTAGTCGTCCGAGTGATTAAACTTATATTTGAAGAACCCAGCTTTAGGATTTGCATGGCAAAATGTAGAAGAGTGACCTTGTTGATCTTTAATGAGGTTCTTTACTGATTTAGAAAAAGGAGACTTAGAAGCCAAAGCCTTGACTCTCTCTTCCATCTCTGGAGGTTTCTGTAAAAGGACACCATGCTTGAGAAGTGGCCACTCTGTCTCCAAAAGAAGATAGGTAAACTGGAGATGTGACTCTGCTCAGATGCTCAACCGACCTAAATTAAAGTGAGCAAAATAGAGCCCTCTTCTGTAAGCCATTACGTTTCTTATTTTATTACCAAGTATTTCTTACTCCCAAACTTATCTACTTTACATCCAGATCTCGGCATATACATTAATTAGCCACTTTGCAACCTAGCTCAGTCTCAATGTAAAAAGAATTTGAAGTAACATCTGAAAATCTCCTAGGTCACCATTATCAAGCACTATCCACATTTGTGTGGTTAAACATCTGTGAGATTCTGAATAATGGTGACAATTCCAAAAAGGACACACAAACTACAATAAACAGATGCAGGTGGTTTATGGGTGTCTAAAAGAATAGTAAAAAGCTAAAATGAATAGAACAAAGACAAAAAATACACATGAAAATACTAAAAAGAGTCCCATGTATCAAAGTCAATCACAAATTCTGCTATTAAAAAACTGATTATCTATTAATACAATGACGTTTATGGAAGAAAATAAATTTGGTACCTGTTAGTATCAGTCTACCAAAGTAGCCTGATAGGAGCCACACTAAGAAATCATTTTCTATAATTAAAAAATTAACTTTCTGTAATGTTTAATGATTTTACATTTTTGAAATTTTATTAAATTACAGAGCCTGTTTTTTTGTTTGTTTGTTTGTTTTGTTTTTTCTGGGAAAGAAGCCCACGTGAAGAACAAAGTTTGGAAACCATTTTGAAAAATGCAAGTCACCAAAATAGCCTGAAATTTTTAATAGTTGAAGGAAAATCATTTTTACTGTGCTTGGATAAGTCAGGAAAGGAGATTTTTGTCTTATTTCTTTATAAAATCCCCCTTGGGGATAAAAACAAGCTTGAGAAGTTTCAGTCAACAGTGTAAATTGGGAGTTTGTGTTCAATAAGCCATTGAAAACTGCAGTTTAGAAGGAAATTACCATTTGAGCCATTATCACAGGGCTCCATAGTACATTTACAGTAACAGCAACATTTGGTAATAACATCATATTCAAGTAATTTACACTTTTTTCATTTTAAAATTTAACTAATGTGTTTCAGGAGAGTCTAAAAAATATCTTTTTCATTTTTCTAAGCCTAGATAATAATATGGCAATATTATTCTAAGATAGAGATAATCAATACTCTTAAAATTATAAACCACAAAATCACTAATAAAAAGACTGAACAGTAAAAATGACTTTCTGCTAAGCCCATTAA
The DNA here is from genome assembly GCF_009761245.1 of Sapajus apella. Lineage (NCBI taxonomy): Eukaryota > Metazoa > Chordata > Mammalia > Primates > Cebidae > Sapajus > Sapajus apella. The sequence goes on along the minus strand of NW_022436992.1, from coordinate 5,354,445 downwards.
TGTTTAAAAAATACTTTTAAAAGGTAGTATAATTTTCTGTTGCTCCAGAACTGCGTCTTAGCTCTGCTTAGCTTGGTGTCTTGCCTCAGTGAGGGCAGAGAGATTGGGAAATGAGAGTCCCATTTCTCAGAGGAACACACCTTAATGTGTCAGCAATGAAATAATTCTTCTAGTCATTCAACATAAATTTACTAAATCACTATTATATGCTAGTCCAAGGCAGAGACATTCAGATAATTTATGGCCTTATGGCTAATAAATGTAACACATACAAAGTATGTATGTATACTAAAACATACACATACACATGTACATTTCAAATCAGGAAGTAAAACACTGTGAGATAACAGAGAAGGTACACAAGGTCTGAGAGCATAGCAGAGACCAAGCCCAGTTGTGCGGGTGTCAAAAAATCAGAAGGCAGCATCTAAGAACAGAACTAAAGGATGCATGGGTGCTCCCCAATATAAAGAAAATGAAAGAGGAGAAAATTTTCATGCGCATGAGAAATGAGAGACCCAGAGTTCTAGAGGTTGAAAATTCTTTATGAATTAACAGTGGAAATTAAGGCAGGAGTGACAAGAAAAGAAACAAAAAGAAAGACAAAGGAGGAAAAGCCTTAAAGAAGAATATGAATTCTCCAGAATTTACTAATTAGTAATGTAATAAATTCTAGTTTCAGAGATGAAACTAAAATGACATTTATTTTAGTATAAGTATGTTTCAAATATTACATAGAATATAATTATCCAACATAATGATTTATTATTTATCTGAAATTCAAATTTACCTGTGGGTCTTGAATTTTTATTTGTTAAATCTGGAAAGTATGGTGAAGAGGTAGCCAAGGGAAGATGTATTTGATTAACGAACTAAGTGGCACAAAAGTGATAACGACTACTGTCCCTATATTCCAGTGTCAGTTGGAATAACAGAAAGTTCATTACAGTTGAGAAACTTTAATGAAGATAATTTTGTTCAACATGATATTTAAGGTTCATAAATGCCTTTGAACAGTAATAATTAAAAATGAAGGTTTCATTGAACAAGAGGTCAAGCAAAACTAATTTTTAAAGAAAATATAGATATTATTTATAGACAATGTAAAAAGACTCATTAATTTTGTCTATGTGGACATATGCACATGCAATATTTAAGAAATATATTTATACGATGCCTTCTATTATGCCTTTTATTATAAAGTATTACATATTTCAACATACAAAAACATATGTCATTGCTTAGGTCACTGGGTGCTAAAACATTCATACACACTTTCTAAAAGCTAATAAATATATTTATATTTTAAAATGCACAACAAACAATTGTTATGATTGTCAACATCTTCATAAAACAAATAATGCAACATACAATTACTTTCTACTATTAGCTAATTTTAGATGAGGCAGGCAGAAAGAAAATACACAAGTTGCATTTTTAAAAAGAGAATGGTTTAATCATTCAAGAAATATTTATCAAACACCTTCTATGTCCAAAGTACTGGAGATTAATGTATGAATTAGAATGTCATCATTCCTATCCTCACGAGGCTTCCCACTTACTGGAGGAGTCAGAAAAAATGCACACACACCAATACACATTCATACAATTACAAATGGTAATAAGTTTTCTGAAAGCAACACGGAGAATACACAGAAGGTGGGGCAGGAGGCACGTGCTTTAAAAAAAAAAAGGTGGTCAGGAAAGGTCTATGTGAGGTCAGGGGAAGATACACGGTAAGGATGTAAGGAAGCCAGTCACAGCAGTAGAAGGGCAGCATTGGTCCATGCAGAGAGAGCAGCGCACACAAAGATCCTGAGGCCAGAAAAGAACTCAGTAGTGCAAGAAACTGAAAGAAGGGCTCTGAGGCCTGAGCATTGTGACTGAAGGGCCACCAGCATTAGATGATTACAGCAAGGTACAAATCAGGAAATGGTTAGGAGAGTTACTTTTATCCTAAAATGCAATGAAAATCATTTGCAGGTTCTTAAGCAGGGGGATGACATGATCAAATGATTCAGTTTTCGGTGATCACTGTTGCTAAATAGAGAATGTATAGGCAGTGAGTAAGAATGGGATTGGTGGATAATTTAGGAGGTGACTGTATTATTGATCATGATGAGAGAGGGCTTGTGTTTGGAACCAGGACTTTAGCAGCAGAGCTGGGGAGAAGTGGCAGATCTGAGCGAAGAGGAACTAAGGAGAATCCTGGGGTGTGTGAGTAGGGCTCACTGAAAAAGTGCGGGCTGAAGATACAAATTTCAGTGCTGTCAGCGTATCAATGATACTAAAAGTCATAGGGATGGAGCAATCACCTGGGGAGAAAATGCAGAAGAAAGAAAGGAGTGCTAGCCAAGTCTAAGGCATGAACGTTTAAAGGCTAGGCCAGGAAACAAGGTAAAGCAAAGAGAAGGCACAGCTAGTCACGGAGGAAATAAATCCCATGAGATGGTGACACCAAAGTCAAGATATCCATGTTACAAGAAAGACTTACAGTTTTGTTTTCAGAACAAATGAAAAATCACTGATTAGATTTTTGTATTGCTTGTGCTGCCTTCCCTCTGCAGTTATGTGAAATTAGGGCTTACCTTTCGTACTTTTAATCGAATGACAAGAAACAGAAAAGCAGGTATGTTGACGTGCCCCATTCCTTTATCTCAGATCTCTGATAAGCTTTAATTACTTTGCTAGTTGAGAGCTTCCTGCGTAAATTCAATTCTGTCACTTTCTAGGCATTTTCATGCTTGGTGTAATGGATTTTTTGGTCTCCAGTTCAGATAATGTTTCTACATTGTCCAGAATAGTTAGAAGCAATTTTGTTAGCTAACCTCCCAAAGTCTTTCCCTTGAAATTTTTAAATTAGCATGCATAAGATTTCACTAATTGTCCCATTTCAAGCACATAAAGATATCATTATTTTTCTTTGTTCATTACTTGCATTTTAAATGTAGTTTTAAATTCCATTTTTTTCCCATTGTAATTAGTTGCTAAGTATTTGCTAAAATGGAAAATACTTTCAAGGTTTGATTTTATTGTGAAACAGAATAAAAGGAAGAGTGTATATTCATATGCATTAACCATTTAATAGGAAAAATAGGTTTTTAGTTTTATTTATTCATTTGAATTTCAAGAAATTTGTTTAGGCATCGTGTGTGTTTCAGCAAACAGCAGATTTGAACAAAGATTAGGTGATACAAACAAGAAAAGTTATTACATCCTTACTCTAAAAACCTGTTCCATCTTCTGCTTATTCCCTTTCCTTTGTCTGTTTAATGTTGGTAGTTCTTTCTTTCTCACCTATTTATTTCCTTATTCCCTTCCCTTTTACCCTACACATTCTTCATGGTTAATGTACTCCCAGCTTCCCATTTCAGTATTTTCAGCCAATATTTTCTTTAGGAGCTTCAGATCTACTTAGCCTAACTCATCTTAGACCTTCGATTATGTGATCTAAATCTATCTTTTCTTTTTAATCTGTAAGAAAAATAAAAGGATATTGACCTTACCAAGTTGACATAAGGCATGTTGGAAATACCTAGGTGAGCACCAGGCGTTTAGTACCTACTCAAGAAACTGCACCTCTCCCCTTTTTCTCTTCAGGGGTTATCTGGGGTCAGTTGCGTACTCATGGAGAGGAGCTCCTCCTTTTTACAGACACTGCAGGGCAGTAATGACTGTGCAAAGCAAAGATTCTACTGAAAGTCATTTCGAAGATTTAGTCCAGCATCTCATATCACCCCTATGTGTTAGCCCCAACCTATTACTTGTAAGAGAAATAAGAGAAACCAGGATTGGTAAAGTGGGCCTTAGTATTGTGTGGAGGAAAACCCCAAGAATGTCTTTTTAAATTATAAATAAGATTTAATAAATTGAGTAGTACCTTGAACACGCTCATTTCAGACTCCTCTTTTATGTTCTACTAAATGTCATCTCTCTTATCAGCATTCTTTATCACTGTTTATACTAGAAATTATTGAAAGTAAATATTTTGATGGAAGACAAGGTAGTTTCATCATTGTTAATATACTTAGCTTGTATTCTAAAGCTATCACAATGTTTTGCTACTTAACTTTCGTTTCCTTAGGCTAATAAGAACAAAGGCAGATGCACATGTTAACTGTGAATATATTTATGCTAAACAAACTGCAATGATACCATGGTACACTAAATAGCTGTGATTTGCAATAGTTGGTTCTAAAGGTGAGGAAAGAAGTGACTTATCACATGGCACAGTGTGGTGTATGTTCACTGAACACAAAACGGAGCTAGCGCAGTCACCGCCAACATTTACGTCATACACAGTGATTTAATTTCAGCAAAACAATATCATCCATCAAATTGATGTTGATTTTAATTGCTTTGCTTTTGTATTTTTTGTACTTATTTTGTAAATTTCTTTATGGATAAACATACATGCATTACATAATTCCATTTTTATACTAGTTGAAGCCCACTTTGGAATTGGGGGCTTTTTTTCCTTTTTCCTTTTTAAAAGGGTTCTGTACATTACTCAAGTTTCAAAACATGGCCAACACAGCTGGCCATATAACAGAAAGAGTATCACTCCTATCTTGTGGCAGACGTTGAAATATTGAGCATAATCCCAAAACAGAAATTAATCTAATTCCAGACTACACACTAGTTAATTAAACTTCAGAAGTAGAAAATACATGAACTACCAAGCTGAGGGAATGTGCTTTCCTTCCAGGTCCACAAGGGGGCGTAGTTTTAAGGGCAAGAACTCCCCAGTGCCATGCCCCCTGGCCTCAAGTGATGCTCATGCCTTGGCCTCCCGAAATGTTAGGATTACAGGCACGAGCCCCTGCTCCTGGCCCCAAAACCTTCTTTTAAAGACAGATAAACGGAAATACTTTTCCAGACAAGAAATATATCATCCAAAAATGAAAACGGAATGTAGTATGAAAATAAAGGTAAATAAATAAAAACGGGAAAAATGTTTGGAAATGAGTTAATGATACTATACATGAAGTGGACCAAAGATCAAACAGTCTTCATAGAGTTCACATCATTCACTTTTAACACTTTCTTTACCTTTCATACAATTTCAATTCTTTGACAAAAATGCATGCACAACTTTTGGTAACATTGTAGTGTCACCATGGAAACCACCCAAATGTATTCATTTCTCAATGTCATGAATAAACCATGAATTAAGGTGACTCTCAAGAATGATATTCTCTGGATAGATGAAAAAATGGGTATAACGATACCTCACTTTATACTTTGATTCTTCCGTAAATTCTTGCATAAAATACTATATTTTGTAAATTGTGTAAGAAAGTGTATCGTGTAGCAAAAAAAAAAAAAAAAAAAAAGATACTGGATAAGCTCTCAGAATTTACTTCGCTACTAAGTGTTGATTTATTTCCAGAATCACTTTCAGCTCTAAATCTTCTAATTTTAAATGTAAACATCCTGTTTCCCTGATTTTAATTGCACCAAAGTAATGAACTATTGTTGTGAGTCACAAAAGAAATAGCAAAACCTGAACTTCTGGAAGAATTGGCAAAACCTAAGCTATCTAAAATAACAAGAAGAAACTGTTGTTGATTTTTTACCTGTAAATTCTCTTAGAATTTGGTTTCCCCAAAATGAGTTATTTGCTTTGTGATGCTTGTTACTTACTGTATCTATTATACTGGAGTAAATGAAGGACAATGTGAAATGCTTAGATGTGATTTGTAACTTTGGCTCTGCTGAGCTACAACTTGTAACTTTGGCTCTGCTGAACTGTTCTGGTAAAAAGAGGAACTCTGTGAAAGGGACTAACCACGTAGCTTGACTGCCAGAGAGAGATGACAGCGCATAATGGGCTTCTCGTTGCAGAGAGCCTATAAATAGACGTGTAATGGAGAGGCTTATTACCTAGATTCCATTCCCAGGAAAGGCGTATTGATTAGGGCCCTGGAGAGGGAATGCAACCCTTATGGAGAGCCTATAAACGGATGCATGAGGGGCGTGTGTCTCTGTGGTTGAGATAGGATGTAAAAGTCTTTCTTCTCCCACTGCTCCTCCAGGCCTGCATGGAGCTCCCTCTTCTTGGAGTTTTGTGGTCAGGCTGGTTGTCCTGTGTCAGATCCTGTTCCTTCGTAACTGTGAGCCTAATATGTTCTTGCTGATAATCATAAGTTTATGTTTAACCTATATTCTTGCTAAGGTATATGATTTCTATGCTGAGATACAGAAAGTTATCTTTACATTGTTCTGCTTTTAAATAACACATTGTGATTTTTGTGCACCAGTTTTTGCAAATGTATTTTTTTGTGTATAATTATCACTGAAACTTTGCATAACCTTGCTCACCCTCCTCTATTGAAAGAGCACAATAAAAAACTGAGGTTTTCAGGGGAATGTCAGATATCCACAGAGCGGTTTTATGTGGCGTCTCCCCTGGGCCCAGCTTTAAAGAAAGCCTTTTCCTTGTCTCTCTTTTTCACTGACCACTCGATCACTTTGAAAGATCTTAAACCTGTGTTGATGTATTGGGAGCTGGTCTCGCCAATATTCAATCATGTCAGAGGTTTCTGTTTTAATTATCTTTTGTTAATGCAATAAGAAAATCAATATTTTTATAAATCTGCATTAAATTCTTTTCTAAAAAGTATCCAAATGAATCCTTGTATTAGATATAACACCTATGTTTCATTAAGTCAAAGCCATTACCATTAAGTGGTGAAGGAAATGGTACTGAAAGCAAGCCTGTATTACTACAAGCATAGCACTAGGCATTTCCAGTCCCCTTAAACCATCTCACTTATCCTTTCAATACTGTTCTGAGGTAGAAATTATTATTTTCTATATTTAACATTTAAGGAGAGATTAAGTAACCTACTGAAGCTATTACCATGAGTACAGAATTCACAACTGAGCCTCTCTGACTCTAAAGCCTGTGCATTCACAATCCCTACTACAATAATATAAATAAATTACAAAATTGAAAATAAAATTAAAACATTAATGTGCACTTCATACAGAAAAGTAGATTAACCTTATAATTTTTCAATTATAAAATAAAATCTTTGTTTGAATTCTTTCCCTTTGAATAGATTAAAAATATTTTTTTGTATATGTATCTTATATCCAGCAACCTAACCCCATTTTCATGTTACTTTTAATGTTATAAAATTATATCCCAAAGAGGGCTTTATTAATCCTCTTCCAAAATTTACATGGTACATTCGTTTATTTTAAAAGACTTAGACTATTCTTAGAGTTTTTGTTAGAAAAAACTGCAAAATTCTATTAAATCTTTTTAAGTATCTATTAATACAATTTATTGATATAATAAAGTATATTTGTTTTTTTCCTAAATATAGGCCACCATTATATTCTTTAAAAATCCTATTGTTTCACATATATGCTAGTCTTTTCATATACTGCTGGGAGCTATTTACTAATAGCTTATGTGGGGTTCTTTTTTCATTTAAATTTTCAAATGAGATAGAATCATCATTGCCCTTTTCTTTAAAAAGTTTAAAATGTGACTTAAATTTTTAATGTTAAAGTTATGATTCTCTAAAAAATGATTAATGTTCTCTATATTTTTCTATGGTTAGAATAAAGAACATTTCAATATCAGTGCTTCAAGTGTCTGATAATATTCAGCTATACATCCATCTGTTCTTGTGCTTTTTTGATAATTGATCTTTAAACAGATTTCTAGTATTTAAATGGCTTATTACAGTTTTCTACTTTCTCCTGAAAATATTTTAGCACTTTATTTTTTCTAGGCATTCATTCCCTTCCTTAAGATGTTCATGCTTCATCAGAGCAGAGTCATATCTAATATTCTACTATACTTCTTTTAACTTTTGTTGTTTCTGGAGTTACTTCTGCTTTCTCATTTATAATTTTATATACTCTTTCTTTATATATTTTCCATAATTTGTCCCTCAGGGGTTTATGTTGGCCATTTAAAAGAATAATCAAATTTTGAGTTTATTTAACTATTTTTATTTTGCATTCCATTCTAGTGATTCCAGTTTTCATTGTTATTAAATTCTATTCTCCTAGTTTCTTTTGAGGTTCTTTCTCTAATTCCTTAAGATTAATAGTTTATTTTTTATCTCTTTTCTATCTTCAAAGCTATCAAAAGCTAAAATTCTACAATAATCATATTTTCAAAGCTATCTAAAGCTAAAATTCTACACTGATCATATTTTCAAAGCTATCTACAGCTGAAATTCTATACTGATCACTTTTACTGGATGCATCTATTTTGTTAGGAAGGGATCTTCTTTTTCATTAACTCATATATAGTTTGTAATTTCCCTTTGGTTCTAAGAGTTGTCTAAGAGTGTTTCTTAATTTCCTAATAATTTTTCTTCAGTTTTATAATAAAGCTGCCTAAAAAACTGTGTTCATTTTCTAATAAAACTTCTTAACATAGAATTTGACATATTGAAATCCCTTCTTTTTTTGAATGTATAAAAAGTTCAGATATTTTCAATGGCTAAACTTCCTAAGACGAATACCTTCTCATTAGCAGTTTAATAATTTTAATAACATGTAATTTCTCCAAAAGGAATCTTGCTATTTCAACATTATGAAATAAATGTATAGGCCTCATATACATCATTATTGAAATGAAGTAAGTTTTTATGGGATATTTTAAATACTCATCAACAGTAAATTCCTGTCATTTCTCATGACAGTGAAAGAATTTTACTCAGAACCCCATAACTTCTGGTTTTCATTTCATCCCTTATCCATCCTTATTAGATGCTGTGAGATAGCTATGGACATATTGTGTCACTGCATATTGCATTTTGTTCAATGCATAAAGTTGTATGTGTTTGATACAACTGTGGCCTTGATTTAGTTCTCTCACAGTTCCATAGTTTGCTTTAAATGTAGAGTATGAAGTTTATAGCTAATATTTCCTTATCTCTTCTTTCTTATCCATAAGTTCTTTAAGGGTCAACTGTCACATCAGTCCTATCATGAAAGTTTAATTCCAAGGGACGAATTGGTTAGCATTGATAACACAGTCAAGTATTGTAGGGAAATAATATCATATGAAAAATCCCATTTTAAAATTCACGCATTTAATTTTTTTAAAATCAGTATGGAATACTAGGAGGAAATATAATGTACATAGGCATGAGGAGACTGGAAGGATGTTAAGTCTACTTACAGTGATAAATCCCTGAATGAAATTCAACAAAAGTTTTAAACATTCTACTGTAATATGTGAACAAATATGAATTAGCCACTTCACTGTCCTTAATTTGAGGAAATATTTTAATGCATTGCTTTTGTCTGCAACAGAAAGACTTCAGATAACTGGACTAGAAGACACATGAAAAATAATTTTGTTTTGTTTTGTTTTGAGGTGTAGTCTCGCTTTGCCTCCCAGGTTGGAGTGCAGTGGCACGATCTCGGCTCACTGCAACCTCTACCTCCTAAGTTCAAGCAATTCTCCTGCCTCGGCCTCCTGAGTAGCTGAGATTACAGGCATGTGCAACCATGCCTGGCTAATTCTTGTATATGTAACAGAGATGGGGTTTTGCCATGTTCACCAGGCTAATCATGAACTCCTGACTTCAAGTGATATCCTTGCCTGAGCCTCCCAAAGTGCTGGTATTATAGGCATGAGTCGCCACAGCCGACAAAAAGAATTTTTAATTATAATCTTAGATATGCTATTATTTAAAAAAGCTAAATTCAAGGGTAAATTACAAGTATATAAATTTTAATACATAAGGCTATAGAAGTGTAATATTGTGGTAGCTCATGCCTGATTCACTTACATCCTTCTCATAAATTATATAGTATTGGTTTATGGCCTGAATATATAGCCATCAAACAGGAAAAACAGCAGCTACATTTACTCAACATTTGTGTTATACCAGGTGTTGTATTCTAATATTTTCTTTCATTTAATCTGTATGATAAGGATTAAATATACTTATATGTACTCTGAAGTGAAAACTCCAAGGCTAGGAAAAGGTCACTCACTTTTTAACTGATCTGGAAGAAGTTCCTTTCAGACCAGATTGTTCTGACTCCAACATGTCTCCTAAGCCAGTCTTTCTCAAGCTAGCCATGATGAAAGGCCATATTTTTCTTATTCCATTATCTCACAGATCAATATTTTATAAAATCCAACATGATGAATAATTTAAAAAATTAAACATAAACAATTATAGGTCTATATTTTATATTTCGGTTCAGCAGACAAAAAATTACTCTGTCAAACTTCTATAAAAATTTCAAGTGTTTATTCTCAATTTGTTCTTACTGCAGACTACTAACAAACAATTCATGAATCAGCCCTAGGCCACAGGGTACAATCGGAGTAGGTGGCCAACATACTTCCTATCAATATTAAGTGAGCCTATCAATACCAGGATTAGGTGTTTCTTGCAGAAATGTTTACAGAATTAACAAGAGTCATGACCAAATGAAAAATGTGCATGAATCTCATAAAATGTTCTCCAGTTACATACAAAGATGTCCACATTCTAATCCCTGGAATTTGTGAATGTGTTACCGTAAATGGCAAAAGGGACTTTGCAGATGTGCTTAGGTTAAGGATGTTCAGATGGAGAGATTATCTTGGAATAACTGAGTGAACCCAGTGTAATCACAAGGGTCTTCATAAGAGAGAATCAGTAGAGTGAAGATTCATTGAAGAAAATATAACAGAGGAAGCTGAAGTCAGAGAGATTTGGAGCATTGTGCTGCTGGCTCTAAAATGGAAGAAGGTGATGCAAACAAGGAATACAGGCGGACCTCAGATGCTGAAACAGGCAAGGAACTAGATGCTTCCCTAGAGCCACACTGTTCTTAGAACTTCTCACCCCAGGACTGTAAAAGAAATGTGTTTTATATTAAGCTAATAAATTTGTGAAAATTTGTTATAATAGCAATTGGAAACACAGATTTTGGTACTTGGAAATGGGGCACTGCTAGTAACAAATACCTAAATATGTAGACAGTGGCTTTGGAATTGGTAATGAGAAGAGGCTGGAAGAATATGGAGAAGCGTAATACAAAAATTCTACATTGCCTTGAACAGGCTGTCATTAAAAATAAAGATCTGGTTAAAGACTGCTGGTATGGACTCAGAAGGAAGTGAGGAGCATGGTAAAGAAAACCTTTCACGTCTTGGGGAATATCTAAGTTGCCATAAATAGACTGTTGGTAAAAAATGTGGGCATTAAAGGAGATGCTAGTGAGACCTCAGAAGGAAATGAGAAACTTGTTATTGGAAATTGGAGAAAAGAGAATCTTTGTTTTATAGTGACAGGAAGCTCAGCTGGGCTGACTCCTACAATTATGTAGAAGTCAGAATTACAAGTGATTAACTTACATGTTTAGCTGAGGAGATTTCTAAGCAAAATATTGAAAGAGTGGCCTGGTTTTTTCTTGCTCTTTATAGTAAAATATGTGAGGACAAAGATGAATAAAGGGAATAACTATTAAGCCAGAAGAAACCAGGACTGGGTGACTGGGAAATTCTCAGCTTATGAAGACTTCAAAACACCAACATTAGGAAACGTCCTTTCAAGAAAGCATACTTAGAGAGAAAACAAATTTTATATCTGGATAACATTTTGCAAGTGCCTCATAAGGATTAAAAGTTCAAAGTGAAAGGAGGGCTCTTTGAAGTTATGAGGCATGTGATTCGTGGATCCCCTCAGACACTTCAACAGAGGCCAGAAATGGAGATGAAATTATCCAAGAAAGATCTGTAGAGGAGCCTGTTTCTTGAATGAAGTGAATACTATGGATGTACATAGGAAAATAACAAGGTTCTTGAGAATCCCACAATGGTGATAACACCAGCAGCTTGGACTGACGAAAAGGATGAAATGCAAGAAGGCTGATGGACACCCAAAATTCTACAGGTGGGAGATGGCTGACAAAAATACCTGGTTGAAAATATGTGCAACCCTTCATGAAAATGAAGAAATAATTTTGGACTAGATCCAGAGGGCATAGAGTCAAGTCACAGAGGATTATTCATAGGCCTTGAAATCTAATGGAGTTTTCCCATGTAAGTTTCTACATTGCTTGAGACTGGTAACTCTTTTTTCCTTCCACTTTTTGTGTGGGAATGTCTGTGACTGTTACCCTATGCCTGTTCCTCCATTGCATTTTGGGAACATATAGCTTGTTTTGTGGTTTCACAGCTAGACAGATGGAGAGGAACTCTGCTCAAGGACGGATTATAAACAGATCCTTAGCCATACCTAATTTAAATAATTTGGATAATGAGATTTGGGACTTTTAAGCTGATGAAATTTAGATGATAGTTTGAACTCGTGTTGATGCTATGATTGGTTGAGACTTTTGGAGACCTGAGGATGTGATGAAATGTGTTTTGCATGAAGGAAGGATCTGAATCTTTGGGAGCCAGAGGGTTGACTATGGCAGGCTGAATTATGCTCCCCAAAGATAACTCCATTCTAATCCCTGGAAACTGTAAATATGTTACCTTAAATGGCAATAGAAATGTTTTGGGTGTGATTGGGTTAAGGATCTTGAGATGGGAGGATTGTCCTGGAGTATTGGGGTGGATCGAACATAATCACAAGGGATCTTACAGGAAGGAATTAGGACAGGAAATGTCAGAGCCAGGATGCAAGGACAGAAGCAAAGGTCAGAATGAAAGAGATATTTGAAGATGCTACATTGCTGGCTTTGAATATAGAGAAAGGGGTCAAAGGAGTGAAGTGGTTTCTAGAAGCTGGGAAAAGCAGGAAAATGGATTTTCTTCTAGAGTCTCCTGAAGTAATGCAACCTGATCAATACCTTGACTAGAATATTTGATCTCTAGAATAATAAATTTGTGCTGCTTTAAGCTACTATGTAGATGGGAATTTATTATAACAGCCACAGGACAATAGAAATGCCTCTAACTTAATTAGGTCAAAAAAAAATTCACATCCCAGGAATCTCAAAGTTAAAATAGCAAAGAATATGCTTCACAAGACACTAAAAATTAATGTATCAAACTTAAAAATCCTGATGACATTTTTCTGTTGACAGTCATCTTGTGGAAATGTGACAACTGTGACAACACAAAAATGGAACATCTCATCACCCCGATAGGATGAATTCTGTAAACTGAAAGAAAAGTAATTCAATAAATACACATTGCTGTTGTATAGTCAACACAGTTTTTTCCTAACGGTGCATTAGCATCTCAAAGTGCAGGAGGAATGGTTTATTTAGACTTTGAATCTATTACTGTAAATGAGGGCCCCCTTCACCGAGGACCCCTCTTCAATTATCTCATCAACTTAATTTCAAAAATCATACAAACAGTTTTAAAAAGCCATTTCAAATGTTATAGGGCAATGAGATTGCCCATAGTTCAGGTGGTAATATATATTCAGTAATCGGAATTATAGCAAGATTTACTCTCTTTTAAGGATGCCTAAGTTCTTTCAAAAGTCCGGATATAATCACAATAGAAACACACATACAACAAAGTGGTTTCAAAGCATCCCTTACCTGTGTAACAAGTGGCTCCAACAGCCTTTCCACGGTTAGCGTCCGGATTTCCAAACTTTTGGGGTCCCATTTCAAAATGATAGGTGAAGTTGCCGAAGTCATGCTCCCTATGGGAATACACGTTATCAGTTAGAAATAATGATCTTTGAAATAAATTATAACTTTGATAATTCAAAATGAGGAAATCACTGAAAATCAGAACATACTGGAAGTTCACCTCTCTGGGCCAACTTGGTCAAGTTAGAGATGAGAAAACCAGAGCAGTAGACTGTGAGGTGGCAATGTTGGAATTCGATTAAAACGTACTCAGCATACTGGTATACATTAGGTCTGCTTTTGGGACCCAGTTGCCACTGAAATCTTTCATTTACTCAACAATGAGTATGCATACCTACCCGCTACATGCTGCAAAAGATTTTTGGTCTTGCCTTCAAGTTGGTTAAGGTTTAAAGCTAGAGACACGCAAATCTGGGAACAATTAAGCCTCAGTGTGACACATGTTGTGATTAAGAAACACAGAAAGGACTATGGGAGAGGTGAGGAGGGGGCATCAATGTCAATCTGGAGAGAACAACAAAGAATAGCAGAAAGCAAAGTAAATCCATCAATGATTACTAACTGTAGGGCCTCCTGTTATAACAAAAGGCTGCTTCTTTTCTCTTCACATCATAACTGACCCCTGAAGTAATATCATACTCCTTGGACAAGAGTTTCAGTCTCTTAAATAAGAAAAACATCTTGCAAACTAAGTGCCAACGGTTCTGAAAATTATCTGCTACTATTTACGTGCTCTCTGATTATTCACTACATTTACATTCTTGTCCCATAAAATCAGTGACTGATAAGGTTATTTATTTCATTCTAAAGCAATCGTCTCTTACAGAAGAACCACTGACATGCAGGCAGCAGTCTCCCCATAACAGGCAAAAAATTACAGTTCTAGCACCTTCAAAAATTATACATTCTATGAGGGTGTGTTTATCTCATCAAGGAATTGCTAAATACATTCTGACATCTAACCACGGGACAAGCAACCTTAGATTGTACAAACTGAATCTGAATTATTTGCCTTAATACCAACATAAATCAAAATGTCCACGGATGTTCTCTTATTTTGAATCAACGTCCCCATTCAATTCCATCCTTATAAATCAATACAGATGATCGTTTCTACTGGAATTAATATGACAAAGAAGGCCTATCACAATAGGCACTAGTAGAAATGTACCTCTCTCCTACAGCTAATCCTTTTGCAAACAGATCCAACCAATTTGCTTCAGAAAAAAGAGAAGAGGCAAAGACACAGTGTGCTGGTATTTTAACTCTCTCCAAATGCCATGTTTAAAATAAACTAAGCATAGCAATCCAACCATACAGACCAATTTAGATTTGGGTTTCTTCATCACCACAATAGTTGGCACCAACATGCTGCCTGTCCTCCAAAAACCTAAAAACACTTTACACATTTTCCATTCACACTACCAACTGCCACAAAGCAGCTGTGTCATACACATGGCTGGGCAGCACACCTTCTCATGCCATAGAAGGATAAAGATGCCAGATGCTTCCTGCAGACACTGGGATACCTTCATCCCTGCTGAAGCCAGACCTACCTAAGTGATCTTAGTCCAGTACTTATGACACAGCTATTGCAAGTTTCTAGGGAAGGTCCCTGGGAACCTTTATCAAACTCTGATGGAACTCCAAGTGGCATAATAATGATAACGAACAAGGAAGTTCTGTAGGAAAGCTGGATACTCAGTAGTGAAGTCATTGTAACATGTAAGTGGCAGGTACTGAGTGAGACCGCATAGAGAATTTCCATTATAATCTGGGCATGCTGGTATATACAGCCTGATAGATCATGGAAGGCACATAAAATTACAGCTGTTTATTATCTAACTTTAAAAAAATGACACGAAAATTCTGGAATGAGAAACAAAAATGCTGGGGCAATCACAGCAGAGACATGAATCTAGCATGCATCAAGCAGAAGTGAGGGATACTCCTTGTACAAAGATCTTAAGCCAATTATGAGCCAAGAAGCAAGAGTGAGTTAGGGCCTTTAGTCCTGAAGGTCACAGAGCCCTTATAAATCTAAAAATAAAAGACTAATAGTTCTCAGACAAATCACTCAAATTAATTTATTCCTTTGAGGATCAATCTTTTCAGTCGTTTCTTGTGACAAAGGTAAAATTCGATAGCAAAGGAAAGGTTTCGCGGCAATAATTTGTTGAAGTGGAAAAATAAGTCATAGAAACTTTAAATGCTGTTTTCTAGCCATGCTGTTTCTGATACAGTTGAGGCTAAAACCAGGAATTCTGTTTCTACCCCATAATCTTTTCACCAGTTTACTATCCACATTAGCAATGAACAAAGGGAGTGGTGGTGGGGACTGCAAAATCCCTACCTCTAAATCCACACGTTGATATCTAAGATTCCCACTGAATTGCCTCTAAGGGGCATTTTAACTTCACATCAGCTATTGAGCACAAGGTAGAGGAAGGCAAGAAGCTCCCCTGCCTGCAATACTTCAGCTGGAATCATCTTTGCAGTTTGCTGTTTCTAGAAAAAGTATTCCTGTCCTGCTACATTCTGCTATTTTCAAAACATTTGATTGCTTTCTGCTATCTATATTAGACCTTGTATTAGGAACATTTTCCTTATGAAAGCCCTTGGCCAATGGAATTTCATGAAAACAGAAAAAAAAAAAATTCTATTCCAGGACAGTAATCATAACCATAGTCTTCTAGATTCACCCATTAATGATCTTTGCCTCCAGATTTCTAGTATGAACAAATGAGGGCAGATAAGGCAAAATGAGTCAAGCATCCTCTAGAGCAAAGAAGGGAGGCAATGGTAGTCAGAAAATAGGAACTGATGATTTGGTATGTGGCCTCTATGAGAAGCACACACAATAATGCGACTCCTAACTGAGAATGTCATCCTACTGGTATAGTCAATATTTATGAATTACAAAGGACAGAGAAAATGCATAGGCTTCTGAGGTAGATAGGAGGATTTTTCAGTAAATAGTCATTTCCTTCCCATCCTCACCTCCATGAGAAGAGAATATTTTCCTGCTCCATTGCTATTGGGGTTTAGCCAAAAGGAATGTTAAGAAATATGATGTGAGTAGACATCTGGAATGTGCTTACTTAGTTATGCTTCTCCTCTGTGCTATTGGCTTCTGCCCTAAGAGTCACATATAACTTACTGGTCCAAAAAGAAAGGCACATTCAGCACACCTGAATCCAAGATGAAGCTGGAGCCAAGCACAGCCTAGTCAGTCAACTCCCAACCAAACCACCAACACATGATCAAGAAGTAAATGCCTGCTGTTGTATGTTGCATGCCACTGAGATTTTGCCATTAACTGTTTGTCAGCAATAGCGAACACAATGTTATCAAATCGACGTTTGTATAAATTGAAGCCCTGAAATTTATTAACTCTGTGATATTGTTCAATTGCCTGCCCATTCTGAGTCCCAGTTTCCTCAAATGAAAAATCAGGATAATATGGAATTTATAGTCTTATTGCGAGGATTAAATAACTTAATGGATAGAAAGCACGCTAACATTTCTGGAAGTATTTGTTATTATTGTTACGTTGTCATTATTTCCCCAAATTTGAATTTCCTTTTTTGTAATTCTTTATCTCTGAAGTAACAGAGATAACTCATTAAAATAGAGATAAAGATTTATATTCCTCTGTGTGGAACAATCAAATCGAATCAAACGAGAAAACAAGAGAACAAATCAAGTCTGTAGTCTCACAAGAGCTTCATCTTTCTGAGGATCAAATGATATATAGTCTCCATTCCATCTGTGCAATTAATACAGTCTGTTTGCCCACAAAAGAAAATGTACATAAATCAAATAAATTTATTCTCACTGATTGGAATTCAAAGAACAAAAATCATATTTTACTCACCTTTGGTAGAGAGGCTTAGAATACAGACTGGACTCAGTCAGAGTGAAAAACAAGATTGTAAATAACAAAGACAACAAGATTGTCTTCTTCCACACAGCACAATGTTACCAGCTTATAAAAAAGCTCCTAGAAGTTTAATTTCTGAGAAAACTTTCTTCATAAAAAGTTTTAGCTGGGCACAGTGGCTCATGCCTGTAATCTCAGCACTTTGAGAGGCCACGGTGACTGGATGGTTTGAGCCTAGAAGTTTGAGACCAGACTGGGCAACATAGTGAGACCCCATCTCTACAAACAAATATAAAAATTAGGTGGGCATGGTGGCATACTATTATAGACCCAGCGAATCCGGAGACTGAGGTGGGAGGATCACTTGAGCCCAGGGAGGTCAAGGCTTCAGTGAGTCATGATTGTGCCACTGTACTCCAGCCTGAGCAACAGAATAAGATCCTTTCTCAAAAAAAAAAAAAAAAAAAAAAGAAAGAGAAAGAAAGCAAGAAAGATAAGAAAAGAAAAGAGAAAAGTTTTTTTTTTTTTTTTTTTTTTTTAATTATACTCTAAGTTCTGGGGTACATGTACAGAAAGTGCAGGCTTATTACATAGCTATACACGTGCCATGGTGATTTGATGCATCCATCACCCCATCATCTACCTTAGGTATTTCTCCTAATGCTATCCCTCCCCCAGCCCCCCACCCCATTATAGGCCCTGGTGTGTGATGTTCCCATCTTGTGTCCATGTGTTCTCATTGTTCAACACCCACTTATGAGTGAGAACATGTGCTGTTTGGTTTTCTGTTCTCATGTTTGTTTGCTGAGAATGATGGTTTCCACCTTCATCCATGTCCTTGCAAGGGACATGAATTCATTCTTTATTCTGGCTGCATAGTATTCCATGGTGTATATGTGCCACATTTTCTTTATCCAACCTATCACTGATAGGCATTTGGGTTGGTTCCAAGTCTTTGCTACTGTGAACAGTGCATGTGCCTTTAAAATAAACATTCGTGTGCATGTGTCTTTATAGCAGAATGATTTATAATCCTTTGGGTATATACTCAGTAATGGAATTGCTGGGTCAAATGGTATTTCTAGTTCTAGATCTTTGAGGAATCACCACACTGTCCACCACAATGGTTGAATTAATGACACTCCCACCAACAGTATAAAAGCGTTTCTATTTCTCCACATTCTCTCCAGCATCTCTTCTCTCCTGACTTTTTAATGAACCACCATTGTAACTGGCATGAGATGGTATCTCATTGTGGTTTTGATCTGCATTTCTCTAATGACCAGTGACGATGAGCTTTTTTTTTCATATTTTTGTTGGCTGCATAAATGTCTCCTTTTGAGAAGTGTCTGTTCATATCCTTCATCCACTTTTTGATGGGATTGTTTTTTCTTGTAAATTTGTTTAAGTTCTTTGTAGATTCTGGATATTAGCCCTTTGTCAGGTCAGTGGATTGCAGAAAATTTTCTCCCATTCTGTAGGTTGCCTGTTCATTCTGATGATAGTTTCTTTTGCTATGCAGAAGCTCTTTAATTTAATTAGATCCCATTTGTCTATTTCAACTTAAGAAAAAAGCTTTAGATTATGTTTCTATGTAAGGAAATAACACAGACCTCCTGGTAATATTTTAGATAATTTCATATTCTTTCTGTGATGGTAAGAAAGAGGCATGGGCCAGGATGCTAGCAGCCATTTGCCACTCATGATAAAAAAGACAAAACCTGACACAAATGAAAAATCAGAGTAAAATGAGCTCCTCTATGAGCAGCCAAGTGTTAAGGGGCTTGTTTCCTTGGACAGTATCCTGGTAAGTAGAAACTGACTCAAGTTCCCTCACTCCAAGGAATGCCTTCGAATGCCAGATATGTTAATGCAGTACATCAATCACTGAAGAAATTCTTCTTTTCAAACCTTCCTGGAAAATGTATTTTTGGAATTCTCTGCCTAACCTTTAAGTTATCTTCATTCTTTCTACTATACTTTCATATCACCATAGTCCAGGATGCTTTTCAGTTGCAGAGGGGACCACCCAAACCTGCTTTCTCTCCAGGAAGCTCTGGCTTCAGATTCTCCTCAAGAATTTTTCTCTTCACCAATACTGAGCACTCCTGCCATCAAACTCCATGAAGCTTTATCACAGGCTAGGCTAGTTTTAGTTGATAAAAATTTAGAAGAAGTTAATAACTGATAATGTCTGTCATTATCAGAGAGTTGTGGAGATAATTCATCTGCCTCCACACATATGATGTTGGGTCAGTTATATTCCTAAGCTTTGGTTTCATTATTTGTAAAACAAGGATGGTAATAACATTATATTATTAAAGGATTTGTTCTGAAAATCAGTGGAAAAATCACACATGCAAAAGTGATGGTTTTTCTTCTTTGCTATGTTGTCCACATGAATATTATACTAACCTTCAAGACACCAATTGGTGTAGGGATGGCACTGGAAATCTCATAAAACAAGATGCCCGAAAAAGTAGATTTATTCAGAAAGGGAGAGAGATGAGATGAGATGAATTTTCTAAATTTCTTAAGCATTTCAGGATCAAGTCTGAAAACCTTGAATTGCATTTTTTCTGCCTTTTTTGCATTTATTTCTTTAAATTTCTCCCCGATTTAGGGTAGCTGGAAGGGTATTATTAGTACCAAGTCTCCTATACATTAAATTTCTTTTTCCATGAGTAAAATAACACTGGCTAATGAGCTTTTACTATTACTTCCCATTTATAAATGAGAAAACTACAGTATAAAACAGTTAAGAAAGTTACTCATGGTCATAAACTTGAACCTTGGCTAGGTGTGATTACTCATGTCTGTAATCCCAGTACTTTGGGAGGCTGAGGCAGGAAGATTGCTTGAGTCAAGAAATTTGAAACTGGTCTGGGCAACAATGATGAAACCCCATCTCTACAAAGAATGTGACAATTAGCCGGGCGTAGTGGCGTGCACCTGTAGTCCCAGCTACTCTGGAGGCTGATGCGGGACGATGGTCTGAGCCTGGGAGGCAGACGCTGCAGTAAGCCGAGATCACACCACTGCACTGCAGTCTGGGTGGTACAGTAAAACCCCATCTCAAAAAAAAACAAAAAATTTGAACCTAAATTTTCTTGACTTCAGAGTTTATGCTCAAAAGCACTCTGGTGTACTGCTTCTAGAGAAGAATCCCAAGGCTTAGTTACACCATGGGGCTTCTGAATCATGGGAGGAAATAGAGGTAAGGACAAAAATTAAAAAAAAAAAATGAGGAACTAGTCATTTCTGGAGAATGAGAGAGTAAGAGGCAGGAGAGAGACATAAAGGAATGTTAGACCAGATGAGGAAGATGCCAACAGCAGGTGTTCTAATCCACTCGTGGAGCCCATGGGCAAGGTGGCTGCTTTTCCTGGTGAGACAGAACAGGTCTTGATGTCAGTTACCCCAAGTTGACATTGTTTTTACGTGGTGAAAGTAGGATGCTGGCTGTGAAACTGGGCCAGCTAGCGAGCAACACAGGGGCCTGGCAAAGTCAAGAGAAAGAACCTGTGAGGTGCAATGCTAAGTAGACAAAATTTTGGCCCAGTGACCTCAGCCCCCTGCCTTATTCTTGTAAATATCTTACATTACACGATCAAGGGGATTTTACAGATGTGACTAAGGTCAGCGGCCTTTAAAACAGGGAAATTATCCCTAATTATCTAAGTAGAACCACGTAATCACATGAGCCCTTAAAAAGCGGATCTTTTGGCCAGGTGCAGTGGCTCATGCCTGTAATCCCAGCACTTTGGGAGGCCGAGGCCAGTGGATCATGAGGTCAGGAGTTCAAGACCAGCCTGGCCAACACGTTGAAACCCCGTCTCTACTAAAGATAAAAAAATGATTAGCTGGGCATGGTGGCAGGAGCCTGTAATCCCAGCTACTTGGGAGGCTGAGGCAGGAGGATTGCTTGAACCTGGGAGGTGGAGGTTGCAGTGAGCCCAGATCTGCCGTTGCACTCCAGCGTGGTTGACAGAGTGATACTCCATCTCAAAAAAAAAAAAAAAAAATGTGGATCTTTCTCCTGGCAATTGGTGGAAGAGAACATGATACAGGTACAGCAGAAGAGGATGTAGGACAGTAGGACAAAGGGAAAAAGCAAAGGGATTTGAATTGAGAAAAACTTAACCTAGTTCTACAGGGGACACATGAAAAGCATGGAAAAGAATGTGGGTGACCTCCGGGAGCTAAATGAGTTCTGGCTGAAAATCAGCAAGGAACTGAGGGTCTGAGTTCCACAAACACCTGGAACTGAATTCAGTCACCAACCTAAATGAGGTGAGAAGTGGATTCTTCCCCAGGGCCTCCAGTAAGGAATACAGCCCTATCAACACCTTGATTTCAGCCTTGAGAGATCTTAACAAGGAGGCTCAGCCATGTCTGCCTGGACTTCTGACCTTCAAAAACTAAGTAGTAATACATTGGTAAGTTACTCAGTTTGTGCTAACATTTTTTACTGCAGCAATAGGAATCAAATACAAACAGTTCTCAGATGTATGTTTCCATGACAATCACCTAGAGGCCATGCTAACACAAAAATTCTGGGACCCACCCCAAGAGTTTCTGATTCATTAGGTCTGGGGTGGGTTGGAGAATTTTCATTTGTGACAAGTTTCCAGAGGATGCTGCTGCTGCTAGTCCAGGAATGACACTTTAAGAACCATTGTTGTAATCAGGAACCATCACCACATGTGCCAGCAGGGGAGCAGTGAAGAGGAACACATGGGATATCTCTGCTCAGACTAGATGACCCATAAGAACATCTTTTTATTTGGGGCCCATAAAACTAAGTCTTCCAAATATGTTATCTGAAATAGTAGTTCTAGTTTTCTGTTGTTAATTTTTTTAAAAGTACCTCTAGGATCTGGATACCCTATTGTAAGGTGCTATTTTCTGGAGCTGAAGAGAGTATCTGTGTGTATGTATCACAGGCAGGAGCAGAAAGTGAAGAATAAAACAGGAGAAGTCTTTTGTATTATTCTCTACATATCCTTAGAGAGTTAAAGGCATCCCAGCTACCACCAGAATACACTCTGCCCTGACACCATGTCCAAATGGAGGTTAGGGGAGGATGGCATTTGTCACTCTTCCTGGTGCTGCCATGTGTATGAAAATTTCCTGTCTGGTGGCCAAACTGTGGGAAAAACCTGCTTCTTATGTTCCTCCATTAATTTTGCTCAATTTAAGCTCATTTCTCCTAACTTTGACCAAAAGGAAGTAGTATATCATCCATCACTATTCTTTACACAGTAATCATTCAAATACCTCGCTCAGTGAACTGAGAGGTGACCCAAGATGCAAACTGCTGCTGTAATTACAGGATATGTCACCCCTTTTATTCAAAACTGAAGCGATATGAAATGTCTAAGTAGTTTTTTCTATTTGCATTGAAGGCAGGGTGGGGTGTGGGTATCTCTGCTATTGCTAAAGTGTAGTTTAGCACTTCCCTCAAGTATTTGCAAGACCTCTATTCTTGGTAAATCTATATATTTTAACAAAAAACTCACAGAAATGCTGCAGAACAAAAATATCATTCTAATAATCTGAAAATATTACTGTAATAATACTCAATGTCAAAGCATAAATGCATAAATAATGCCTTAATAAACATATCAAACTATTATATCCTTTTCAGAATCTCCTTTTTCTTCTACCCAAATAAACAAAATGTTACCAAAAATATATATATGAAGAAAGCTCCAAAGCCTCAAGTCTTTCAAGGTGGTAAATTGAGACTAATAATATATGGCCTAGAGTTTGCAGATTAAAAAGAAATAACCATGTCCATAGCTCACTGAAATGGGTTTTCATACTTACAATAGCATACTCATACAATTTAATACTATGTGGCAATTTTATAGAAATTGACTACTCCTGGAGTATGCTAACAGACAGTCAGTAATTTGAAACTGAAAATAAAATCTAGTATCTGTCAAATTCATTTCCTTGCTTTTTACTGCATTCATAGTCTTATTTTAATTCATTTACGAAACATATACAGACTCGGTGTCTCCTAAATTATGGGTTGTTTTCCACTTGGGTGTGAACCTATGTGGTATCCAGGTAGGTAGTGCTTACTCATATGCCACGTGAGGTGTCCAGTGTCCCATCAAGGACTCAAGTTGTCTAAATGAAATGACTTATTTAGAAATTTGAAACTTGCTTATTATCCTTCAGCAACACTGCAATTCAGATTTGAACAATAGAGTCCAACAACTGAAAATCAGAACTGTTCGTATTCCAGGTAATGTTTTTTAAGGAATTATCTTTACAGTCCAAAAGGAACTTTAAATTATTCAGTAGAAACCTAGCTTATTTGGCAATTAATTTATTCTTTGTTCTTCAGCCCATAAATTAGAATTCCATATGCAATAACCATATTTCTCAAATCTTCACTAGTCTCTCATCATTTCATATTTAGATTATAGCAAAATAGCCACCAAACTGCCTTCCTTTAGTCTCACTGTATAATTTAGCCCAAACTAATTATCCTAAACATTGCTTTTCTAGAAAACCAGAACAACTGCTTAATTCTCTTTTCCAACAACTCCTCTTTGTAATGAGGCAGATATTCCACTTTCTGATCCTGCTCTGTTGGATCTCATTCTTTAACAAAAGTCTTCTGCTCCAATCAGGTGGGTACCACATTACAACACATGGTTTATGCCTCTTCCCAAAGTTTCTACCTGGGACACATCCCTTTTCATCCACCAATATCCAAATACTGACATCCTCACCCTGCACCTTCTGCATAATCCCCAAATCAAGACTGTATTTACAGTCAGTAACAGAAGATCTTAACATTTTTCTTAACTGGCTCATTAAGAAATTGACATACAGTTTGACATAACTCACCAAGTTATAAACTCATTAAGACACAAATTCAGTTTTTCACTTATTTTCTGTCATCTGTAAGATATAGTAGAGAGTTAGACCCTTCATAAATGTTGATTAAATGTGAACATCTGAAATATCCAAATATTTATATTTTTTAAGTATCAGTTCTTTATATTTTCAATTGTGGGACCATTTCCTAGAGAGTAATAGTGTTGAAAATAAATTTCAGACATATTTTTAGACATATTCTTTGTTTAGTACTTCCCCAAACCCTGAAAACACACGATGTCTTGGTATTATTTAGAGAACATAATTTATATTCGGATTTACTTTTATTTATTTTAGAAAAATGTACAATTTCAGTACATATGAGAACAGGATAATAGTTTAACGTATTAAATCGTGTCCCATTTTTGTTCAGGAAAAAGTAACTTTGAGACTAATGATATTTGATTCAGTTCTGATTTCCACATGAGTAACTTTGTGCAAAGCATAGGTCAAGCTCTACGGGTTAGCCCACAATGCCTCCCAGGAAGTCTTCCTTCTCCTCATTGACTCAAATCGCATTTTGTCTTCAAGGCTCTCTCAGGTCCCAAACTCTTTACGAAGTCTCCCTGTTTACACAAGTCCTATTAACTTTTCCTTTCTCTGAATTCCACCAGTATTTAGAATAACTGCCATATAATACCTGATTCGAATACAAGCTACCTTTTGTTGTTCTCTATTTGATTTATGTAAGTTTTGTGCTCTCTAATGTATTCAGGAACAGAGACTCTTCGCTTTCACAATGATTAGCAGTATTGGGCATTACTCAAAATGCTATGAATACTCATGGACTTGATTCTTTGCCAAGTTCATGTTTCTCTCTCTCTCTCTCTCTCTCTCTCCACACACACACACACACACACACACACACACGCACACACATGTTAAAATATAATACAAATGTTCTTATGTAGAAAGATTTTTTTTTTTTTTTTAAGTTCACCACTTTAGCTGCTACAGACCTGGGGAAAAAAGTAAGTTTTCTCCCTCAGAATGCCTTCGATATTCTTTTTTTTAAATGTAGCTTTTATTTTGTTATGAGAGTCTTTTGATTTATACTAAAACTAATCTATTTGATCCAACCCATATTTCCCACAAAGTTACCACAATATAATTTGAATCCCATTCGACAAGGCTTTGAAAACCCTCGAATTATAACCAAGTCGTACAAGAGTTAATTTTCAAAAGTAATTTGAGTATTAAGTATCTTTACTTAAAAGTTAAACAACCAAGTTTAAAAAGAAAAAAAAAAAAACTTTTAATGAGGACTTATGTCCCGAATACATTAGAAACTCAAATTTAATTAAAAGTTTTTTTAAGTAATTTATATAAATTTTACTTTTAATGTAAGAGTCTATTGCTTCTCAATTATTTCTTTGAAAGCTTTTGATATTCTAGCAAAGAAGTGTAATCCCATAACACATCATTAAATATAAAGTTTTCTGTCTCTTCCATCATTCAGTTATCCATCCGTCATTTATTCAATGCCTATATACTAACTACCTACTCTGGGCATGCGCCAGTTAGTTGATGTGGGAAACATTAAGGTGAATTAGACTTGCTTAATGCTGATTGGTGAGATGAGCTTTGTTCTGACTCATCAGATTATAAAAGCAGGAACCATTCACCAAGAGGGGAGCCCTCAGAGAATGAGCTCTGCTGGGATGGGCATCTCTGGGACCATTAAATCATTTCATTTTAACTTGGCATTTAGATCAGGCAGTGTAGAGGTAACAAATGGCAGCTTCAAAATTTGAATGTCTTAATAGAGCCATATTAAGTAGTTTGTGCAACAGAGTAATGGGAAAACAATCAATGATCTTTTGAATTGCTACCAAAAAAAAATACAGAAAACAAATTAACCCAGACTATGAAAAGCCATCCAAGTAACCTTACAATGGAGAGTCAAGAAGACAAGTAATCATGATATAAAGAAAGACATGCAGATATTTAAGAGCTATTTTCAACAGTTAAGTAGTCAGAAAAATACTTAATTAGTATCCAAGGACTTGTATTTTTAAAGCAAGCTCTAGTGAATTATTGTCTATTATTTTAAAAGTTGAGGCTAAATCCACACATGTGCTGATAAGTTATAAAGGAATTAAGTAGCAGAAACTCATAGGGAAATTATTTAAGCGTAATAGACCTGCCTCATGCAGTTTCCTATGTCACAGACTGGCTGATTCACTGGATCTAATGTGAACAGGTACTGCTTTGCATCCAGTGGCAGCTAGAGTAAATGGGAAATAATTCTCCTGCATTGTGTTAGCCTTGCCCCTTTCAACTGAATTATGAGACTTGAAAGGACATAACACATTACAGCAATTATATTTGTTTAGAAGTCTTTTACAGTGAGGATTGATATTGCAGCACAAGTTGTGTTCAGCATATATTCTCCTTAGTAAATCATCTCATTAAGCTTGTTCATACAGAAAATCACATGTGTAAAGAAACAATAACAAAGCTTTCCTTCTGGTCATCAGTGGCATTTAGTTTTATATTTGTGAGCCAAAAAATACCTCAGGTAGTATGCTTTTATAAATATAAATAATGAATCTACCGTGGTTTTAGGAAATGCAAATGAGGCCCTGTTAATTTTTTACATCTCAAGATAGTGTAATCCTTTCCATTAATTTCATGATACTTACATTTCTCAACAGCAAAGATTTCAATGAACACTACAGGTCATTGGTCAAAGTTTATTATAATTATTAGTAGTTTCATGTTGCCATTATCAAATCCTGGTGTGCTGGAGTCCTTGGTCAATGACTGAGAGTGAGAACATGTGTACAAGACAGTCATGGAGGAAGGCACGAACACACGCTGTCTAAGCAGTTACTGTTCAGGCACTTGACCTATGTTACCTTATGCTATCTTCACACTGCTGTCAGGTCAATAGTGATGGTACCCCAATTTAGCCCATAAGAGAACTAAAGCTTGCTTTTCCAAGGTTAGTGGAATTCAACCAAAGTTTGTTCCAAATCTGTGTTTCTTCCAAGATACAACTGAACTTCCTGAAATGTGTTCAATATGTTATTTCACGAGTGGTAAGTCTTGGGTGGGGGCAGAACAGACTAAGAAAACACACAGCTTTAAGAAACTTCACAGAAATATGTGGATAATAAATCCCTAATGTATTATTTAAGGTAGCTGAAGTCATTAGGGACCACTTCTGACCTTTCGGTTTGTCAGAGAAGACTAGACCTTTCTAACATGCATCTCTTGATACTATTCTCAAGATAAAAGTGAACAGATAATGGACTAATCCAGTTTAGAAGGTCTTTGTTTCCTACAAGTTCAAAAACCTTCAAATAGCTCAATACATTCATACATCAGCCATAGTCATTCTAAGATGACCAGAATCCCCTCAGATGACACATCTACAAATGTATCACCATCTATTTATAGCCTTAGCTCCTTCCCAATTGCCTCACTAAAATATGGGGCTTGGGTCTTCTTTCCTGTATTCCATCGTTCCCTGACTCCTGACTGAGGCCTCACTTCATCATTTGTACTCCACTGTATCCTCAATTTCCCCCCTTTTCTGGCTCTTCCCAGGCAGTGGAAAGTACTGTCTAATTAAAAAACTAAAATACAAATTGTTTTTTTAAAAAAAAGATCCTTCACCATCCTACTCCTCACTTGACATTCTATACTTCCCTTCTCCTTCACAGCCTAGCTTCTTGAAAGGATAGTCTATAATGCCTGTTCCGCTTCCTCACTACCTACTCATTCCTCATCCCACAACAATCTGGCTTCTGCCCTTGCCATTCCACTGAAATTAGCCTTGTAAAATTATAAATGATCGTCTAGTTACTTAATTCAATGGACATCATGTGATTTCCCAGCTTATATACTAAAATTAGAAAGATGTGGAGAAGATTATCATGGTCTCGGGCAAGAATGACAAGCAAATTTATGCAGCATCCAATATTTTTATGGTATGAACTCATTTTGTTATATATAGACATATATCTGGATATAAAGAATACATTTGCATAGAGAAAAAAGTCTGGAAAGATATACATCAAAATTTTAACAGTAGTTATGCTGGGCAGTGGGTTTAGGGTGATTCTTAAATTATAAAAAATTATATATATTTTTCACCACATACATTTTATATATATATATATATATATATATATAT
>NW_022436992.1:5281701-5325873 GCF_009761245.1 Sapajus apella | reverse complement strand
GTGTGTGTGTGTGTGTGTGTGTGTGTGTGTGTGTATTCTACTTATATAATGATCACACAATCCTTATCTAAATAAAAAAATCAATAAATATATCATCTCAAAATACCCAGGGGCCTCTTTTAAAATCTTATCTTATTTGATAACACAGAAATATTTGGCAATATTGTTGTTTCTTTTGTTTCAATAATACCACACTTTCCTGATCTTCTTCTTAGTCCTCCTTGTACCCTCTTCTAGACCCATGCCCTTCATGTTTCTGCTTTGAACTCCATCACTATATCTCATTTCTCACTGCTCTAGTGCTTTTGTGGTCTCATTCATGTCAATGTCTTACTTTAGGCTGAAAACTCCCACATCTACTTCTTTAGCTCAGAGCTCCTTCCTGGGTTCCAGCCTCCTATGCACAATGATTTACTAGGATTCCAAGCACTTCAAGATGAACAGGCTTAAAAGTGAATTCATCTTTCTACAACATTGGCCCCACTCCTATAGTCCTATATCAATGAATAGAACTATCATGTATCAAGCCCTGTCAGAAATGCAGGAGTCATTTTTAATTCTTTTCCTTTCTCTTACCTCCTACAATAAAAAGTTCAAGTCTAATAAATTCTATCAGCACCTGTTTCACAACCATCTCTTCTTTGTCTCTCCACCACCGCTGCCTTAATCAAGGCTTTTGGCATTTCTTTATTAGATTATTTAAACAGACTCTTGATTGGTCTTGTTGACTTCAGTCTTACCCCCTCTAATCCATTCTTTATCCCACAGCCATAATGGTTTTCACAAACATGAATGACATAATGTCACTGTCCCTTTGAATAGCCTCTGATGACTCCCACTGCCTAAGAATAAAGTTCTAATTATATTAACTGTCCCCAAGTACAGTCCCATTACTCAGCATTTGCCAATTGTGCATCTTAAGTCTTCATGAACTCCAGACCCAGTGAACTGCTAGCTGTTCTCCAAACGTTCCATATTCTCCAATTTCTCGAATACTTTTCTTGTGTCATTCCTTCTAAGCCTTTCCTTGTGTCATTCCTTCCATAGGCCAGTTTTA
Source organism: Sapajus apella (assembly GCF_009761245.1). Classification (NCBI taxonomy): domain Eukaryota; kingdom Metazoa; phylum Chordata; class Mammalia; order Primates; family Cebidae; genus Sapajus; species Sapajus apella. The sequence continues at coordinate 5,324,816 of NW_022436992.1, read as the reverse complement.
TCCTTATTTTCTTTACTTGACTTATTTTGGTTATATTTTGAGACTCAACTCAGGAGTCACTTTTTGACCTGTTCAGTGCCACCCTTGATCTTACAGGACACCAGGCTTCCCCCGATTGTGCCATACAACTTACTCTATTTTAATTGTTCAGCTCATTCTCTTTCACACTAGAATATTGAGATCCTTGAGGATGGAACAGTAAATTTTATGTTTTAAAATAAACACATACGTAAATGATTGGCATTAAAGGAGCAGCCCCTTCCAAACTGAATGAATTATATGAGGGAGATGCCAAACAAGGTCTCCTGAACAAACCTATCCACAAAATAGTAGAGTATCAGTCTCCAAAAGTCACTACAATAAATAGAGCTGCATCTCAAGGTATTTGTTCAACCCCAAAACTGATAGCTTAAAGAGCTCAACAGTCAGGAACAGCTCCAGGAGAAAAAACAGGATTGAGTCAGAGCCATCCCTACTGATAAGCATAAGGTCTCTTGCAGGCATTTTGCTGCAGGAATGCCATGATATAATTCAGGAAACAGCAAAACAAAGTGGGAAAACCAGCTTCTAGTTATATCTGTACCTCCCAGCCACCAAATTATTCTCTTGACAAATCACCTGCTTCATCTAAAATTATAGGGCAGCAACTTTATGCGCTTAAAAGAATCCATGGGTCTTCTGTATTTGCTTAGCACCAAAATAATTATACCATTTCAGTGAAAATGCTTTTCAGCAGATTACTTTCAACACTTTTAATATAAACCAGAGTCTATACTAACTATGTGTGATTAGCAGGGGCATGTTTGAGAGGTTCCTTAAGGACTGCTAAGTGACGTTTGTTAACCTGTTAACCAAGTTCAAACACCATCTGTCATTCATATACTGGTTTTACTGACCTCTCAGCAGGAGAGCATAGGCTCTGCGATGGTTCTTCAATAATTGAGGCAGATGACCTGTCATTAGTGGGTGGAATGTTGGTCTACACTCCTCCCTCTCCTCTGGCCAAAGATAGGTAGAATGAAACATCCCTTTGACTAGTTGGGAAACAGAGGGAAACAAATAGACTCAAATGCCATCTAGGACAGAATTATGTTTCAGTGCAATTTAGTTAACATGGAAAACACTGCATCTCACAGACATCTTTCTTCACTCACCTCTCAAAGCCTCCTGCTCTTTCTTACCCATGTAATCATGGCTCATTCAAATATTGGTCATCTACAGGTATGGGTTAAGGCTGAATCTGTCTCTCCAGGCTAAGGAAGGGAATCGTAAATATCCTATGTAAAATATGTGGGATCATTTCCTTTTTCCATTTATTAGTTCAGGTTTGGAGATGCAGCCAAACAAGATCTGATAGCAACTCAGCTGGAGACTTCTGGGCAAGGTTCTCCTGGAATATATGGACATGTCCTTCTCCCCTGTGCTCTGCTGCAACGAGGCATGACACTGTTGCATCTATCTGTGACTATGAGGGAAGATAATGACAACAACTGAGGATAACAGAGTAGAGGATGGAAAGCACTTAGGTCTCTTATGACAATCACACATTAAATTAGCCAAGACTGAAACCACTCTATCTTTAGAAACAGCAGATATGATTTCATATTATCTGCAGCCCAAAACTCCCTAATTATCATAATACTACCAAATAGCATTCTTTGTGTTCAGATTGGTAGACTTGTGGTACTTATGAAGAGACTGGCAAGCTACAGTCTACAGTGCAAATCTGCCCAGCACATACTTTTGTAAATAAAGTCTGTATTGGAACACAGCTACTCTTTCTCATGTCATCTATATGCGAGTTGCCTTTTCACCACAATAGCCAAGTTGAGTAACTGAGACAGAGACTGTATAGCCCACACATATGAAGTATTTATCATCCACCTCCACAGAAAAATGTTGCTGGTCCCTATTCTATATCAATGGATTTCAGGCAAGGGATGTATTACTTACAAAATATTTTCCAGGGGCCATTTTGGATGTCCCAATCATTGTGAAGTGATTAAAAGGCCAGTGCTGTTTAATATAGCGCAATGTTAAAATCCCACATAACAATGATATTCTCTCTCAAAATACCAACAGCGATCCTACTGAGAAATACTACTCATAGTCAGTATAAGAACCTATAACATAACCTGGGCGTTGGGCCACGTGAATTGTTTTTCTCATTATACCTACCACCATGGCAACTGAAGGTCTGGTAGATTTACTAGAATAGGTAAATGGCAATCGAGAAGCATTGCACTAAAAACAGGATGGCTCCTTATTAGCTATTTGTTAATAAAGGGAAGAAACAAATTTAAGAAATATATTTACTGTTACTTTAGAGGATATTTTCTTTCATTAAAATTTTCTGGTTTGGGGTTTATTTAGACAAACTGAATATTCCAAGTTCTGTTCCAAAATACAAGTCTTTTATGCACACAATTTTTACCAAGGAATATTTTATATTATACTCATGCATTTTAAGTGTTTTTTACTTTCAATTTTACAGATTGATCATAATTTCTTTGGAGTTCTTTTTATGTTAAGCAGTATTTATAAATAATGATAATTATTCTAATTTCTGCTTCAATAAAAATACCTTAAAATATTTTATTGGAATGAACTAAATTATCATCACTATGGGATCTGGATTTGAAAGAAAGACAAAACATATGCATCTAAAACCACTGAACTGTTTCACAATCAAAAAATATATACCTTAAATATTTAGTCTGCTAAAATATATGGAAATTACAGGGATTTTAAAGTATGTGAATTGTCTTCATATAATAATTTAAGGAATATAAAACAAATCTATTCTCAGTGGAATAAACCGTAAGTCCAAAAAGTCATAAATCACGTAGAACTGTTACTTTCATAGAGAGATTACAATACTAATAACCATGAAATCCAGGGCGAGTCATGCTTCAGTAACATGGTGGGGGGCAGGAGCAAGTGGTTTGGTCCTTTAGAAAATAACTTAATGTCACTTCAGATTTTCAGATTGTAACTATTTACTTTTTTCTGCTTTAAAGAGTATACATCGTGATAAGAGGAAGACATTTGGGTGCTCTAAAGTTTGTGTTGCAAATATTATTCCAGTTTATTAAATCTGTTTTTGTATACTGAGAGTTAGAATTTCTTGTAACTGTATAGAACAAAACCACCTAAAATTCTCCTAAACATTAAAGAAAGACATGCCCCCAACTCCTCTGTCTAAAATGTGTATACCACATATATATATGACAATGAGTATGTAACAACCCCCTGGCTATTCAGCAAACAATACTGAGGTACTGCTATCTGGGAGACACGTAGTGGTTTATTGACACTGGGCAGTGTCAAAGTTCTTTTAGCACAGGCCCCAAGTATGAGCGATCCTATACATATAAAAATGAGTGTAAAATATTCCTCAGTTGGGTATACAGAGCACTGAGTATAGACAGCAAGTCTCTGGCAGAGGGGGCACATGTAGGACTACACACCCAAGTAGACAACTATTTGATTCAACAGACAGATAAAAGCAAAATCAGTGGTTACCATGTAAGGCATTCAACATTATGAGCGCAGTGCACAGAAGGAAGAAAAGCCTCCAGAATGACTGTGCTTAGAGAAAATGCTGAGCAAATATACTTGAGAAACTCTAGGACTTGATAAAATAAAGGCAACAGAAAAAAAATTCTGCCATGGGGCACATAAAACAGGATCCTGTGATCCATGAGAAAAGAAGTCAGGAAGATAGACTTCACAACAAAGGTTTCAATCAGGTTTCAGTGAGGAAGAAGTGGAAATCGTTATCTAAATATACTACAGATTTTTCATGCGTTATCTATGTATGCATGCAATAAAATGTACCATATTCTCAGTTTAGAGCACAAACTCAGTCATTTCCAAAATACAACTATGTTGGTTGTGGAAATATGTTGAAGGCCCACCCATACGGCACTGTTTAATGTGTGTGTCTGGAACTGATGTCTCCTACATCACCATCACAGTCAAGGTTCTAATGCCCAAAGGAGTAAAAGATACATCAACAGCATCACTTTACAATAAGACTTGGAATTACACAAAATAATTCACAATACTTAGAAAATAATTTTAAAATACAAATAAACAAAAAGAAGTTATCCCAAATTCTGCTTTTAGCACTTTGAGTATTTTATGCTATACTACTTGTTTCTGTGTCTTACACTATGTATATTGAAAGTTTTTCTTTATAATTGGGACCAAAGTACATACTGTCTTAAATAACCTGGGTTTTTTTCATCTCTTTGACATAGATCAGTTTTCAATGTCAATGTGCGTTTCTGTGTAAAAATATAGCTGCATGATAGACTATTAATATTTAATTTTCCTGCCCAATTCTCTGATAGTCTCCCACTGTTTTAAATGTTCTTGGAATTTGATTCACAGAGGTGACTGAGTAACAACACAAAGACGTCAATGCCATTAAAAGAAGTTCTATTACTCACAGTTAGAAACTCTGGTTACTCACAGTCCCCAACAGGTGGGGGCATGCTATGCCCTCCCTTACGGTGCCACATCAGAAGCACCTAGGTGAGTGAAGGAGGTAGCAAGGGGACAGCAGGCCCCAGGGTCTATACCGTGGTACTGCAGGAAGGAGTGAGTAAAGCAGGGTAGGCAAGTGTGAGCAAGGTTAAGATTGGACAATCTGAATACTTTCGGCAGGCTCTGAGCTGTAGAGTTGATGCTTAGTTGTCTGACACCTAGCCCTGGGATGATACAGGGCAGCAGAAATATTGGCTTAGTGTGTGAGAGTTAGATAAAGGAGCTGGCTGTTGTGACTAGGATGTGGACTTTGGATTTGTTGGTTTGCAAGTGAAAAGTGTGCACCCAGGCAAGTCGTTTGCTACCTTTGGGAATCTGCTAGCTCTGGAGAGACAGTCTCTCCAGGTTTACCAAGGCATAAAGGTCTCAAGACATCACAAAATTCAGAAAATTAAAAAAAAAAACATGGTTAATACACCCATATGGACAGCTGCTCAAGGAGCTTCCCTTCAGCATCTTTCCTCCCTCTCCCATCTGTCAAGACACTGAGATCATCAATGCCTATAGCACCTGGCTCCCACTCTTCCTTACCCCAGCTTCTGGTATTATTCCTGTTGATCTCAGCATCCTTGTGTCTGAACATCTGACACCCCAAACTTTCCTTTCATCTAAGCCACACATTCCCATAACCACACTCAGGGCCTGCTAATCACCAGAATCAGCACCACATCTAGAGAGCAGTGCTTGGGATCATGATGGCAAAGGTGGAACTGCACAGAATTTTTTAAATAATTAATCCACTCAAAGCTAGGTCCTACTAATATTTAAAAAAAGATGGTTAATACGTGGCCAAGATCAAAAAGCTTGAAAGAGCATCATTACAGGTTTGGGAAACAGGTACTCTTTATTCTTCTTTATATTCTTTATAAACAGCTGCTTTGAAGGTAGGTTGGCACCTTCAGATGCAATTTTATATTAACCATTAAAACATGATATTTTCATATCTTTTAACTCAGAAATTCAACTCCCAGCAATTTATCTTGCTGATAAAACTTGGAGAAAAATTATCCTCACAATATTTGGGAAACCACAAGAGCACCAATATGGCTGGCATAGTGGAAGCAGGGAGGGGAAGAGATGGAAATGGAGAGCTGGGAAGGAGACAGGAGGTCTCAAAAGACCTAGAAAAGACCTGGACTTTATTCTTGGTGTTAACAGGAAACAAATGTGGAGTTTGCAGTGGTAGAGCTAAATAATCAATTGGCTTACATCAATTTTTATCTTGTCCTCCCCAGTGCACAGCGCTACTCCAAAGGCAGAATTGTTAAGGTTTCTGAAAAACTGACTAAAGGGTCAGAGCTGCACAGAGCGGTGAAGAGAAAGGAAAGAGGACACAGCTTCTGCCCGTGAAACAAGAGTCACAGGTCATGAAAAAAGTCTAAAAGGCCAGGAGTAATGTGACCTTAAGAAAATAAAATTAATAAAGAAACTGTAAGCCAGAGGCTGTCTTAAAGCTACGGGTGAAAAATTCCATTAAAGAACAATACTTTAACCACAAATTAAGTGATATTTATGGCTGAAATTAGAAATAAACAGGAATCATCTGAATTGCTTCTATGGAGCAAAAATTAATTCAATTAGGACCATATACTTAAATGTTATTATTATTTTTTTTACGTTCTTTTTTTTTAAATTGTACTTTAGGTTCTGGGGTACATGTGCAGATCATGCAGAATTTTTGCATAGGTACATACATGGCAAGGTGGTTTGCTGCCTCCATCCCCCTCTCACCCACATCTGGCATTTCTCTCCCCATATTATCCCTCCCTAACCCCCTGACCCCCTGTTGTCCGTTCCCTAGTCCCTCCTAGCTGTCCCCTGTGTGTGATGTTCCCCTCCCTGTGTCCATGTGTTCTGATTGTTCAACACCTGCCTATGAGTGAGAACATGTGGTGTTTGATTTTCTGTTCTTGTGTCGTTTTGCTGAGAATGATGGTTTACAGATTCATCCATGTCCCTACAAAGGACGTGAACATCATTTTTTATGGCTGCATAGTATTCCATGGTGTATATGTGCCACATTTTCCTTGTCTAGTCTATCATTGATGGGCATTTGGAATTTTCTAAAAGTATTAATATTTACCTATCCTATACGATTTTTACAAAGAAAAAGTGTTGTTGCTCTACAACTGACAACGGAATATTGAAGCAACTTCACCCATTTTTATTTTTTATTTTTTTGAGACAGAGTCATTCTGTTGCCTAGGCTGGAATGCAGTGGCTTGATCTTGGCTCACTGTAACCTCCACCTCCCAGGTTCAGGCAATTCTCCTGCCTGAGCCTCCTGAGCAGCTGGGATTACAGGCACCCGCCACCATTGCTGGACATTTTTTGTATTTTTAGTAGATACCGGGTTTCATCATGTTGGCCAGGCTGGTCTGGAACTCCTAACTTCAAGCAATCTGCCTGACTTGGCCTCCCAACGTGCTGGAATTACAGGCATGAGCTACTGCACCCAGGCAACTTCACCAATTTTTTAATGTGAATGTTTAAATATATGTTTCTGGAATAGGAAAAATCTAGGTCAAACTACCAATTAATTTCCACAACCCTTTTTCAAGAATGACTAAAAATCGTGAACATGTTTTTTTAAATAAATGGACTATCTATACCTATACGTACACTATAAAATATATATTCAATCTGTTGTCCAAAGAATTAATCATTCCACATTACAACACTCTTATGAGCTGGAACATTGCCAAGGCTATTCAAAGAACAGTATATTTCCCCTCATTAAATAAAATATCTGTTTTGAAAAGTATATTTTTAAGGCATCAAATATCAAAAACCTTGGACAAATAATATTAACCTTTTCACAATGTGTAGTCAAACACTAACCAAACTGACAACAGGCTCCAATAATAAATCATCAATTGAATATTTTGGAACCAGGTTTTACTTATGTGAAAAATTTCTAAATCGTTTGAAGCACAAAAGATTAACTATAAAAGTACACTATAGTAGAATTCCATTTGAATATCGACCACAGAAAGTTTTAATAGAGATGCACTATGATATTACACGGGAGATAGACCATATGTTTATGAAGACAGAATTGAATTTGTGTTGTATTTTCAGTGATGTTATAATGGGGCCCGAAATAGTGAAGTTGCACTTTATCTGTTCTACCGGATCTGTCACGCAGGACAGGAAATCTGCTATGAGGGGGAGGCAGCAGGCAGCACTGAGCTGGGTATTTACAGGATGACAATCATCCCACAGACCTCCCTTAAAGTAGCTCTAAGAACATGGATGCCAACCCCTTCATGGCACATTTCAAACAGCTCTTGGAGCTTCTTCGTTCCCTGGATTCGTACGCTAACTTGTTTTACGGTTTATAGCAAAATAGAAATAACTGAAGAAGCATAGGCTTTTAGAGTTGGAAGAAACCTGGTTCTTTGACACAACACATTCTTTATTTGATGGCAAAACCATCTACATCATTAGAGGCAAGTCTGTAGCACTTGCCTTCATGTTTGGGTGCTGATCTCATGAGATGATAACGCTGAAATGCATTCCCAGAGCTGTCACCCACAAAGCTTTTGGTTTCAGAAGCTGTCTTGAGGAGAAGCAGTCATTTAAGAGGTGAGACCTAGGGATAGGCAATCTTAGAAAACCAGAATCTAACCTTACATCTTTATCAGAGCCCCAACAGATGCTCAGGACCTCAGGAAAAATTATTAAATATTATAAAATTTTACTGATATAATATTTCCCTAAGTCTTAGGGGAAAATTGTTTACTTTATTAGTCTCCATGTTCCAATCTCCCTGCCCTCACCTCAGACCTCTCCAGGATAACCCACCACACCAGGTCCAGACCTCTCCAGGATAACCCACCACACCAGGTCCAGACCTCTCCAGGATAACCCACCACACCAGGTCCAGAGCAACCGTCCTAAAATATAACACATACTGTCACCCTACCTGAAATCCTTCAGCAATTCCTCCTATCTCACGATGCTGTTCAGTATCCAGCCCTGTTTAGCTTTTCAGATTCATATTCATTTCCCAAATCTTTCCCATGTCTTCTGGACTTCACACACACACACACACACACACACACACACACACACACACTCATATATATACATGCACGCATACACACACACACACACACACACACACACACTCACTCTCTCTCTCTCTCTCTCTAATCATCTTACCATTCCTAGTGTGTTTTTGAGAAAAAGAACTACATATACCCAGGATTGGTAAAATTTGCACAGAGCCAGTTCAAGAAGTTCTGAAAGGTCTCACTATCAGAGTGGTGAAGGGAGTGGTGAGATTTCAGGCTAATGGTACAAACTTGGTTATTTTTCTCAAAAACTTCCCTATCCGGTAGGTCCCCTTTTCGGGCTAACCTGTAATTAGGGTTTAACATCAAAGTCACACATCCCTCATCCTGAAAAGCCTTGCCTGAAGCCCCTGTTCTGGGATCGCTGCTCCCTGATTGTGCTTTCTGTGTCTAATAACAGAGCACATTCTATTACAGTTGAAGATACCAGGGCCACCTCAGAAGGCCAGTTGCTGTGTTCTATTAAAATGCTGCTTGAAGAATTGATTCCTGGGATTAAACTTCTGGTTAACAGACAAAAAAGATAAGGTAGCTTTCACAGGAGATTTGTTTTCCCACGATTTAATCAAAATAGATGAAGTTGAAAATATTCAAATGTCCCTCCTAACATGCACCTACAACCACCCATTCCCTCATTCCCCCGAGCGGAGCCAGAAAGAATACAGACCTGGTCCAAGAATCCCAGAAATCTCCAAGCCTGCCAGAGGGCCAAAGAGAAGTTTCTGTAGCTGGACATTTAACCCATCGACTAACTATCTACAAAGGGCAAATACCTACCTTGAGCTAAACATCATTCTTAATTTATCTATATCACAACACCAAGGAGGTAACTGGAGGGTTTATGATTGTTGTCACCCTAGGACCAAAGGCAAAGTATCAGTGTTGTCACTCTTGTCACTTGGCCCTGATGTATTTAGGCTCAGGAGCAAGAGACTCGATTCTGTCCAGTTCCTGGTCTTCTTGCTGCTTCTCCAGGCTCCTCTCCTCAGCATGTAAACACACCTGAGAAACTGGATGCTTCCACCACAGTGACTTTCAGGCTTTTTAATCTCCAACCCACAGTAAGAAATGCATTTTCCACTGTTTATCTGCACCCAAGGCATACAAACACGTATCCATATAATCGAAACAAAAGTTTCATAGTATCTACTTTTTCAGATGCTCTTTTCTATTATATTCTACCATTGTCCATTGGACTTCAGCATATTGATTTCCCAGCCCCTAAGACGACTCTACATTCTCAAACATTTATACTTTTTGTAGACATGTAAGTACCTCGTTTTAAACTATTAAGAGCCATAATCTTCCATTTCTCAATTATAGCAATTATCATATCACCATTAACTATTTGATTTATCAAAAATTGAGTTTCTATCACATGACAAAATGTGTTCTTGATCAGCCCCTCTCTTTACCTGTGTATCTCATTTTATAATGTCCCTTCACCTGTACTAGAATCCAGCAACACTGAAGTACTTAATGTTCTTTCCTATCTTTTAAGTTTTTATTCAAAAAATGATGGAATATCTCCCCAAATACATCAGTTTGCACACTCATGCCAATCCTTCTGAACTTGGTTTCTTTGTCTTTTGTGTGCCTTCCCTGACACATCTATAATGAAATAGGGACTCCTGCTATGCTCTCAATGCAGTGTCACAAATTGCCACGAAGGGCGAAAAGTATGCTGTGCCATAATTATTTGTATACCTGGCTCTGGAGATAAGAACAAGGGACATGTTGCTGAGCCTGTGCCCAGACTGGGGCAGAAATCCCTTCCCCTACATCACACATACCCACACAGTTCTGCTCACAGTACTCTACACTTCTCACCAGAACTCATCTTATGTATTCTTTCCACATCTCTTTCTAGAGTACAAACTTTATAAGTACAGAAACATCATTCCCATCAATTATTCTCACAGAGGTGCAGAAGTCAAAGCACAATAGATTTCAAGTCAATATTGATTGCATTAATTAATTAATTCACGCTCACCACCAAAAAGATGCTGGTGACTGAGCTTCTACAGGCCAGTCTAGAACCAGGAACATCTATTTGATTGCAGTCCTCCCCCACATTACCTTTCCTAAAATATCTTCCAAATTACAGAGTGCTCCCTGAATTGCCCTTCTTTTCACATTTTCCAAACCTTTCTTCAACCTCCTTTCATCAACTTCCCTCACCTGGTAAACATTCTTCAATTTTAATTACATGCTTATTGTGGGTGAGTCACAATCGAAGTAATTTTAGAAGGTGAGATATTTGCTAACTTAGAGAAAAGAAAAGCCTAATGAAATTCAAATATCTTTCCTTGCTTATTATCCAAATTTACAGCTGTTTTCATAGCTCTACTTAATGAATATAGCTATTTTCATATCCAGCCGAATCCCCAATCTCTTTCTTGTTTCTGTTTAAAAAACTGTCTATCCTCCCTCAGAAATCAGGGAAAATCTTTTCTGTTTTTAAACTAGACTTGCCTAGAGCTTCTCTCATATTTGCTATGAAAGAAAAAAAAACTGGGGAAGTTTCCCTGCAAAGTAGTAGAAGGACAGTGTAGAAAACAGAGAAAGAAAGAGATGTGGGCATGGGGAATGAGAGAGACTGTGTGGGGAAGAGAGAGAGAGATGTCTTCCATTGACTCAAGAATTCGTTAGCAATTGATTTAAGTCAAATTACAGAACTACTACTAAGTATGAGTCTGAGTCTGAGACAGATTGGTTCAGTGGCAAAGCTCTAATAATTTTATTACAACATTTGAAACAAAGTAAAAATATAATAAAATTAATCTTCCAGCCATTTTATGTATTTTTCAACCTAAACTTATTTGCTTTTTCTTCCATTTACAATCATGAAAAATTCAAGTTCCTATCTAAAAATATTTATAGACTGTACACCTGCATCTGATTTTTGTTGTATGCTTTCCTAAAATAGGGGAGATGAATTACATGAGATTCCATGTCTATATTCTAACAATTTGAATAATTTTCCCAATCTCCATAGGGAATCTGGAAAGCACATATACAAAATTGAACTATGATCCATGTGATGATTATGAGACTTTCTGTATCAAATTCATGCAAATTGCAGGCTCACGTTATTTCAGAATGATACTCTCATCATCATTTACTTAGGGAAGAAATAGTTGGAGTGGGGTGGAAGAGACTCTTACAGGAGTCTAGCTCACAAACAGCTGATTAATGTGGCTGTTTCCTCTCCAAAATAACTGGTTAAAATTCTATCCGGGTTACTTGCCTTCATAGGTATATATGCTCAAGTCTATATGAATAACCCTGGCAAACCTCCTAGAAAATGCAAGTCACAACTGCACGCAAAATGATGAGCACAGATTTCTTCCCACCATCAGAAAACGGCAAATGACATATGCCAAGGTTCAAAACATCCTCTTTATAGAGAGTAGCTAACATCCCATTATTATCTCTAAAACAACCAAAGGCTTTTCATTGTAACAACAGCAAAGTACTGATAGACTATGATTCATCTATCTATTCATCAGACTATGAACATCTATCTCCTACAATCACCTCCTAAAAGGCTTATTTATTTCAAAACAATAAAAACCTATTAAGACAATTTTACGATGATATTTACTGAACTCCAGTGTCAGTCCTAGATGTTAGTCATCTGTTGGTGAGTTACAGAATTTGTGAGCAGTTAAAAACAGATGCTATTCTAAGAAAGGATAATGCTTTCTTAAAAATTAGTTTCCTTCTATTATTTAAAATACTATATTTCAGTCTTATATGTAAGTAGGAGTAGGAGTGAAATATCCCCTAAAGACTTGGCCACTGAAAATATCCATTATGGTCCTCCTACCAACCTCACTCCACCCTGCCACTCCCTGCTTCTAAAAGACTGGAAAAAAAGAACTCCAAGGCCAGAGGGAATGACTAAGCCATCAGGTAGAGAATATCTGGGTCTCTGAGTCACCCCTACCCATATGCAAACAGAAAGGGTTTGTTGAACTCTGCCTGCGTTGACATAAACTGAAGTGATGTGAGGTAGGGTTATTAAGCATTTAGTTTTCCCTAACTTAAAATACCAATTGAAAAATTATGTTTTCTTCTCATTGTTATTTGGATGAATATTTTTTTTTTGCTAAGAGGAATGTTAAAAATGTCATTTATCAAATACCCATATTTTCATCCCAATTGAAAGAATCATAAAATAAATTATTCCTTTCTTTTAAGTGCTGCTACTTTATTCCAAGAAGTTAAGTTCTTTATCTGTTCACTGCTTCAGAGTTTAATGCATCCAGCTTAAAAGGACTGAAAATATTCAGCACATATAAAAGGACGAAATACACAGGGAGATTTAATAAACAAAACAAAACAGGAAATGTAGGAAAATGGAAGAAATTCTGGACACCGGTTCACTAATCATTTCTTAAAGACTGATGTAGAGCCAGTCTTCAAATTCAGACTGAACTTTGGTGAAGATCAGAAACACTGAAAAAGACTTTGTCATTCTTAAGGAGCCATATTTGTTTGTTTTAACTTAAGCACATACTTTTACTAGATTTCCTCAGTTTTTGTCTAATGTCCTTTTTTTTTTTTTTTTGAGATGGAGTTTCGCTCTTGTTACCCAGGCTGGAGTGCAATGGCGCGATCTCGGCTCACCGCAACCTCCGCCTCCTGGGTTCAGGTAATTCTCCTGCCTCAGCCTCCTGAGTAGCTGGGATTACAGGCACGCGCCACCATGCCCAGCTGATTTTTTGTACTTTTAGTAGAGATGGGGTTTCACCATGTTGACCAGGATGGTCTCGATCTCTTGACCTCGTGATCCACCCACCTCGGCCTCCCAAAGTGCTGGGATTACAGGCGGATCGCGCCCAGCCTAATGTCCTTTTTTAGCTCAGGATCTCATCCAGGAAATCACATTACATTTAGTCTTCATGTCTCCTCAGGCTCCTGAAGGCTGCTACAGTTTCTCGGACTTTATATTTAAAGACCTGGATAATTTTGAGAAATACTGGTCAAGTGTTTTGTAAAATGCTGCTCATGTAAGATTTTTCCCATGATTATACTGGGGTTACTGGTTTCTGAGAAGAAGGCCATAGATGTAAATTGCCGTTCTCATTATCATACACTGTCCACATGATTTATCACTACTGTTATTAAATTTGATCAGCTGGCTGAGGAAGTGTTAGGCAGGCTTCTCTACTATAGGCTTATTACTGTACTTTTTTTAACTCACAGTGTGCTTAAGGAATGGAAAGTTATGCTACATAAAAAATTTGAAGTTACTCTGCATGGGAAATCTGTCTGCTCTCCCCCATTTATTTATTTATTCAATCATGTACTTTTATTAGTACGGACTTACAGATGTTCATTTTATACTTGGGGATATAATCCAATATTTATTGCTCAAACTGTCCCAGCTTTGCCAGAGGGAGATTTTTCAATTGACACATTTTAATTGTGTTCCTTTGACATGCGTCTCCATCATTTCGTTTGACTATTTCCTTACAACATGTTCTAGGTTCATGATGTGTATTACTAGCTCAAACCCATGGACAATAACGAAGAATAAACCATTTCTCCAAGAAGCCTGGTTCCTTTTATTGGAGAATGATATTAGAAATCAAGTTTTGGGTGCTAGATGGGCTCATTGCTTCTAGGGCCTAACAGTTTTATGAAAATGGGGTGAAACTACTCTTTCCCTAAATGCATTCATCATCCCAAGGGAGGCATCACAGTAGACACTTTTACCCACACGTGTAAAAACTTAAGGCTGTCACTGAGGGTCACCTCTGTGATGGTTACTATGTTTATCAATTTAACAAAAGGATTTATGGGGAAGGGGCTTTCCAGATACACTTCTGCAAAGCCTCCAGACTAGTGATCTGTCATCCACTGCTGATCGACTGACCTGCTTGCTGCTGCATAATGTCATTTGCACAAAGGTTAATTCTTAACGCTCTACTCAGCTTTTTATAACCAGGATTTTTATATTGTCCAAGTCTGGCTCCCACCATCATGCCCTCAGCTTGCCCCCATATGAGTGCCTGCCTCTATTATGCATGCCTATGGCTGCCTATTGGCACCAAAACTATAAACTCTAACCTTCAGATAACATCGAACTGATTTTGACACTGGTTTATCCTGGTTTTCTTGAGGGTCAACAGAAACTCTCCAGCCAGCCATTTGCTATAGCATGAGTCCTGACTCAAGGTCCTTAGAAATCAGTCTATTTCCGTCCTGTTTACTATTTAGTGGGCATGTCTGCCTACTCAGGTACCCTGTTAGGGAGACATCAGGCACTGATGTGAACAAGGCCTAGGTCCTTAGCCCTAAGCAAGCTATGTTCCACTGAGGCCAAAAGGCACACAAAAATGTATGAGCAGAGAGGGTCGAGTGTGAAGGATTTCACATATAAGGCGACATTTCACCATCCTGAAAGAAATATAGGAATTTCCCATACTAAAAGTGAGCAGGATAAGGAGGTTTCAGAGAGCAAAGAACACTAAAAAAATATAAAAGCAGCCAAGGGCACAGTGTGTTTGAGCACGCCAAGGATTTCAGAAATGGGACCAACACGTGAATGGACAGGGAAGGGCAACTGGAGAGCTCTTGGCAGGGGCGGGCGGCGGGGGGAGGGTTTAGTTAATGGGCTTCCTAAACTGTGGTGGGAAGTTTAGAAATTATTCTTGGGTGATGGGCAGCTACTGAAGAATGTTAAGCCACATACTGACATAAACAGATTTTCTGTACCTCTTGGCTCCAAACATTTTTCTGCTGTTAGCCTCAGACCATGACAAAGTCAACTCAAAATCTATCACACTAAAATTTTAATAAGAACAAGGCACATAGTTTAGCATCTTATGCACATTATTGATTGCAGATTCTGTAATTTAAACATAAAAAAGTTATGAAAATTTGAAAATCAAGTGAGTCAGCAAGAAAGAAAAAAAAGGAAGAAAATCTTAGTTTTTTTTTCTTTGTAAGGAGACCTCCTATCTAGAATGGGGAAAACGCTAATGTCTGGATTTAAGTGTAATATTGCTGTGTAAATTTTCTGGCTCTCATATGAAGTGCATCTACTTTTAAGTCAGCAAGATTATGAGATGCAAAATCTGTCTGAGCCATTTAATATGAGTGGAGTGGTGATGGCAGCAGAGGTATTTTTCATGACACACGTTTTGAAATACGATGCTATATTCAAACACTTCCTTAAGACAACCATTCACCCACAATATTAAGGAGCTTCCAAAAAGGCGTTTTAGAATCTTGAGACTCAAATCTTGTGTCAAAACAAAACAAGGTATTTAAAAAAATCACCGTTTGAAAAATAGCAAAATAATAAAATTAGAAATCTACAATAAATAATGTCAGCAGGGTCTACTCAGCCAAGGTTAAACAGTCGGTTCTTCGGGAATTATTAAAGCAGTGTAACCGGATGTCACGCTAACGTGGCTATTGCAGGTGCCAGCTTGGACAGCTGCGGCTAATACTCAATTATCACTCTTGGTGGAGGACCTGGCCACTACAGGGCCCTTCTTCTTTCTTAGTCTTTTCCCATCGGCACATAAAGATAGAATACGCTCATTCTTCTCATAACTGATAATGTATGGTGGCCACAACTTTTGTTTGTTTGTTTGAGATGAAGTCTCACTCCATCGCCCAGGCTGGAGTGCAGTGGGGCAATCTCGGCTCACTATAACCTCCGCCTCCCAGGTTGAAGTGTTTCTTTTGCCTCAGCCTCCCAAGTAGCTCAGATTGCAGATGCCTGCCACCACACCAGCTAATTTTTCTATTTTAGTAGAGACAGGGTTTCAACATATTGGCCAGAGTGGTCTAGAACTCCTGACCCCAAGTGATGTGCCCTGCCTCGGCCTCCCAAAATGCTGGGATTACAGGCATGAGCCACCATGCCCGGCCTGGCCACTGCTTTTAATTGGGCTCTCATAGACATACATTTATGTGCACATCCCTTCTCTCCAATAAACTGAAGCACTTGGAAACTTATATAGTGTCTAACATGGATATGGGGTCTTACATGCACTCCTACTCAATTTTCTCTCAAAAACTTAATATTCTGATTAGAGTTTTTGGATTCCATAATTAAGAAGTGAATCTGGATAGATGTTTTGGGACTTGAAGGAGAAAAACAAGAAAGGGAGTTGGAGAATCCACTAAGGGACTTAAGTTACAGAACGTAAATTCAAAACCTCTTAAGAGCACACACTGTTTCCAGAGCTTAAGAGGCCTATCTTGGGCATTTTATATATTTTCTCATCAGTGAACTAAGCCTCCTATTAAAAAATTTAAATTCTAATACCTCAAAAGTAACCTCAAACTAGCAATGTAAGAGCTGCTTCTGAACATGGGGCTAGAAGGAGGCAACCCTATAATCATCAAAGAAAGAGAAGCGCTTGCAAAAAGAAAAAAAAATAGAACGAAAAAGGAAAAAAAAAGAAAAGAAACATAAAATTGCAAACAAAGCAATTCAAAGTACACTGGGAAAATTCACCCCAAGGAAAGTCAAGTGAAATAGAATCTTCTAAAAAACATTTTAAAATAAGTACATAGCAGACTTTGTTCACTACTGCCCAAAGAGCATCACCCCTTCCTTCATGCTCTATGGGACCCTGGATGCCCAGCCTTGGCACATAGCTCAATGCTGGCTTACCTAACCCATTCCGGCTTGCCAATCATTGGTCCAGAAGTGTATCTGTATGTGTGTGTGTGGGGGGGGGGGGTGTTGGAGGGGGGAGGGCTGTGCATGATTCAGCTCTGAAAAAAGGGATAGGAGGGAGGATTTACTGGAGCCTAACTGGAGGTTTTCCTCTCTGGTTGAAGAGATAAAATCCTTTTGGACAATAACCTTACTACTTTAAACTCAACTTTCATATGAGGACAGAAGAAGAACTGAGACAGGCATTCTGTGACCCATAAGAGGAAAAATCACTAACACTCTGAAGCAGAGAGAGAAAGGACAAGAGGAGGCTGGGCACCTGATGGCGTCAGGGAATCTCAAGCCTGGTCTGCTTTCCTCCAGACCGCTCATTAAAACCCACAGGATTTTACCCACAAGAAAACCCACATGATTTTACCACTACTGGTCAGGTTATCTTATTTGTAAACAAAATTGAACTTATACAGTATATGTTTGAAATCTTCTAAAATCTTCAGAAATACAAAACAAATAATATTCATAAAGCAAAACGAATGAATTATGTAACAAAATAGTGAATATGAATCAGATACAGCTGTATATTAAACAGAATCACATAGACACCTGAAAATGAAAGTGTAATCACTAACAAAGTAGACTGGATAAATAACAAACCAGAGAGAAAGTTAGTGAATTGAAAAGAAGATATGGTGAAACTGATCTAAGAAATAACAGAAAAATCAGTCCATGGGAAATAAGAGATTTTAAAAGACAGTAAGTGAAGTAACTAACAAGAATTCCAAAAACTAAAGCAGAAAGAAATATTGGTAAGGTATTTCCTAAAAAGGAAATGGCTAACAATTTTACTAAATTAACAGAAAATTTAAGAACTGAAAATATTGTCACGTCTAGACAGAGGATGGGGGAAATGCAAAATATCATAGATAAAACATATTCAATATTATTGGAGAGAAAGAAGAAATGGCCAATGCCAAAAGACAAGGTTTAATTGTTGCAAATTGTATAGGGGAAACAACCGTTAACCTAAAATTCTATTAGTAACTTAAATTCTCATCCAACAGTAAGGGCAAACATAAAGTCTTTTCAGAAACATAAAAACATAAAGTCTTTTCATGGAAATACCTATTAAATAAGGAAAAGAGTAAACCAAGAAGAAAGGCTGGGATGCAAGGAGCAATGAGGTGAAGGCAGGCATGGGTAGGTGAATTCGAAGGTGATGGGTAGATGGGTGAAAGACGAGGGGAGCTATGGTTTTTACAATGGTAAGTTCTACCTTCTTTACAGTACCTGTTGCTATTTTTATTTGTTAAAGTTAGTTTTAAATTTTAATACTAATATATGCTAGCTGTGATAAGCTCAAAAACTAAAAAGTGAATAAATAAGACTAACATTCCTTACATTTTTCTACCATAAATAGTGACTGTTAGCATTTTCTGTTTTACATCCTTTCTAACTTAGGTCTCTATAGATTACAACCTGCACAATGATTTTAGGATTGGAAGGTATTCCTAAATATTCATACTATGCATGTTGTTTTGCTACTTAAACAAAAGTAACAATAAGCAAAAGATACACTTATAAGCCAATAATTTAGACCTATCTTATTACTTTTAATTCATACTTTTTATATGTATAGAACAGATACCACTCAACTTGTTCTGCAAAGGGCCAGATAGTAAATATTTTTGGCTTTGAGAGAGATAAGATCTCTCTTGCACCTTCTTAATGCTGGTATTGTTGTATGCAAGGTGCCACAGAAAACATGTCTCGTTCCATTCGGCTCTGTTCTCTCTGTCACACTGCTCCTCATAACACAGGCATGGCAAGGCATGCAGCTATCAGGAAATTGACTTGGGGAAACATTTAGTTTTGGTGCCACAGAATATTTTTACGTGATTTACAAGTCACCTGCATCCATTGCTGAGTTACTGTTAGACGACTCTTCCTGATATGTGCATAGAAACACACACTTCATATTATGGAAATGGTTCCCAGGAATTCTCCTCCCACTCGCTTGGTAAACTCCCAAGAGCTGTGACAGGAATGTGTGTGGCCAGAGGTCTTATAGTACTATGAATATGCCTTTCAAAAGCATGTGTATAGTGGGAAAAAACAAAATTTGAAAGTCAGATTTAGCCTGAAGAAAATTCCTTCAAATACTTCAAATACCAGTTGAACAAAACTGTGCAGAGATGTAGCTTTCATTAACTCTCTAGTCAAAACAATTCCCTCCTATCAAGAATGTACTCTTTAACACAGCATGCATAATTTAAAATGTACTCTATTTTCATTACCTTTTTGATAGAAATGAAATAATAAAGTTCAAATATTCCACTGTAAATAAAATTTGAGAATATTCCAGTAAAGCAAGATGGCTATTATAAATTCTCAATTTGTTTGTGTAGAAAGTCTAATTTTTTAGTCATATTTAAATGCACTTTTCTGAAAACTGAAATTTCAGGAAAAAATTTAACAGACATTAAATGTCATAAATATAAGTAATGAAGTCTAGTCAAATAAATTATTCTGACATTTAGAAATAAATTATACCAAATTTGTGTTCAGATCACACTAAAAGCTGAACTGATTAAGAGAAAAATATTTTTCAAATAAAAGTAATTAATAGGCACTTTGGCTATTTGGTAATCCAATTAAAGATGAATACTATATATAGACATGCTGAAAAGAACATCAAATTTCTTATTGATTTTACACAATATGTTAATATCAACAGATATAATGAAAAATATTAAATACGCTCTCTTGTCAACCACACACTGCTTAATGAGTCTCATAAATTCAGGGTATTTAGGGCTAGTCACCGCTCAGGAAGCCTTGAAATTCCCTGAAATCTAACAGCTCATACATGAGAGAAACTTGATAGAGGCTTGCCGAAATTTGAAAATAATCTCAAAAATTCATATACATTATCAATGATGAATTGTAAAGCCAAAAGATACTTTTCTAAACTGCTATTAATCAAATGCACACACATACATTTCAATCAACCATGCTACAGGAAAGACTGAATTGTCATTCTATTTTTTCTACAGAAAATATAAAAACATTTTGCATATGAAGAGATATTCAAAGACTATGTATCCAAAAATACTGGGGAAAAGCATAATTGTGTTGTTAGGTAGTTAATAAGAATATTATTTTATTTTCTGAATTATGTGACATTTTGACATTGTGGTACTTAGAGTGTTTTAAAATTTATATTTTGGTGTGACTTGTTCTCATTCTAAATAAATAGTCACATTTCTACCATTTCATTTTCATAATTCTTATATTTCTTAAAGATGGTCCCAAATTGAGTATTTTTCCAGGTCCCACAAAGCCTGGATCTTTCTCTGGTTATAACCATTTCCTAGGAAAAATTATTGCAGGTATTGAAACAAGATTTTTCTATCTTCGGATACAGGACTTCTGATGACATGTCAGGAAAATGATTATGTGTAACATAATCCAAAGTGGTTTCTAGTCAGGAGAATTCGCAAACACAGAAATACCTCTGAGATTCATAGTTATTTTCTTATTTTTTTAACATCAGGTTATACTTATATTGTGACTAACCAAAAATAAATGATATAACACATTAAACAGTAGAGAAAACTGCTTTTAATGTTGAGTTCACTTTTTAATGTGCTGTATCCACAATTAGTCTCACAATTACACAGTCTTTATAATATTTATTTATAATCTTATGTATTGTCTCTTTTGCCAGATCTTCTGGAAGAAATCCACAGTCTCCTGATACAGCATTTTCAAGAGCATACCGCTTGCTAAATTGAACTTAGTATTTTTTTTGTTCATATTATCTTCATAGGTTTATAGTAAATGGAATTCTATAGTCTGTACTTTGTATAAAAGTGATAAAATATGAATAGTCTAAAAGTGGTATTTAGCATATAATTAGCTACCAACTTATTCCTTTTACAATAAAATGTGATATTCGATAAAGCTCGGTATATTTAAAAGATAATATCTCAATCTGATAAATTTTAGAGCTATATCACACCAAATTCCTGATTAGCAGCAGCATAGCCTAGTATAATGAGCATAGACTGTGAAATCAGACTGTCTGTTCTTGAATGAATCCAGGCTTTTTACGTGCTAGATCACTGATCTAGACCAAGTTATTTAACCTGACTGTATGTCATTGCTCAACTGTGAAACAGTCATAACAATAGTACTGACATCATGAGATTCGTGTGGAGACTAAATTAGATAATCTATACATATTGCTTAAAAAGAGTATGTAGTTGGGTACAGTAGCTCACACCTGTAATCCAGCACTTTGGGAGGCCAAGGCAGGAGGATCACTTGAGATCCGGAGTTGGAGACCTGTCTGGGCAATACAGCAAGATCCTGTCTCTAAAAACATTTTAGAATTTTAATAATTGTTGAAAAAAGAATATTATACATAGTAAATCCTTAATAAACGTTATGTTATTATTTTTGTTATTGTTGATAGTTATAATCCTTCTTTAACATTTGGTCTTTAATTATCTAAAGTATTTGAAGAAAAAGCCAAGCACAAAATTCATTATCTGAAAGATAGAGAAGCAAACACAGGAAATGTGTTTTAAACACAGTAGATCTGATTCAACGTTTCTTATTTGATTATTATTATTTTTTTCATTAGGATTACAGGTTCTTGATGACAAATAGAAGTCCCTTTAATTCTTGTAGCTGTCTCTTCCTATTTCAAGAAAAAAAAAAAGTATGACACTCCAAAGAATACATCCACATTAAGATAACTTGGAAATAGTCTAACTGAAAACAGCATGGTAACAAACTTATTCTGGAAAATCTGTGAGTCTGACATGACTTCCTGAGGTTGAAGCTTGACCACACATTTTAATTTTACAAGGAGAGGTGACTCAGCATGTATGTAATTTTTTTTTTTTTTTACTCTGAATATTAAACAGTGTAAACAGACTAATGGTGACGTTTTCATCTTGGCAAAATTGGGTGGCCAAGTCAAGCATCACCAAAATTGCTTACTGAAAATATTTGTGAAGAAATCTACTGAAGTCAACTCCTAAGGGAGGAGAATACTATTAATATATCATGGTGGTCTAAATATGCAACATAATGCCAAGTTCATTTGAAACACCCTTTACCTGCTAACAAATACTATTGTGGTCCAATGAAATTTATTAATTTTAATGGAAGAATGTTTCTTAAATGTGATTATTTTAGATCATTTTATCAAGCTTACAAATCTATGAAAATAATACTGCACAAAGCGTACACAAATACATCATTTTCAAAATCCTTAACAAGAATATGACAATTAACTTCTCTAAATAACGATTTTTTTAAATTTTTATGAATCCTAGATGTCAGGCTTCTTTATAAATACTTCACAGCAAATGTAATTAAAAAAATTAACAGTTAAATCAGGTAAGCAATGTCAGGTTTTCTTAATATTTTCCAGCTTTGATATTCTTTACATTACTAGATATTTTTTTCTACTGCTATTAGGGATAAACTATGTTGTAAAAATTATGTCATACAAATGCTTTCTTTCTATGCTTTCATCTCCACTAAAGCTTAAGTCATTAGCAACAGAGCTCATTCCACAATAATCTCAATTTTTTCCCCAAAACAAATAAAAATTAAAAATCAATGTAAAATCCTTACTAGGCCAAAGAAACAATGTTTAAAAGTGTATGGCATTGTATTCTAATAGTGAATCATTGGGGCTAGAAAATGTAGATTGCCTCTATAATAATGAGGCAGGATTCTATAGAGCAGATGCTCATATGTTGGTTTGTTATGAAAACAGTCTACCTAACAATAAAGCATTCAAACCTCCAACAAAAACAAAGCCAGTGAGTTTGATTTAGAAACTGTTGTTCAGAAGTATTTGAGGTCAGCATTTATTAAAATTCAAATAGCTTCCCCTTAGTTGATAGTAAAGCAAATATGAAACATTTGCTACCTTATACATCTCTGTCTGATATGGATTATTCAAAAAGAATACTGGGGCAAAGCAACCATTTGGGCAGCTTCTGACATACAGAGTATTGCATTCAGGATTCATTTGTTCTGCCAGCACTGGCTCCTAACCCATAAACGAGTTTTTGAAATAATCAAACAATTGCTAAGCTCACAACATTGGCATAGTGGAAAATGTGCTGAGCGTAAAGCATTCTAGAATAAAATTTAGTGCACTGTAGATGAAAACTTAGCAGATTCTGCAGGGTTCTAGCAGAACTAGAACTTTGGTGTCTATGGAAGATCTGCTAAATGTGAGAAAGGTAACAGAGAAGTGACATTTAAAACAGCCCTCCTGTGCCAACATTCTGATGGTTGATCCACTCATTTAACTCATAATAACATCTGTATAAACCAAGTCAAAGCATGAAACGGTTATTTATATCACTGACTTTGTATAACTCAATGCAATAAAAAGTAAAATTCATTTTAAAATCATGTCAAGGTTTATGCTTCTCATACTGCAGTAAATCAGATGACTAAAAAAGAGACTAGCAGCAGAAAAGCTAGGTAAACAGAACAGGCATTGCAATTTCCTCTTCAAACACCCTTGCCTCAGAACTACAGCGTCCAATAAACTTCTGGGCAGTGGCTCAGAAGCCACTTCCTGATCATCTGATCATCAGACTTAAAAGTAGCGATATGTTTTCAGGATTCTTTCAGTGTGGAAACACTTTTCATGAATTTAACTGAAGAGTTATTTGTTTAATTATGTATTTAATGCCTTCCTCGTGCTTTGATTAGAGACCTCTTGAAGGCAGGAACTCTGCTTCTCTTTTTCTTTTCCGTTTTTTTTTTTTTTTTTTTTTTTTTTGAGACGGAGTCTGGCTCTGCCACCCAGGCTGTAGTGCAGTGGGGCAATCTTGGCTCACTGCAACCTCCGCCTCCTGGATTCAAGCGATTCTCCTGCCTCAGCCTTCCAAGTGGCTGGGACTAGAGGTGTGTGCCACTGCCTGGTTAATTTTTGTATTTTTAGTAGAGACGGGGTTTCACCATGTTGGCCAGAACGGTCTTGATCTCCTGACCTCGTGATCCTCCCGCCTTGGCCTCCCAAAGTGCTGGGATTACAGGCGTGAGCCACTGCTTCCAGCCGGTGCCTCTCCTTTTCATTGTAGGAAAGCTCTGAACATAGGACCTTCCTTGCACAGGTAGGTTGGCTCCCTTGTAGGGTGGATGACTACTAAATGTGAAATGTGTGAAACAGAAAAGTATAAGTTAACATAACAGGAGCCCAGCTATATTCCTGTCCTCAAGATTAAACAGATATTAAGTGTGCAAATTTATTTTAAACATTGTAAAGAAAAGTATTTCAGAAACAACTCAAGTGTTATCCCATCTTTCCTTTCTCCTTCCCAAGAGTATGTTCTCTTGGTGGGTAACAACCGCTTGTTTTAGAGTAAATGATTTCCAGCATTTAATTGATGCTATTCATTAGGCATGCAAACTATTATTTTTGTTTATCTGAAATTTTTATATAAATGGCCTAATATATATATTCATTTGCAGTGATTATTATCGTTTTGAGATTTATCAATATTGGATACCTACAGATCCATTCCACTGTTTTGTGTGCTAGCGTTATTGGTTCTTTAAGATCATACCGTACTCACCAATTTTCATGTTATTTTATTTTTAACAACTTTATTTCAGTATGAAAGAACACATTTAAGGTGCACAATGTGATAAGTTGTGGAACATGAGAAATCAAAACATCCACCACCAAGATAGCTGACATTACCCTCAAAGGTTTCCTTGTGCTCCTTTATCATTTTCTCCCTTCCTCCTCTCTCCATCCCACCCCTTCTCCACGGGAAACACTGACGAATTTTCGGTCAAAATTACTTTACATATTCCAGAGTTTTAGATGAATGGAATCCTATAGTATAGGATTCATATTCTTTTCATCTGCCTTCTCTTACTCTGCCTAATCATCTTGAGACTCATCCATGTCATTAGTGTATATCAGTAATTCATTTTTTTCATTGCTGAGTAGCACTTGTTAAATGCATTATATATTCATTTGTTGATGAACATTAGAGTTGTTTCCGCTTTTTGGCTATTATAAATAAAGCCGCTATAAACATTCATCTGCAAGTCTTTGTACAGACATATGGTAGGTGTATATTTAACTTTTTATGAAAGTGGAAAACTGTTTTTCAAAGTATTTTTATCATTATATTTTCCCACCAGTGTGGGAAAGGAGAGTATGAGAGAAACCATTCTTCACATTCCCACAAAAACTTGGAGTTGAATCAGTTTAATTTTAATTGTGTGAATAGTGTGTATCACATTAAAGTTCTAATTTACATATTCCTAGTGACCAGTGATGCTGAAATTATTTGCCTGTGCTTATTTGCCATACTTATATCTTCTTTGATACATACTGTTTAAATTATTTGTTCAAACATTACACTGTTTTGTTTGTTTTCTTATTGATTTTAAGAGTTCCTTATACATTCTGGACATAAATTCTTTATCAGATATATACTTTGCAAAGATGTTATTCCAGTCTCTGGGTGATCTTTTCCTTCTTATAACAAAAAAAAAATGAAAGATTTTACTTTTGACGAAGCTCAACTTATTGATTTGTTTAATGGATTATGCTTTTGCAGTGTATCTAAAGTCACAAACATTTTCTCCTATGTCTCCTTCTAGAAGTTTGAGAGTCTTTGATTTTATAGCCTGAATCCATTCCATTTCTATTTAATTTTGTTATAGGATGTAAGATATGGATGGAAGATTTTTTTGTTTGTTTTTGGCATTTGGATATACAACTGTTCCAGTACCATTTGTGGAAAAGACTATGTATGCAGCCTGCAAAGAACTGCCTTTTCACCTTTGTCAAAAATTAGTTATTCATATGCTTGTTGGTCTATTCCTGGACTTTTCATTTCTTATGGTCTATTTGTCTAGGCTGATGTCAACACCACATTGGCAAATTTATTGTACCTTTATAGTAAGTCTTGAGTCACATACTGTTATTCCTCTAACACATTTACATCTTTCCAAAGTTATTTTTGTTTCTCTGGGTCCTTAGAATTTCCATGTAAATTATAGAATGATCTTGTCAGGTTTTACCAAAAATTCTACTGGAATTTTGATTGAGATTGCACATAATCAATTTGAAGTAGGGTGAACAGATACAGCAAATAAAACCATAGGATGGATATACACATGCTAAAAATTAGTTTTTATATAAAATTAAAAAATAATTGGCTGTCCTATATTTTATCTGACAGCCTTAATTCTAGGAGAATTAACAACTTAATAATATTGTTTTCATATCTATAAACAGAGTTTATTTCTTTACTTAAATTTTTGCTTTTGTTCAGCAAATTATTGTATAATTTTTGGTGTAAAAATACAACTTCACAAAATTCACTTATTATTCTAGTAGATTTTTCGTTGATCTCACCAGATTTTTTTCATAGGCAACCACATTTTCACCAAATTAGTATCCTTTCCAATCTATATATTTTGTTCCTTTCTAATTATACTGGCTAGGTCCTCCAGAACAATATCAAATAAAAGCAACAAGGCCAGGCACAGTGGCTCATGCCTGTAATCCCAAAACTCTGGAAGGCTGAGACTGGTGGATCAAGAGGTGAGGAGTCCAAGACCAGCCTGGCCAAGCTCATCTCTACCAAAAATACAAAAAGTCAACTGGGTGTGGTGGCACGTACCTGTAATCCCAGCTACTCAGGAGGCTCAAGTGGAGAATTGCTTAACCCCGGGAGGTGGAGGTTGCAGTGAGCCGAGATGGTGTCATTGCACTCAGCCTGGGTGACAGAGCCAGACTCCGTTTCAAAAAAAAAAAAAAAGTGGACGTCCATGTTTTGTCCCTAATCAAAAGAACAACATAGTCACCTGTCTTTTAACATTGTTTACATTTGCTGAAGGTTTTATGTAGATGCTCTTTATTGGTTGAAGAAGTTCCCTCTGTTTCTAATTGGCTGAGAATTTTATAATGAATGAATGTAAGTTTTCAAATGCTTTTTGCTCTTCCATTAAGGTGATCATGTAGTTTTGCTTTAATCATTTTTCAGTATAATGATTACTCTAATTGATTTCTAAACAATAAACTACCTTTGCATTCCTGAATAAATCTCACTTAGTCATGATATAGTCACATTTTTATATATTGTTGGATTCAATTTGGTAGACTTGGTTTAGCATTTTGCATGTATGCTCATGAAGAATACTTTCAGGTTTTGATTTTATTTTGATATTTGCACCCAAAAATTTGGTATCAGGTTAATGCCGGCCATATAGACAAAAATTATTACCTTCTCTTCAATTTTCTATAATTGTATAGAATTGATATCATTTCTTCTTTACATGTTTGGGCAATGTCAATGATAAAGCCACATCACCTGAAGTTTTCGTTGTAGGAAGATTTCTAACTACAAATTAGTTTTTTAAGAGATAGAGAGCTATTCACTTATCTACTCTTCTTGAGTGAGCTTTCGTAGTTTGTGACTTTGAAAGCATTTTCCCATTCCACCTAAGTTGTCCAACTTATTGCCATATAGTTTTTCAAAATATTCTCTTATTATCCTTTTCATACCTGAAGACATGTTCATTATGAAACCACTCTCATGCCTACTGTTGCTAATTTACATTGTTCTACTTTTTGCCACCTCCTAAATCTGGCTAGAGACTTACTAAATATACCAAATTTAATAAAAAAATCTGTTGTTGGTTTCACTGATTTTCTCTGCTTAACTGATTTCCACTTTGATCATTTTTGCATTTCTTTTGTTTACATTTAGTTGAATATGCCCTTCATTTTCTAGATAATTAAGGTGAAACTGAATCAATTAATTTGAGATATTTCCTTTTTCTTGTGTATGTTGGGTGTTGAGTTGCCCTTCTAACTGCAATTTTAGAGGCATCTCACAAGTGTTCATATTTTGTGTTCTAATTTTCATTCAACTTAAACCATTTTATAATCCCCTTTTAGAGTTGTTATTTGGCACATAGATATTTACAAGTGTATTATTTGGTACCCCAATATTTGGGGGATTTTTCCAGATTTGTTACTGAATTCTAATTTACTTCCATTGTTGTCTGAGAATATACTAAATAATTTATTAACTTATTAATCAACTTACCAGTGTACATCTTAAATTTTTATTTTATTGAAATTTGTTTTATTTACTACAATGTGGTGTATCTTGCAAAATTACCTGTGTGCATTTGAAACAAGATATGTATTCTGCAGTTATAGAGTGGAGTGTCTATAAACATCGATTGGGTCCAGCTGGCTGATGGCTTTGTTCAAGTCTTCTATGTCCTCGCTGATTTTCTGTGTACTTGCTCCATCCAATGAAGCACTAAAATTTCTGATTATAATGTAAATTTTTCTATTTTTCCTTGCAGTTCCATCAGTTTATGTTCCACATATTCTAATGCTTTTTTATGAGGTGCATATGTACGGTATAATGTTCTGTTGATCCCTATATAATTATGAAATGAACTTTATCCCTAGTAATAATACTGACTCTGAAATCTACTTTTTCTGATATTCATATAGTCATTCCAGTTTTCGTTTGGTGTTATCACAATGTAACTTTTTTCCCCATCATTTTACCTATTTCTATCTTTTAAATTATGTTTCTTATACAGAGTGTACAGTTCGGTTTTGGTTTTATATGCAATCTGATAGTACAATCTGATAGTCTCTGCTCTTTAAGTGGATTGTTTTAAACCAGTTATCTTCAATGTAATTGTTCACATGATTAAATTTAAGTCTATTGTCTTGTTATTTGATTTTACTTTGGCCCATCTATTCTTTGTTCCCTTGAAAACAATTTTTCTGCCTTCTTTTGAATTACTTTTTAAATTTCATTTTATTTTCTCTGTTGGCTTATTAGCAGTGTTTATTTCATCATTTTAGCAACTACTTTCAAATTTATAATATATTTTTAACCTTATCACACTACACTTTCAAGTGATACTATATCACTCTGTAAGATAAGAATCTTACAAGAAGGCACTGACATTTCTATTCTCATGGACTTTATTAAATTGGCACACATTTTACTTTTATATATTTAATGAATTCTATACTACAATGTTATTATTTTTGTTTAAACACTCAATATTTTCAAGAAACTTGATAAAAATCTTACATATTTAATCTTATAGCTACCATTTTCTTTGCCCTTCATTCACATATGTTGATGCATATTTCTATCTAATGTCATCCTCCTTCATCCTAAAATATATATTTGAATACACTTTTTGTAATGGGCAAGCTGCCATTGATATTTTCACCTTTGGTATGTTTGGAATCATGCTTTATGTTGCCTTCATTTTTAATTTTTTTTTTTACTGAGTACAAAAGTTAACACTGATTTGTTTTCTTTCAGCATTTTAAAAATACAATTCCACTGATTTCTCTCTTGTATTACTTTATATTTGTTTATTTATTTATTGAGACAGAGTTTCACCCTGTCACCCAGGCTAGAACATAGCTCATTGCAGCCTTGAACTCATGGGCTCCAGCTATCCTCCTGCCTCAGCCTTTTGAGTAGCTGAGTAGAGGTACATACCACCACACCCAGGTATTTATCATTATTATTATTACTATTTATTTGTAGAGATGGTGTCTTACTATGTTGCCCAAGCTACTCACAAACTCCTGGACTCAGCCATCCTCTGACCACGGCTTCCCAAAGTGCTGCAATTACAGGCATGAGCCACAACACCTGGCCTTATATTGCTTTAAATGAGAAATATATGGTTTCTGTGTCTTTTTTACACTGTATACAACGTATTTTTCCCCTCTGACTGCTTCTAAAGTATTCTGGTTATCCCTGGTTTTGAACTATAAGATTATAATATACTCCTTGGTGGAATTTTCTTTATGTTTCTTATACTCAGAGTTTGTTTCACTTCTTAGATCTCTGGTTTTACAGTCTTCATCAAATTCAGAATATTTCTGGCTATTATTTCTTCAAATACTTTTTGTGCAACTTGAAATTGTCTCACCACTCAATGAAACTCTTTTAAAAGGTTTGGATTTTTGTTTCTGTTTCATCATGACGTTTTTTATTGCTACGTCTTGAAGTTCCCTAATCTATTTACCGTATCATGTCAAACCTACCACTAGTCCCATCCAGGGTATTTTTCACATCAGACATTGTAGTTTCCATCTCTAAGAATTAGTTTGAGTCTTTTAAATTTCCTCTGTGGCTCTACTTGACTTACTAAAACATCTGGAATACAGTCACAAAGCTGTCTTAATTCTTTGCTAATTTTAACATCTGCCTCCATTCTAAAATTAGTTTTCATTGATTGATTTTTGTCCTTATGATGAGTCATACTTTCTTGCTTACCTGATAATTTCTGATTGGATGCCAGACACTATGTATTCTACTTTGCTAGGTTCTGGTTATTTTGGTATTTCTATAAATATTCATAAACTCTGTTCTGGGACACAGTTAAGTTACTTGAAACAGTTTCATCCTTTTGAGTCTTGCTAAAATTTATCAGGCAGGACAAAACTGGTAATCATTCTGGGGCTAATTATTCCGCAGTACTGAGGTAAGAGTCTCATCCTATCTCCAGTACCTCATAATTCATGAAATTTCCCAGTCTTCCTGGTGTAAACATTTGTTATACCCAAATATATGTAAATACTCAGCACATTTCCCTCTAATCCTTTTGAGTGGCTCTTTCTCCAGCCTCAGGTGTCTTCCTCACAAGTATGCACTGATCAGTACTCAGCTGATTACAAAAGGAGGATTTGCTGAAGATCTCCAGAACTCTCCCTCTCTACAGCTCCCTCCTCTTCAGTATTCGGTCCTGGAATTCTAGACACTTCAGATTCCCCCAATAGCAACTCAGTTCCTCAACTCAGGGAATCCACCAGGATCTGACTGGAATGCCTTTCCTCTGATGTTCCCCAAAAGGTCACTCAGTCTAGTATGCTGAGGCAGTTATGGCTCATCTCTCAAAAGTTACTGTACATTGAAATCTAGTGGCTATTGCCTTAAAAGCCACTGTTTCATACATTTTCAGATAGGGTTAAATCTGGCCTCATGCCATCTTCCTACCCCTCTTACTCCATAATTGACTTTCAACACATAATCTTTCAACTTGAAGATGATGCAAAAGTGATACACATTCAGAAGTGGTCATCTTCACTGAGTAACCACACGCATATACCCACACACACACACTGAGAATTTTTTCTTATGCTATTACAAATTCCACTGCAATCAATATCACTATATATGTCTCTGGTTCCTACCCCTACTGTATTTGACTAGGAAGAGAATTTTAGGATCATAGGATTAATACATCTTCAGTCTATTTTATCGGAATTCTCCAAGCCAGCTATAACATTTTATACTGCCAGAAACAATATCAGGAAGTTGTTCTTAAATTTACCTGTCAGTCTTATGATACGTATGATGTTCTAATTATCAATTAGTGTAATATGTATTGGAGTTTTTATTTCCAATGACAGTTGCCTGTTCTGATTGGGTGTTTGGAGCTTTGGTCCATTTTTAAATTATGTGGTTGCCTCCATTATTACTATGGAATTCTTTATTTAAGACGAGTGAAAACCCATTAGGAAACATATGGTTTTCAATTATCTTCTCTAATATATGACATTTTGTTCACTTAGTTTTTGAATCGCAAGTTTTGTCGTTACAAAGCTTTAATTTTGGAATTAATTGAATTTCCCTCTTTATAGTCTAAGTTTGTATGTTTTGTGTATAAAATCCTTCCCTAATTCAGGATCTTAAGGAGTATCTTCCAAGTTTTCTCTAAAATGTTATACTTTTAAATTGGGTCTCTACTTCATCTGTAATTAATTTTTGATATGTGGTATGAGTCACAGATCTAATTTTATCTTTTTTTTTTAAAGGATTTTTGAAAGTCCCAGCATCATTTATGTAGTAACTTTTCTATCTTTTTTTCCCACATGCATGTGATACACTCATTCATATGTGGGTTCATTTCCATGTTATTTTGTTCATTTGGTCTATTTGACTATCCCTGTATGAATATCCCTTTGCTTTAACTACTATGGGTTTAAAATAAAGCTTCATTACCAGAAAAAGTACATGTTGACTCTCTCTGAGAATTTTGATGAACATGTGAACTTCAGATTCATCTTATCACATTCTATGAAAAATCCATTCCACTTTTTACTGAAACAACATCAACTTTATGGATTAATCTTTGGGGAACTGACATCTTTACTATACTGATTTCTCTCATTCCAAACATTTTATAAATTTCTCATCTATTTAGTTCTTACTTTATGTCTTTCAATAAGGTTTTACAGTGTTTTCATAAAGGTCTTATAAAACTTTTGCTAGCTCTATTCAGAGGTTTACAGTCTTTGATTCTTTGTTTCAAGTACAGAGGGGTGCTGTTGTGTTTTATATGTTGGTCTAATATCCAGCAGCCTTTCTCTTTTATTATATTAGCTCTAATATCTTGTTGGTACTTTGAACAATTTTAAGAATACTGTTATCATTTAATAGTGGTAACAATTTTGACTTTCTGCTTCTAATTCTTATAATTTTCTTTTCCACATATCACTATCATGTCCAGAATATCAAGTACAGTGATGAGTACAATAAGTTGATAATGGACATAATTTTCTCCTGATTTTAAAGAAAAGACTCCTTGCCTTTATACCTGTGTTTACTTGCTGTAAATGTTTAGTCAATTCCTTGTATTAGATACCTACTGTTTTGGAGGGTTTTTTTTAAATCATGAATGGGTAAACTGAATATTATCAAGTACTTAATATGAGCAGTTAACAAGATGGTCATGTTATTTCAAACAATATTTTAATCTGATGAATTATGTTAATACCTAAAACCAAATCTACCTCATATTCCTGAGATAAATCCTACTTGGTCATTATATCTTTCCATTTTCTCTACCTGTAACTATAGATGGTCTCTGGCTTATGATGGTTCAACTCATTATCTTTCAACTTTAAGATAGTGCAAAAGTGATACATATTCAGTAGACATTATACCACAAGTGCCCATAGAACCATTTTATTTTTCACTTTCAGTACAGTATTCAATAAATTACCTGTGATATTCAACACTTTATTTGAAAAACCGGCTTTGTGTTAGATGATTTTGCCCAGCTGTAGACTAACATGAGCGTTCTGAGTGTGTTTAAGGTAAGCTAGACTACGATGTGATGTTCGGTAGGTTAGGTGTATTAAATGCATCTTCGACAAGATATTTTCAACTTACAATGGGTTTATCAGGACATAGCCTCAATATAGGTCAGGGAGCATCTGCATATCTATCTACATTGACTGTGTATTTTTAGTTGTAATTATAATATGCATAGTAGCCATTATCTGACAGTTTCATTCCTATGGAAGCCTTCTGTGTCACACTGCTTCGTGACTGGAAAGTCTGTATTTTACTAGTGTTATGCTTTTCAGTACCTATTTTCCAACATTTTGCCTTTCTTAAACAATATGATGTTTATCATGTAGTGAATATTTGTACTAGTTAATGCCGTTGTTCCACACAGATATTCTTTTTCCAATTTTGTGACTTGATGGAGCTTTTGCTTCTAACAGCTGATACCCACAATCCTCCTTTTGTGGACTCTCTTTCACGCTATGGAGCTTCCATGCCCACACATGACCTCACCCCTTAACCAATGCCAGTTGGAGAATAACAAAGCCCAGCTTCCTGGTTCAAATCAGGACAACCTTGTGAAGCAAGTACATACTATGTTTCCTCAAGCTACCCTCCAAAGGGACATGACCTAAGGTCACATGATCTTAACTATCCTACTTCTCCCATGCCCTTACCAGTCATCCAAAGAACAATTGCTTAGTAACTGACATGCAGTTGAAGTGCTCAACTCGGGTTATTTTTCTGATAAGCCAACATCAAAGAGTAGTCTTATAAATGAGAATATACCTCCTGGAAAAGTACATTTCAAGGCTTTTGACAAATTTCTTCCCATGAGAATTGA
This sequence comes from Sapajus apella, assembly GCF_009761245.1. Classification (NCBI taxonomy): domain Eukaryota; kingdom Metazoa; phylum Chordata; class Mammalia; order Primates; family Cebidae; genus Sapajus; species Sapajus apella. The sequence goes on along the minus strand of NW_022436992.1, from coordinate 5,290,535 downwards.
TAAGTTCATATTTCTATCTGCAGTGTGAACTATTCTTTCTCCTTATCCTCCCTAACACTAGAGCAGTGTGTGCACATGATTGTGTGTGTGCATATATACATACACACTGTAATGGACTGAATGTTTGTGTCTTCCTAAAATTTATATGCTTAAATCCTAACCCACAATGTGCTGGTATTTGGGGGGGAGATTTGGGAAACAATTAGATCATAAGGATAGAGCCCTTATGAATGGGATTAGCACCCTCATAAGAAACACCGGAGAGATGACGTCTCTGCTCCCTGCTGCGTGGGGACACAAAGAGAAAATGACCATATACAAACCAGGAAGAGTGCCCTCACCAGACATAGGATTTGCCAGTGCCTTCATCTTGGCCTTAACGGCTTCCATAACTGTGAGAAATAAATGTCTGTTTAAGCTTCCCAGTCTGTGGTACTCTGTTATAGGAGCCCAAACTAAGACACATCCATACATAATTTTTCTTAACTGAAGAGTGAAAAAGATATTTCACTGTTATTTATATTTTTATAAAAATATAAGTAATATGTTTAATAGTGAGGTGGAACATAATTTATACATTTATAATTCCATATAGTGAAGCTTTCACCAAATACATGAACCCATTCCATACATCAGTTCACAAATCTGCTTTTAATAACTAAGTGGTGTCCAGGTGTGGTGGGTCACACCTGTAATCCCAACACTTTGGGAGGTCAAGGTAGGTGGATTTCTTGAGCCCAGGAGTTCAACATCAGCCTAGTCAACCTGGAGAAACCCAGTCTCTATTAAAAATACAAAAATTTAGCCAGGTGTGGTGGCACACACCTATAGTCCCAGCTACTGGAAAGGCTGAGGCACAGGAATCACCTGAACCCAGGAAATGGAGGCTACAGTGAGCCGAGATCATGCCTCTGTACTCCAGCCTGGGTGACAGAGGAAGACACAGATTCAAAAATAAAATACAACAAAAACTAAGGGCAAGGAGCTCAGTATCTCTTGGTGTAGTTTAATTTAGGGTACAGATCTTACTGCTATTATTCTCTTCCTATGTGTAGAAAATTTTATGCATAATTAGCCCTTAATTTGCATTCTGAAAGTAACAGAAAATTAGCCTAATCTGTCTTTAACAAAATGACACTTCAGATATGTGCAGAAACTTTTTTCCTTTTTTTTTTTGAGATAGAGTCTTGTTCTGTTGCCAGAGGCCAGGCTGGAGTGCAGTGGCATGATCTCGGCTCACTGCAACCTCCACCTCTCGGGTTCAAGCAACTCTCCTGCCTCAGCCCCCCGAGTAGCTGGGACCACAATGCACGCCACCACACCCAGCTAATTTTTGTATTTTTTAGTGGAGACGGGGTTTCACTATGGTCTTGATCTCTTGATCTCATTATCCGCTCGCCTCGGCCTCCCAAAGTTCTGGGATTACAGGTGTGAGCCACCGTGCCCGGCCTATGTGGAGAAACTTAGACCTGTTTCCGTAATCTCTCTGTTCTCCTCCCTCAAATCTTTTCTTCTCTAGACCTAAATTATTCTGTTGCTTTTCATAAGATATGGTTAGGAATTCAATCAATATCTCTTCACTAGTCCTGGTCAATATGGTTCTAAATAGAATGCTGTTTCAAAAAGTCAAAATAAGAATGGCAAAAAATTTTCCTTGGTATCAGAAAAATATATATGGCTTTAAAGAAATTTTAAAATGTTTTTGAAATATCTTACTTAAAATTCTCAGATTTTTCTAGACTGACTTTCTGTGTCCTAAAATTCTGGATACAGTTTTCATTTCCATTTTTCTGACAAGATATTCCTCCAATTTTATTAAAGAATGCTGAAGAAGGGCATTCAGTTCAAATATATAATTCTATTTAGCAATGGTGTGCAAACAGTGTTATTGCAGGCAAAATCTCATATTAAGTATCATAAAATTAGTAGGCCACAGAGAATCTTTGGGTAATCTATAATAAAATAAATTTAGTTCTGTGCATTGCTTATTCATAAAAATATCCATGAGATTCATTTTTATGTTCAATAGTATAATATACATAGAGCAGCAGACTAAATATTTATTCACATTTCTCTGTTTATATCCTTATACGTTTGTTTTTCTCATTACCACAATCCAGTGTTAAAAAATATTTTAGATCTAGAAGAGCCAACTAATTATTAAAGCAGAAGAATAAAGTCAGAGAATTGGCACTACCCAACTTCAAGACTTACTATAAATCTACAGTAATGAAGACAGTGTTATATTAGTAAAAGAAGAGACAAATAGGTTAATAGAACAGAACAGAGATCCCAGAAATTGGCCCACATAAATACGATGAACTGACCCTTCACAAACAGAGAAGGCAACAGAATGGAGCAAAATACTCTTTTAAAAAAGCGGTGCTGGAAAAACTGGATATTCACATTAAAAAAAAAAAGTTTAGAAACAGATCTTACATCTTCACAAAAATCAAATCAAAGTGGATCACAGACTTAAACATAAAATGCAAAACTATAAAACTCCTAGAAAATAACATAGAAGAAAGTCTAGATGACCTTGAGTGTGACAATGATATTTGAGATACACCAGAGGCATGATCCATGAAAGAAATAATTAATAAACTAGACTTATTAAAATTTAAAATGTCTGCTCCCAGAGAGATAATGTCAAGAGAATGAGAAGACACTACCCACACTGGAAGAAAATATATGCAAAAGATACATCTGATAAAGGACTGTTATCCCAAATATTCAAAGTATTCTTAAAACTCAACAGGAAAATGGATAACCTGATTTAAAAGCTTCCAAAGACCTTAAAAGATACCTCACCAAACGAGATACAGAGATGACAAATAAGCATATGAAAAGATGCTCCACATTGTACGTCATCAGAGAATTGCAAATTAAAGCAACAAGATGCCACTACACACTTATTAGAATGGCCAAAACACAAAACATTGACAGCACCAAATGCTGGTGAGGATGTGGAGCAACAAGCTGGTGGAAATGCAAAATGGTACAGCCACTTTGAAAGACAGTTTGGTAGCTTCTTACAACACTAAACATACTCTTGGCATACAATTCAGCAATCATGCTCTTTGGTATTTACTCAAATGAAATGAAATTGTATGTCCACAAAAACAACCTGCGTATGAATGTTTATAGCAGCTTTATTTGTAATTGTCAAAGTTTAGATGTAACCAAGATGTCCTTTGTTATATGAGTGGATCAATAGACTGCTATATCCAGACAATGGGATATTATTCAGCACAGAAAAGAAATGAGCCATTAAGCCATGAAAAGACATAGGGGAAACTTAAATGCATATTAGTAAGATACCAGTATAAAAGGGCTACATACTGTATTATTTTAAGTTCTAAAGTTTAACTGTATGACATACCATACAATTCTAACTATATGGCAAACAGACAATCGAAAGATCAGTGTTCAGTGCTTGAGGTTAAGAAGGTGGGAGGTATGAACAGGTGTGCCACAAAGTATTTTTAAAGGATTTTTAAGGCAGTGAAACTGTTTTGTATGATATCAATGGTAGATACATGTTATTATACATTTCTCCAAATACAGAGAATACACATCATCAAGAGTGAACCCTCATGTAAACTATGTATCCTGGATGATAATAAGCTGTCAGTGTAGGTTTGTCAATTGTAACAAACGTACCACTAGTACTGGGTCTCACTGGGGAGGTTGTGCAAATGTGTGCATGGGATATTTGGTAACTCTCTATATTTTCTGCTCAATTTCTCTGTACACCTAAAACTGCTCTAAAAATAAAGTTTATAAATTTAACAATATTTTATAGGATCTTGCAATGGATGAGATCTAAGGCCACTGGGTCCTCCTTTCACATCTGTCATGGCCACAGTTCCCACTGTTGCATATCTTCCATCTGTGACCCTCTCTAGGGGGCAGATAATATTTCCAAGGAGAAAACAGAGAATGTTTCAGTTGTTCACACACAAAAGGCATGCGCATGTGTATACATACAGTTTATTTTGTGAATATTTAATATTGTTTCAAACTGGGCTATATATGAGGCCACACTGGCATAAACAGTGATAGTTCTCTGCATCCCTATGCAAGGTGGGCATGCCCACCCCACTTTAAAAACACTGGGAAGAATGATTCTCGTGACTGTCCTGAACTTATCTTCCCCAGTACCCTTCAGGAGCAGGAATAATGGTCAACATTCTACAGAACATCACTTCATTTATTTTCTGCCAAAAGAGCCCTGGAGAATAGCAGAGCACTGGAAGGTTCGTGCATAGTATGCTAGCTGTAGGTCAAAGATGTTTCCCATACAGCTAAGGGCAAGTTAGAGAGAATGCAGCTTGGGCTCAGTGCTCTCTGAGCCAGTTTTAGAGAGAAAGAGAAAAGTGTGTGGCTTTGTAGCATTATTACTTAGCAGAAGCATGCAAAGCAGTTGCAAAGAAACCTCTTGCCTTTCTTTTGCAGACAGTCTCTGACAACTTGCACTGCTCAGGGTTTTCTTTCTTACTGGGTTGCCCTTTTCTTTCCAGTGTCATTGCTGTCTGGTCATTCCTCGGGTGCACTGGTTGTCTGAGCTTTATTTATATTCTTTTTTCCTTTTATGGTGTAATTTCCCAATATTAGATCTTCCACTGGAAGGTCCTATAAAATATTTTTAAACACACAAGATATATTTCTTCATGGTTTCTTTCTTTTCTCTTCGTGGGAAACTTACATATATGATAACATTTTGGCTCCCTATAGTCTTCTGTCTTCCTTTGATACCCTTCTTTTTCCCAAGCTACACTGAGACAAACTATCTCCTCTAGCTTTTTGAAATGCTTAGTTGAAATTTCATTCGAGCATTCATTAAGCACCTGCTAAGTTTCAGGCCATGCCCTGAGTGTTAGAAATATAGGAATGTGTAGAGCTTTTTGGGAATTCAAATAGCTCCAGGCCAATGTGATAACGGCCATCTAAAACCACTTTGAAAATCAGAGTAAATAAATGTTTGAATTTCCTGAACGATTGTGAAAGGCTTCCCCAAAGAGAGAGCAACTGGACCAGGTCAGAAAGAACAAATGAAAGTTTTCCAGAGGATGGGAATAGAAAAATATGGGCATTAAAGGAAAGAGCATCACATGGGGGAACAGAGCTGTGTCATATGTGCACAGAGGAATTCTGACAAGAACTGAGGCTGGTTGATGAAGGATGCTGCATTAAGAGTTGGATTATAAAATGAAGGTAGTTGGAAACCATATAAAAAGTTTAAGTAAAACAGTACATGATCAGCTTAATGTTCTAGTATGATCATTGTCAACTGCGTACAGTATAAATAGTAGGTGACATTAAGGAAAAAAAACATTCAGAGATTCTTGTAATAGCTGATATAAAGGAAAACAAAGGTCTTATTTAAGGTAGTGTGTCATATCGCTTCTGTGTTTCTATCTTAGTGGATGCCTGCACTATCAACCTAGATAGCCCAGGGCAAAAACCAGGCAGTTATCTTAGAGTTCTTCCTCTCCATTCTATTCAGAATACAAGTCCCTGTTGATGTCACTATGCTTAAGCAATATGACAATTGGGAACATAATGAATTTAATTTTAGATGTACTGAATTTGGGATGCCTATGGGTGTTCACATCTAGGAAATATTTGGAAAGTGGTCTGAAGGCTCAGGAGAGAGTTCTGGGCTAGAAATAGAGATTTGTGAGTCACTGGCACACACAGTAAATATAGAAGATAAATCATGGGAATAGATTAAATTACCCCGGGAACATACGTAGAACAAGGATCATGGTGAAAAATGGGACCTGGGGGAAAGCATATATTTAGGAAATAGAATGAAAACCTATGAAAAAAGACAAGGAGAGTCAGAGCCGAGTGCAGAACCAGGTGAAAGTAGATGGTTGACCACAAGTATTTATGTTATGACAGTCAAAACTAGCTAACTGTGAAATCCAGAAGAGAGTCCAAGTAGGCTAAAGAGAGAAAGCAAATCCTTGAATGTCACAATTATCTAATCATTAGGTTCCTTGATCAATATTAGCAATTATAGCCAGAAAGGAGTGCACGTTGGGAGAAACACAATCTTTAAAAAAAAAAAAAGTCTATATAAGAGAAAAAAAGAAGAAGGACCTGGGAAAGCATATGAGGAAATGCTGAAGGAATATTCTTTTTTCTTCTTTTGTTGTTTCTGATAATGATGTAGATGATGATAATGATAATGATGATATAACTTTTAGAATGGAAGAAACTTTAGTATGCTTGTGGGTTCAGGGTATAGAAATCACTTCAAGGAATAGATTAAATGCATGAAAGAAAAAGAGAGATAAACATGAAAGCAGGCAAGAGGCAGAAAGAAACAGGAAGAGAAATGCCCTTTTAATGTACCATTTCTGAGAATGAAGGAAATACAGTCAGAGTGAATGGGTTATTGACAAAATTGCAGATATGAAGGATCAAAAAAGAGATATACGAGGTCGAACAGCCTCAATGTTTAATAATTAAATAGGCAGTAATAACCGATCCTAACAAAGTTCCTACTATGTGTCAAGTGCTTTTCTAACTGCTTTTAAGCAATATTAACTCATTTAATCTTCACAATGACTCTACAACGTAGATGCCATTATTATTTTCCTTTCACAAATGAAGAAATAATGACAAAGAGAAGGTAAATCACCTAGGAACATAAAATAGCTTGGAGGGTAAAGGCTTGAACAGAGTCTAGATGGTGTCTTCTCACAACCTCTGTGCTACACAGCTGCTCTTAGCTGGAAGGGATCAAGTGGAAGTGGATGGCAATCAGTAGGCGGTGGGGGAGGAGGGTGTTAGAAAAAAAAAATCCTAGGAAAAGACTGAGCACATAACAACAACAACAAAAAACAAGTAAGAGAAAGACAGGCAGCTTTGGGGCTCAGATACAGTTGAAGACTATGTGTTAGCAACCTGTATCACTGTCTGATAGTGTTTAAGGAAGTGTTCCTCCCATAGGTATAGGAACAAGAAGGTAAAGGAAGTAATAGCAGGTGTTGGAATTCTGCTGTAAAGGTGAGGCACAGAAGCAGGGGAGCATGGGATACAAGAAAGATGCCGAGTCAGCAGTTCAGCCACACTGTGAGAGAGTCAAATAGAGAATAGGGAAAACAGAGAAACCAAGAACAGGATGCCATTGTGGGAGGAATTAACAGCCTAGAGGTAGGCTGGTAGGCAGGCTGTTTCTCCTGAGGGAAAAAAAGCTGGAGCAATGTGAGTGAAGATAAACTATAAGAAGTGAAAAGAAAGAAGGCTGTGGTCAGAGCAAGGTACTACTTCGGAAATGTGAAGGTTAGAAAAATCTACTGTTACAAGTTACATATTAACTGAGGGCTATTCCATTATGTTCTACAACAGTATCCCAACTGTGCCCATAATGTTCTTCAACTGTAGCAATGTATCCTAGGCTCAGGAAAAGGTCAAGTGAAGGCTGTATTAGGGCTGAGGAACATCAAAGTGAATTACGCTGAAAAAGCTGATGATGGAATTGAAGTGCCAGTGAGTATTCATTAGAGTCATTCAACTATGATGTCCAGGCACGATAAGGAAGAAAATGAATTTGAGAGTTCTCACAGACAGAGATGGAGCTGCGATTAGAATGTTCCAGTAGGATTTTATACAAAAGTAAAAATATATATATAATTCAAGTTTGTCAAACTATTCCTGCATTTACTTCCTTTGCCCACAGATGTGCAATAATCTCCTTTAGGGACAGAAAACTATGCATAGCTTGACTTCTCCATACCCCACATAGTTCTGAGGAGTGTGGTGTATTAAACAAATACTTGCTAGGCTGAACACATACACTGAATTTACCTTTTATATGCTCCTTAGAAGAAAATCACTGAAGTGTCCATTCTTTTTGCAAATCAGAAAGAAATTTCAGAAAGGACTTGACCAAGGCAGAAAAATTAGCTGGATACATAATCAGATCATATGTATATCATGTGGCAATCAATGATCATCTCATAAGGGCCAGCAGAGCATTGGGCACTATAGAAAATATGTCTTTGCTACATGGATTATAAACTTGCTTCACTGAATGTATACAAAAATTAATATAGCATTACATAACACAAGCTAGATTTTTTACTTACAAAGGCAAGAGTTTGTGTGGGGTATGTGTGTGATGTTGTGTTAGGATGCTGAATATGGAGAAGAGCAAATTAAGTTAAAACAAAAGCCCCCCCTACATCTCTCTCAGAATAATCTCACTATAAAAATGAATAAATTTTCCCACATGATTAGGTGTTCATCTGGCACCACTATAAGAAGTAATTCACTGGCCAGGCACAGTGGCTCACGTCTGTAATCACAGCACTTGGGATGGTCGAGGTGGATCACCTGGGGTCAGGAGTTAGAGATCAGCCTGGCCAACATGGTGAAACCCCATCTCTACTAAAAATAAAAATAAAAATAAATTAGCCGGGCATGGTGGCAGGTGCCTGTAATCCCAGCTACTTGGGAGGCTGAAGCAGGAGAATCGCCTAAACCCTGGAGGCAGAGATTGCACTAAGCCGAGGTCACACTACTGTACTCCAGTCTGGACAACGAGAGCAAAACTCTGTCTCAAAAAAAAAAATAATAATAATTCATACATCTTTTCACACGCTTTCAAAACAGTCAGAAAAGTGTGAGTGAGACTGAGTAAGAGAAAAACAGAAAGATAAATGGTTGAATTTTTTAGTCTAGAGGAGAAATATGGAAACCATCTTAAATAAGCATCCTTGGGGAGAAAAAATTAAATGAAATTAAAAAGACAAAGAAGTCAATTAAAAAAATGTTCAAAAGAAACAACCAATAAAATAAAACAGCTTCCAAAAGAA
>NW_022436992.1:5037721-5281301 GCF_009761245.1 Sapajus apella | reverse complement strand
TCATGGTTTAAAATGCTACAGGATAACATTTATAAATATAGCCTTGACAACCCATTTTCATATAAATTATAGCTTCTGATACAGTCTTTCCAAAATAATATTCTGATACAAATGAGAATGGTTAAATTATCCAGTATGAAGAAATTAAAATCAGAATGTCACAGGGAAAACTCAAATTACCACATTTATTGATGGTAGAGCTTTATAGTAATTTGCTTCTTATAAATAGAAAAACCTTGGTGTTTAACTTTCATTCAGTTTCTTAAGTTGATCATTTGAATTTATACACCAATATAAAAATATCCCCTGTTTCCTAAAGCATTATAAAAAATACATTTCTGGAGAAAACAGAAGGAGGGAGAGAGAAAAACACCTCACTTCCATTCAGTGTCTGTGCTTATAGCAAAACAAAAAGGTAAAACTGATTATTCAGGAAGGGTTATTTTCATCTGAAAAGAAAACAAAATTAAAGCAGTGATTTTTCTATGTTATAAGGTTTTGGTAATATCTCATTTTCCATTTATTTTTCAAATAAAATACAGTGCTTTTTTCTCATCAGATATGTTTTGGAAAAGCAAACTACTGGTATTGCAAGACAATTTTTTATTGCAGTTCTAGTTATTCTGTAACAAGAAAAAAAGTAAAATGGCCAATATTTCAGATAAACAGGCCTTAGCCATAGAAAAGGTTGTACCCTAACACGGCAAATCTGATTTTTTTAATAAAGGACAAAAATATAAGTTTTAAAATATGAGTATAACATATTTATGGAAATGTGCAAATAGAGAAAATGACAGATAAGAATAAAGGAAGGATATTATGTCACCCTGTCATTCCTTCAGCAAGCAAAGTTCTCCATATCAATACCTTATCATAATCATCTCCCCATCACTTGGAAAATACCACATGGCTCTTGACTATCTGAATATACTTTATAAGGTAAACTGCAAAAGACTGTCATCATATTTGAAGAAATGAGAACAATATCTGAAGAATTCTTTAAAATATAATGATTGTCCCATTCCCTGAAAAGTATTACCAAAAAGCATAGGAACAAGAAAAAAAGTCTTTTCACATATATGTTTGCAAAATATGGACAAACACAGCAAGGTTAGGTATACATGCTTCAGCCTAGAGAAAACGCTCACCTGCCTCCTCAAAGGAGCAGTCACCGCACGCATGAGAAAAGAAAATGATTTTATTGGGATTTAAAGAAATGTTTTTATTCCCTTGAGGTTAAACTTAAATACCGAAATGCACGATCTCATAACAGATAATAACCCCTGGAAAAACCATGTGAAACATTAACCCCTCAGACATCTTAGTAACAATTAGAGAAAACAGTGTCATCAATAGTAGAATCATTGGCTTTGATTGTGTATACCTAGAAGAGAGAGTTCTAAGCTTTGCTTTTTAATTAAATTTTTAGGCTGAACATTTTTGTGCTTGCCAAGATCAGTCATCAAATTCCTAGAGAGAATCAGAAGACACCTGTAGCTCAGTGAGATAGTAAACTTCATCAATGTGATTTAAGTCTTCAATAGCCATTTGCTAGTTTCCACTCCTTCCTGATGCTCTTAGGAGTAAACTGGTGTCTCGGGGGGAATAAAATGAAGATCTGGAAAATGCCACAGGGAAGCAACTATGATTCAGACCACACATCATTCTCTCCTTAATCAACAAGAGTGCTGTCTTTTGTTTTAAAGACAGGATATATTTTAAAGAAGGATATATTTCAAATCCTTCTTTATCATATTAAGCATACTTTCTAACTTCTCTTGTTTTTAGCTAAGTCTAGTCTACGGAAAGTCTTAATGAAAAAGATCTTCCCAATAATGCATGTCTTACCTTCTAAATGGCAAATGGAGCCTAATGAATTTTAGAGAAAACGAAAAAGGACAATAGTGGTGACAAGTCAAAACACTGTAGTAAGTATATAAAGGTAAGATTTAGAAAATTTATAAGCCAGTGGGTATTGTAATGAAGAAAATTTAGCAATTGTTTCTTTTAAGATTAAAAAAAGATAAATAATCTCTCCAGGCTAAAATTATAGACATCTATTTTATTATACAGAACTCTGACCTTCTAATCATCTTTCCAAGCAGTGGCACAGACCCTGAAAACTGCTTCTGGTGGACTGCCTTGGCCTGCTGACGGCACAGTCTTAGATCACTTTAGAAGAAAAGGGTAACGGCCTTCTATTCAGGCATGTATCCTGCTCAGATTGCTCCACTTGAAAACAGAATGTCATTCCTCCCAGCTAACAGTTGTAAGTGTACAGCTAATCACACAGAACTAGGACTATTTCACACCGTTGCTCTTCAGTTATTCCAACTGAAAACATGTATTTGAGCACTCAGTAAGCGCCAGGCACTTTGCCCCGTTTGTCCTCCAAATGCCTTGTGAGAGTAGTACTGTTACTAGTCCCAATTTATGATCCCTTCATTGATTTACCCAAATTGTCAATGGCTAAAAGGTCTTACCTCCACTTGACTATATGTGCTATTCTCCATATGGCACTTATGCTGGATTACTTGTTTTCCAGTATTTTGTGTGTCAATCTTAACTCTGTGTCTACACCAAGAGGCTTCAAGTCTTGGAAAAAATGTTCTATACATACAGGAAACTCTAAACTTTTTTGAATGGATGGTGCTTCCTATTCTTTTTCTTCCTCAGTGGTTATTCTTGCTTTTTTCCCAGTGTATTTTCTGTACAATTATTTATTGCAAAAAAAAAAATCCATATACTTTACCAGAGAATTTATTTTTCCATTCTATAAGAAACTATGGTTTAATTAATTTCTGGGATGGATTATCAACTTCAAATATATCATTTAGTTACTAGAAACTTGAGACTGATAGGAACTTGAGGTATATTCATGATACTAGTACATATAGCAATGCTAAAATAAATGTAAATATAACTTTATCTAGAAAGCTCAACCCAAAGCTAAAGACATTACAACAAATAACTATTCTTACGGTAGTTAAGGGGTATGAAGTAATATTATAAAACATGACGGAAAAGATACTGAAGATTTGTCCAAGTGAAGTACTTTGTTACAGATTTGAGTATGGCATTCAGAGGTACTAAAGACTCTCAAAAGTTAATATAACAATGAAGGAACTTCAGAGTCTTTGTTCACTAAATCTATGTGTGAAGATAGCAGATATACCCAAGACCCTTAAAATTCAGTACACATTTCCTCCATACCCCCAGGATCTTGGCACTCAATGTGTGAATATATCCATCTTAGAATGGCCTGAAACAATTTTCCTGCTCTTCTTTCTGCAAAAAGTTCTCTAGGAAGTTTCTAGGCCTACTACGATGTGCTTTTAAGACATCACTTTATTCACTTTGAAGGGCATCCATCAATTATGAACCTAGGCATCAAAAGATAAATGATCTTAAATCAGGACAAAAAAAATTAAGACCACAGACCTGAGCTGGGCCAGATTGTGAGCATATCATTTTTTAGTTTATTGAGTTTATTCCTTGAGAAATGGGCCCTGCAATGGCATTGTCAAGGAGTGTAAGAGGGGAAAGATGAATAGTGTGAGCTGAGCTTAGAGAGGAAACCCAGGCGATGCAGAGGAACTGCTCTTAGAAAAAGTTGCTGACTATTGCTGGGCTGGACTCCCTCTCCTAGCAGCTTCACAGTGAGTGGCTTTTGAGTCATGACGTAGAAAGCAACACTTGGCAAAGGACCTCATACAATGAGGACCAGGGAATGGCAAATGATGGTTTTATGCACCTGTGTGTCAGTGACTAAAAGACTGGTCATTAGTGCCATGGAATGAAGAAGAAAAGAGGAAAAGCGAGAAAGAAGTGAGAAACAGAAAGAGGGCAGGAAAGGGATGAGGAAGGCAAGGAAGGAATGAAAAGAAAGGAAGTGTGCGTGGGCCTTATTCAGCACAGTGATTAGGGGCACACACTTTGAAGCTGGAGGGCTGGGCATGAATCTGCCTCTGCCTTGGGCATGTTAAGTAACTTCTCGGTGCCTCAGCTTCCTCATCTGTAAAATGAGGTTTAATAACTGAGTCCAAGGCTTCTTTCAGGTTTTCCTATTAAATTAATTCAAATATGGTACAGTCACTTTGAAAAACACTATTAAGGTTCCTTCAAGGACTAGAAGTAAAACTACCATTCCATCCAGCCATCCCACTACTGGGTATCTACCCAAAGAAAAACAAGTCATTATGTAAAAAAGACACATGCACATACATGTTTATAGCAGTACAATTCACAATTGCAAAAATATGGAACTGACCTAAATGCTTATCAACCAATGAGTGGATAAAGAAAACGTAGTATATATACATCATAGAATACTACTTAGCCATAAAATGGAATCAAATAATGGCCTTTGCAGCAACTCGGATAGAGTTGGAGGCCATTATTTTAAGTGAAGTAACTCATCAATGGGAAACCAAACATCACTATGTTCTCACTCATAATTGGAAGCTACGCTATGAGGATACAAAGGCATAAGAATGAGAGGATGAACTCTGAGGACTTGGAAGGAAAGGTGTGGGTGGTGAGGGATAAAAGATGACATACTGGGTACAGTGTACCCCGCGCTGGTGATGTGTGCATCAAAATCTCAGAAATCACCACTAAAGAACTTGTTCGTGTAACCAAAAGCCACTTGTGCCCCAAAAACTGTTGAAATAAAATTTTAAACACTAAATTAAAAAAAACAATTCAAATCTTTCCAACAGACAGGGAGCTGAGACCAGATGTAATGGATAGCATGATGTGAATGGTTTAAAAATAAAACTCAAACTTAAAACAGAAACATAACAAAAAAAGAAAAAGTGTTTAAAAAAAAACCTAAACACCTAAAAGAAGGAGGCTTTGTAGAAAAGAAAAACTATGAGCAAGGAAAATAGGGCATAAAGCACTGGCATGCAATTAAAGAAGAGGGAACTTGCCAGAGGCCGAGTGGAGAAATAAGCAGCAGCAAGCCAGACTCCAAATATCACACATCTGACCACAAGGCTGACAGAGCTCACAGAAATAAATAAGAAGGGAGGCCAGAGTTTTAGGAGGTGACACTCTTGACAGAAAGTAATCAAAGGAATGCAACACACTTGACAGTTTGATAGTACCTGAAGACGTACTGCACAACACAGAAGCGGGGAAGCCAGTGACGTGCAGAGGCCTAGGAGTGCTCAGCACCCGGTGTGCAGACAGCAGAGTGATAGGAGGTGCACAGGATGCCACAGAGGCCAACAACCCCTTCAGGGTTCCATTTCCCTCCCTGGGTTGGTTTTAGACTAACACTGATACTTTTGTTCTTCACAGAGTTTTAGCTCACAAATGTCCTTACATGCACAATTTTCTGAGTCTTTTTGAGGCTCACCTACCAGAAACGCTTACCCTTCCCACCCTTTCCCCAAGCGTGGTTGTGACTCAGAGTGACCAGCCCAAATGAGTGCCAAGAGAATACAATGCTGAGCTCACACCCAGGAAACAGCACCCAGGGAGGAGCTAGCACTCTTGGAAAGCGGGCAGCAAATGGATACCGAAGGGACCCACAATGTAGGCTGGAAGCAGGAGGACAAAATGACCCCTAAGGGATGTTGGCCATGCTGTCTGGGGGAGGGTGGGAGAGGCTGGAGCAGAGGGAGCCAGCATGGAGTGCAGGCCAGAGTAGACAAGTGCACACACTGTGCAAATGCATTCATTACCAGGAATTTAAAAAGTAAAAATCTCATCACTGATAAACTTTCTAATGTAAAAAGCCATTTGTTGTGCCTGGCCAGCTCTGAGACAGAGTGCCATATATTAAACCAATCTTATGTTTCCATTTTTATATATTATAATAACAATATTATAAGAGCAAAAGCCAAATATGTAACAATAATAGCCAAATTTTATTTACTAGGGAAATGCCAGAAACACTATAAACTCACAAATAGGAAAAGGACATCCACTATCGCCAGTACTACTAATTTAATATTGCCTTGGAAATGTTAATCAACACAGTTAAACAAGGCAAAGCAATTAGAGACAGGAGAATTAGAAAAGAAAAGGTAGAATTATCCCTAATTGTAAATAAATGTCTGAAAAACTGCAAAAAAAAAAAAATTGAAAAACTACTGCAAACATTGAGATAAAAGTAATAGAGAAAATGTAAAAATTAACATACAGAAAAGAAATTTATATATATACACAGATGAAAATACATCTAAAATATATACATTTTAAAATGCATATTTAATGAATCAAAAGACCTGACTTATAACAGCAGCCAAAAAATATAAACTATATATATATAGAAATGTGAAACAGGAAGATATTTATTTGAACACCAGTGAAAAATCCAAAGACTCAAAAAAATAGGAGAAATTACATGTTCTCAAATATGAACACTACTCCCCAAATCATTAATCATATAAACCCCATAAAATAGTACCAGCTTTTAAACAAGTGTTCTGGGTATCTATGTGAGATTGGTGCATACACAGAGCCAGAAAAGAAGCTGGTTTCAAGTGCACATGATAACCTATCTGCTTCTACACTTTTCTTTACTACCTTGTTACATCCTCAATTTGAGTATCAACAGGAATCACTAAAATTGATTGAAACATAATGAATATATGAAAACCCCAGGAATTCATAATGACACTAAAAGAAAAAGACAACAAGAAAATAAATCACTGCCACTACCCATTAATTATGACTGGACGCTTCTAGGAAACCATCCGCTAGAAATTAGCAATTCTAATTTTTCTATATAAACTTTTCTATATAAACGATATGATAAACAGGTAGTCCTGGTAGATAAGGCAAAGTCTTCCTTTTCAGAAGAAATCCAACTGATAAAGTGAGCGGAAAAATAAAATTAGAATGCATCACTTTTTGTAGTACCCAGTGAAATAACTGATTTAGGAAAAGGTAAATAGATAAAGCCATTTGATAAAGATTTTACGGGAAACTTTAAGACAGAAGTAGAATCTGAACATAATGTCAATCAGACATCGGTGCCTTCCTAAAGCGATCTAATGTGAAATAAACAGCCTACCAAGCATTTTCTCAAAACAAACAAACTTGAAATATAAACAAATGTTACAAGCTTATTTCCAGTTTATAAGAATAATGGGCGCTCAAGAATCAGGTTAAAGAAAACAATGAAGAAAAAAATAGGACATCCATTTCAGTTTCCTCAATCAGTCAATGTAACGGAAAAAAAAAAATGTTTTGGAGGACTAGTCTCGACTACAAGGTCTAAGAAAAGCAAGGACGCTACAAGATTCTCAAAGTCATTAGTAATTAGGATATGCAAATTAAACTATGAGATACCACTCTATACTTATTAAAATGGCTAAATAATCATTTTTAAGTTAATGAAAATAACAAGTACTGGCAAAGATGTGGAGCAATTGAAATGATCGTATATGGCTTTGGAGATGCAAAATGACACAGCCACTCTGGAAAACAGTTTGGTGGTTTTGTATCAGGCTAAACATACACCAACAACATAACCTAGTAAACCTAGGTCAGTACTCCTAGGCAGTTACCCAAAATAAATGAAGATATATATCCACACAAAAACTTAATATGCACATGTTTATATCGTATTTATTCATAACCACACAAAACAAGCCAAATGACGTAATAGCCCAAATGTTCATTAACTGATGACTAGATAGACAAACTGGGGCAACGTCCATATGGTAGAATAACGCTAAGCCATGAAAAGGGAACAAGCTACTAACATACAATAACATGGTGAATTCAAAAATAATTATGTGAAGTGAAAGAAGGTAGACTCAAAAGACAACACATTACCTGACTCCAGTTTTATCATATTCTGGAAAAGATACACAAAACTACAGGGTCAGAAAAACAGATTTGTGGCTGCAAGGAACTAAGTTAAGCAGGGAAAGGATGGACTTTAAAAAGCATGCGAAAATTTCCTCATTATGGTAGCGGTTACATGACTGCACGCATTTGTCAAAATCCACAGAACTGTGCGCCTAAAAGAAACACATTTTACTGAAGATAAATTATACCTCAACAAACCTGGCATGGAAAAGAGGGAGGAAAGCAGAAAAACATAGAAGATACGGCACATGCAATATGCACAACTTGTGTGGATTCTGATTCCAACCAATAGCTACAAAAATGTATATATATGAAACAAATTGGAAAAAAATCTAATTGTGGTTTGAACATTAGATAACAGAGAGAAATTACTTTCATTTTGTAAGCTGGGAAAATGGCATCAAGGTATTTTTAAGCCAATATTCCACATTTTTAAGAGATGCATATTTGAGCATGCAGAGGTAAAATGAGAGCTTTAAAATACTCAGAAAAAGTTTAGAGAAAAAAGAGAGACTTTTAAAACATGGTAAAGTTTGTGTAGTTCTAGCATGTCTATAAATATGTACATGTTAGCTAATTATTAAAAAGGATCCAGATCCTGATATAAGCAACTCTCTACTTTTGTGTATGTTTGAAAACATTTAAAATTAACATTTAAATTAATAGTCAACATTTATTTATTATTTGCCTTGTGCCTGGAAATATTCTAAGGTTCTACATGTTAACACATTTAATTATTGTGACAATGATAGAAAGTAAGTACAGCAATAATGCCCATTTTACGCATAAAAAATTGGAGGTGCTCTACCAAGTTTAAAAAATTCCCCCAAATCATGTAGCCAGAATGAGGCAGGCTGTCACAAGGCCTACATGCTTAACCACTCTAGAGCCCCCTTTTACTATTATCATTATTTTATTATTTTTTTGAGACAAAGTCTTGATCTGTCACTAGGGTGGAGTGCAGTGGCGTGATCTTAGCTCGTGGCAACCTCAGACTCCCTGGTTCAAGCAACTCTCCTGCCTCAGCCTCCCAAATGTCTGGGATTACAGGCACACACCATCATGCCAAGCTAATTTTTTTGTATTTTTGGTAGAGACGGGGTTTTACCATGTAGGCCAGGATGATCTCAATCTCCTGACCTTGTGATCCACCCACCCCAGCCTCCCAAAGTCTTGAGATTACAGGCCTGAGCCACCATGCCCAGCCCCACCTTTTATATAACCTAAACTACATGGTTTTCTTACAGCCTGTGTATATTTTCCCTCATGCTGGTTAACAGGTTAATACATAGAGTTTTATTTCTTTATTCATATACATTTTTCAGTTCTGTATTTGCACACCAAAGTAAAGGTACCAGATGGATTGCCTTTCCTAAATCATAACAGAAAAAGATTATGAAAGAAACAAAATGTGAAAGTTAACTTAGTATAACATTTAGAATTTTAAAAAATTATTTGAAATGCTTTTTTTTTGCTAGAAGAATGATTTAGTTGTAATAATCAATGTGACTACTACTCGTTCCTTTTCAGTTTCACGTGCATACCTTCAATCCATTTTTTTCTCAGTCTTCTTTTTCTATTACTGATAACGAAGCGGCATACTATCGTGAACAGGCTTATGAATATTAAGATGTTTTGCATAGAAATGGCTAATCACTATTAGGTGAGAAAAAATAGGAAAAGGCAAAATAATAGCCAACCCTTGAACTTTCATTTTTCTCCTTTTTTATCCTTCTAAAATCCTAAAATCCAGCAAAGTCGAAGTCATAAGCAGAAACTAACGTTACTTTTTTTTTCTTTTTTTTTTGAAATGAAGTCTTCCTCTATCATCCAGGCTAGAGTACAGTGGTGCCATCTCAGCCCACGGCAACCTCTGCCTCCAGGGTTCAAACAGGTCTCCTGCTTCAGCCTTCCTAGTAGCTGGGATTACAGGCACCCACCATAGATCCCAGCTAATTTCTGTATTTTAATAGAGATGGGATTTCTCCATGTTGGCCAGGCTGGTCTTGAACTCCTGACTTCAAGCAATCCACCTGCCTTGGCCTTCCAAAGTGCTGGGATTACAGGCGAGACAGGCTGTACCCAGCCAAAACTAAGATAGGTTTTCATGAACCTATCTCCACCAGCAGAATGTTAAAAATAATCACAGGACCATATATATGATCCTTTTCTGAGTGACATGCTCCAAGGGGAAGCAAGATTACCCAGGGACTTAATTTCCAAATGAAAGTTCAGCCGTGATACATTCATCTTGGCAATAATGTAAGGGAATCCTAATAGCATTTTGCTTTTCAGAGTAGCTGTTAAGAAGTTAACCAACTAAAATTCCTTGGAGAAACAGATTAAATATAGCTCCTTTTGTGACAGAAAAAGAAACGTGGTAAAATCAATTATTCCACATTAAAATACAAAGCTATAAATAAACTTTGATTTGAATTGAGGTTTCTGCTATTTTTTTCTCATGCATATGTACCAGCAGCAATTTGTCACCATTATCCATTCATCAGGAAATACTAGTCTAGGAAAAAGATTACTGGGCTCAGATTACAAAGGTCAACCAGAACTTTGGTCTTCTTCACAGAAGAAAAAAGTTTTACTTAGAATCACTTATCTTCATACATTTCCTTATATTTCTCCTTTGTCTCTATGACTATTTAAAAGGAAAAATAATTATATTCTGTATTGGTTTTATTTTGTGGCCACAACCAATTACCAAAAAGGAGCTAGTTAAGCAACACAAAAAGGTTGTGTTGGTTTTTCTAGGTCAGCTTTCTAGGTCAGAAGAAGTCCAACATGGGTCTTAGCAGGCTAAAATTATGAATTTCATCCCCTTCTAGAGGCTCTAGGGAAAAGTCCATTTCCTTGCTCATTGGAGTAGCTGGCTGAATTCAGTTCCTTGAGGTCTTAGGACTATTTGCATTTTCTTTCTTTTTTTTTTTTTTTTTTTGAGATAGAGTCTCACTCCATCACCAGGCGCCAGGCTGGAGTGCAGTGGCCACCTCAGCTCACTGGAACCTTCGCCTCCCGGGTTCAAGCAATTCTCCTGCCTCAGCCTCCCAAGTAGCTGGGACTATAGGCATGCACCACCACACCCAGCTAATTTTTTTTTATTTTTAGTAGAGACGGGGTTTCACCATGTTGGCCAGGATAGTCTTGATCTCTTGACCTCGTGGTCCACCCGCCTCGGCCTCCCAAAGTGCTGAGATTACAGACTATTTGCATTTTCTTGCTGGCTATCGGCTGAGGATCATTCCAGCTTCCACCAGTGCATTCCTTGGCTCACAGTCTTCTCCAACTCAAAGCTAATAGCAGTGGGTGGAGTGCTTTTCACATAGGATCTTTGTGATCCTTCTTCTGTAATTATCTCTCCCTCTGACCACAAAAAGAAAGGTTCTCTGCTTGTCAGAACTCATGATTAGATTTGGCCCACCCAGATAATACTGGGTAGTCTCTCATCTGGAGAAAGTTTCTCCAAGGTTGACATCAAGAAATAGATCCTAAAAAATATTGCATTCCAATATCTAATCAAGAGATCCAGCATCTACAATGGACACCTCTTGACCACAGGACCAGCTCAGATCCTACTTGCATTTCTTGAAATAGTAAAAAGGTCTGTGGTAACATCCAAGAGAAGAGTATTTTTCATTAAAATTTCATTTTCTGTTTGAGATGGTCTCCAAGCTTGTAGCAGCTTTGTTCAGAAGAAATATCCTTCAGTTGTGATTAAGAGCACCCAAAGATTTGGAGGTTAGACCACATTGTCCTGCACCCCAAGCAAATACACTTATATTTTAAAAGCTTAATATTAAAATATTTAATTTGAATGACAAATAGAGGGGTGAGGAAAGATTATTTTAAACTGTTCCACTGATAGAGAAATTCAGGTGTCTAATTGTATCTGTAAGCACCTTTAAACACAGAATTAAATCTTTTATAAAACCTTGAGAAAGTGGTGAACCTCACTCTAGGGCCACAAGGGAGATCCAGATAGCAGATAAAAAAAAGATTGGAATTCTAGAGAGAAAATAAATAGCAGGAGAAGGAAGGGAAGGGCAGGGAAGGGGAGTGGAGAGAAGGGGAGGGGAGGAAAAAAGGAAGGAAGGTGGGAGGGAGGGAGGAAGGAGGGAGGGAGGAAGGAGGGTGGGGAGGAAGGGAGTTGGGAGGGAGCGAGAGAGGAAGGAGGGAGAAAGGGAGGAAGGAAGGAAGGAAACAGGGGAGGGAGGGAGGAAGAAAAAAGAAAGAGAAGGAAAGGAAGGAAGGAAGGAAGGAAGGGCAAAGAAAAAAAAAGGAAAAAAGGAATAAAGGGAGAAAGGAAGGAAAGGAAAGAAAAGAGAAAAAAAGGAAGGAAGAAAGGATGAAGGGAGGAAGGAGGGATGAACAATATAAGTTATTAGAGGTAATGTCATATATGACAGGAATATCAAATAAGATGATATAAGTAGACTAAAATAATAGTTATAAAGCAGAGAATGCTAGGATGGTTTTTAAATGAACAGATATCTACTATTTAGAGGAGCCACACTTAAGACACAAAAAGACTATAGGGAAGGAAGAAGATAATATTCAAAACTTACCAGCTAAATATTAAGGCTACATAGTAAGTCAATTGACTTGGAGACTGTCAAGCAGGCCACAGAAACAGAATAGAGATTCCAGGAACAGGCCTGTGCTACAGAAAGCCAATGTAAGGCGGAGAGTACAGGGCAAATGAGCTGGGAGAAAACAGTCTTCAAATGCTACTGAGACAACTGTAAAACATCAAATAAAGTATATACCAAACAATAAAAAATAATCAGATCCCTACTTCACCCATATACAAAAAATTATATTCTAAATAAATGATAGACTTGCATGTAATAAAAAAAGTTAAACTTTGGGGAGAATATAGGAGAATAGTTTCCTTTCTTCAAGATTAAAAACTATTCCTAAACAAGACAGCCTTTGCATGAAAAAGAAACCCACAAAATGTAAGTTAAAATAAGTACTGATTCACTATCTTGAAAGTATTAGTGTCTGAATATACCATTAAAGGAAAAATGGCAGGCTATTCTCTGGGAGGAAATATTTGAACCTTACATAACAGACAAAGGAATATTATCTTGAAAATATATTGAAATTCAACATATTAAAAGACCAATTAACTAATAGAAAAAAATACACAAAATATCTAAACAGGAAATTTACAGAGCAAAATAAGTAATCAAATATGCACTTCTAGTTACAGAGACAGTTAGATGTTGCTATGAAGTACTGTAATACCTTTCATTCATTTACAATTTTCATTCAAATGTTGGGCTGTCCGTGGCCACTGTTCCACATAAGAATCAGTAGCTTTTTGCACCTGAATGATTATTCCTTATTGAAGGCAGTGACAACCAACAGTAACAATACATGAGCTTTGTTTGAATAATCTGTTCGAATACTTTTCAGTTATCAAATGAATTTATAAAAAGTTATTATTTACAGTGAGGTATCAGATTAAAAGGACACATGATCACTTTCTTCCTTAACATAGGAAATGAATTAGACTCTGATTTTCTCATTTTAGAACAGCAAGTGTATTTACTTTCTAGGGATTTCAAGAAAACTGTTTCACAAACAGAGACAGCACTACTGAGTTGGCAACACCTTAGAATATCACTTACTTTCATACTCTTGACCTAATAAAGTTTCACAATCATGAGAGAAAAAAATCAATGTTATTTTTTAAACACCAAAGGAATTAACACTTTTTTTTTTTTTTTTTTGGAGGAGGCGTCTCGCTCTGTTGCCAGGTTGGACTGCAGTGGTGCGACCTTGCCTCACTGCAACCTCTGCTTCCCAGATTCAAGCGATTCTCCTGCCTCAGCCTTCTGAGTAGCTGGGACTACAGGTGCATGTCACCACATCCAGCTAATTTTTGTATTTTTAGTAGAGATGGAGTAATTAACATTTTAAGATAATACTTAGGCTATCTACAATAAAATATTTATAATGGATAGAAGTAATTCTCCCAGCAATAAAAATATTATACCATTTACTTTATTCTTTTTGTGCAATTTTTGAAGCCTGAAATAATCTGTAATAGCCTGCTTCAAGCATCAGAAGGTAGATCTCACTTATTTATTTGTAGCTTGTCATAACATTGTAAAGTGACCCAAAATAATATTTCAAAATGAAAACCATGTCTTTGTCTGATATAAATCATTATCTCATAAAATATGACTAAACATATTTTTAAATTTCTAAATATATTTTGATGTAACTAATATAATATTTAAAATGTTTATATGGAAAAACAAAATAAAACTTAAAATATGTCATTTATTCAGAGAATGAAGCAGGAATTAAACATTTTGAAACTAGATGGGGGTAGTGAACAACCATCATACCAGGAATATATATTTCTTAGTGTCCAGTTATAGGAACTTTCAGATGAACATAGTATCTTAATACTATTTAAAACACATGCCTTAAGCAAGTTAACTATGATTCTCAGGTGCAAATTTTAACTAACTTTGATTCAACTGCTAAATAGATCAAAGAGAAAATAATGAACAGTAACAAGCTTAAAGAAAACCTGAAAACAAAACCCACATGAAAACATGGCTGCAAACTTCTATCCTCACATTTTCACTAACTTAACTAAAATGTGCTTATGTTAAACTGGATGTTACGCTCTAATAATTTTTAGTAGGTCTTTCTTTCTCAAATGATACATAATAAAGTCATTCCTTGGCAGAGAACAATCCCTGTCTTTCACTTATGGATGAAAACCCATAATTTATTTTAAAATAAATTGTTAAATGCACAGACTTTTAATTTAAACTCAATAAACAATTGTCCTATGTATTTTACAATGGGCCAGGGTACAGTGAGGTTATAGGTTCAAGCATAAGAGAAAAGCAAACACTAAAAATGAGTGATATCATCTAACAGTAAGCATGCACACCCCACATGCCCCATAAATTTAATTTGGTATACTAATACCTGGTCTTACAAGCACCACTTAACTATATGAGCCTCAACTAACAACTCAATGAGATTCATGTTATGAAGTCTTTATAGAATCGAAATAATATAGAGAGTCTAACTTTTCCAAATAATATTTTAA
Source organism: Sapajus apella (assembly GCF_009761245.1). NCBI lineage: Eukaryota > Metazoa > Chordata > Mammalia > Primates > Cebidae > Sapajus > Sapajus apella. The sequence continues at coordinate 5,266,375 of NW_022436992.1, read as the reverse complement.
GCACCACTGGCACTTTAAAAAGCTGTGCTACAGGTAAGATAAAATTTAAAAAGCATAGATATTTAGTTCGTTGAGTTTTGAAAGCTATACACACTGATATAATTACCACTGAAAACAAGGCATAAAAGAGGTGAAGTTTTTATTCCCATAAACTCTCCTTCAATCCTTTTTGTAAAATTCTCCTCCTTTCTCTCTGGTGAATTTGATTGACTTTTAACAAAGTAAACGGAGCTAGACATCTAAATGTGTATTTATTAGTAATCTATTCCATTGAAATTGCCACCACTAAATTCTGGATATCATTTAGAAATGCTCTCAGATCCTGAATGGTGGCAAATTTTCATCCTTTAAATGTTTGATTTTTGAAAAAAGTCCAAAGTCATTCATAAATAAGTCCAAAAAAAGGAAATGAGTAATTGTAGACAACAAAAGGTGGTGAAATAATCCAGATACCTAAGTGACAGTCACTGAGCTAGCCACTTTAGACTAATATTCTCATTTGGTGTTTACATCAATCCTGAGAGATAGTTAAGATTATCTTTCTTTTGCAAATGAGAAAAAATTGAGGTTCAATAAGGTTAAGTAACTTGGCCAGGCTTCCTCATTTGTAGAGCCAACATTTAAGTCTAGATCAATTTCTCTGCAACAGATATCCCTGCACTTCAATCCAAGCAGACTCTTTCCATTGGTTAATATTGTTTGGAATAAATAAATTATCAGGGTTTCCTTCTATTGCTGTCTACACTTTGCATGCACTGAGCTGCCTTGTGATGAGTAGTGGGATGTGCAGCAGCAAGTCCAAGGTGACCAACAAATGGCTGTCCTGGGAAAAGACAGGCCCACATCAAGCAGCTTGTGAAGGCGCTGCTATGGGCACAGAGGCAGCAGCAATTCCACTTTCCTGAAGCCCTTGTGGATCAGCCATTGCCAGAACGTTGTCCAGTGCACACATGAGAAATTTCACCCCGCTCTCTACAGCAACATGATCAAAAAGATGAGAATGCCAGTAGAGATAAAAGGAAGTTTCATATGCCTTGAGGAGGGCATTCAAACCAATTCAGTGGAGACAATATGATGGCCTTTGACATCCTGTCACCCAAGGAGGCACAAGAAACCAGGAAATGGTGGAACCTCAAGGTTTTATTTTGTTTATATTATCTTTCTGCTATAAAAATGTTTTGGGCAGACACAGGCATGCAGAATCCCTATGACCAGGGTGGATATTTCAACTGGGTGAACATGTAGAAATATTTCTGTGATAATGGATAAACTTGGGGAACCAGATTACATTCCATCACAAGATTCACTTGCCAGAAGCCCACCAAGAGCATTCATGAGTACATTGAAACTGGAAACCGTTTCGCCTTGCGAAAAGAAATAAACAAGCAAAGAAAAAAAAAAAACTTCACCAAAAAGTTGGCAAAGGCCATAAACCAACACTTCTGAAACGAAGACATACAAGCATTCAACAAGCATATGAAAAAATTGTCAACATCATTAATCATTCAAAAACTGCAAATCAGAACCACAACACGCTACCATCTCACCCTAGTCAGCATGACTATTATTAAAAAGTAAGAAAATAACAAATAATAGTGAGATTACAAAGAAAACGGAACACTTACACACAGCTGGTGGGAATATAAATTAGCTTAGCCATTTTGGAAAGCAATGTAGCAACTTCTCAAAGAGCTTAAAACAGAATTCCCATTTCACCCAGCAATCTCATTACTGGGTATATTCCTAAAGGAATATAAATCATTCTGCCATAAAGACACATGCACATGTAGGTTCACTGCAGCACTATTCATGAAAGCAAACACATGGTATCAAACTAAATGCCCATCAACGACAGACTGGATAAAGAAATTGTGGTACATACATACCACATAATACTACACAGCCGTAAAAAAGGAGATTATGCCCTCTGCAGCAACACGGATTGAGCTGGAGGCCATTACCCTAAGTAAGCTAACACAAGAACAGAAAACCAAATACCACATGTTGTCACTTATAAGTTGTAGTTAAACATGATGTACACATGGACACAAAGAAAGGAACAGAAAGGGGCCTCCTTGAGGGTGGAGGGTGGGAGGGGGTGAGGACTGAAAATCTACCTTTTCAGTACTATGCTTATTACAGGTGATGAAATAATCTGTACACCAAACCCCCATGACACATAATTTACTTATAGAACCAACCTGCACATGTATCCCTAAACCTAAAATGGACGTTAAAAAAAAAGAAAAAAGGTTCCTTTCAAAATGTTTGATGTAGCTGATCAAAGATCAAAAAGAAAACCACTGGACTGAATGTTTTGCTTCCACAGTGAGACATCAATACTCTTCCTTGTTTCTGCTAGTGAATTTGACCAGATGCTTATAGAAGACTGACTGAGTCACTTTACAGAATCTCTGAACATTTTTAAAACAATTTTCAACAACCAGGTTTTCGGCAATGTCTCTATAATTGCCTTAAGAAAATCTTGTTTGAGAGAAATGTGCAACCGTTGATCAATGAAGACTCTTGAAATCTGGAAAGAAACCACACTGCTTAAGAAATATCCAAAAATTCCTGGAGGACTGTTTCTGTAATAAATGCCAGGACCTAAAGGAGTAGCCCTTATACCACCCATTCACAAGTGCTATTGACACGGAAAACATCCTCCTGAATTTCCAAGAAATAAAGATACTATTATTTAAGACAACCTGAAGCAGCTTATATAGTGATACATAAAATATTTATTATTATCTTCTTGTGATTTTAATGGTTTCTTGTTTAGTTTTCTAAAATAAAAATATAAAACAGGAATTTAAAACATTGTGGTCCTGTGTTTAATTTATTGGAAATGTGAGTCCCTCATTGGTAGACTCTGGTTTGCAGCTGAAACCTGCTGAATAGCAGCATGCTGCTAATGTCTGCTGAAGTTCAGGTGTTCATCTGTTTCACTATGGCTTCTGTTTGAGTCGAATTTTACTTTACGTACAGACTTTAGACTAGGTATCTTACAGGTTTTAAGTTGGTCCACTTTTCAAACCAAATTCTCCTGTAGTGACAATAGAGAAGATATCTTTACTTACTTTGGGTGTGAGGCTAGGAACAAATGAAACTTGCCAGTAAGATACGTGTTGTCAGCCTTGGCAATGCCACTTGTTGCCTATCTTTATGGAGACATCCTACTTTGAAACGGATATTGACAAAACAGGTTCATTGTAAGGAATAGTATTCTCTTGGTTTACACAGATTTTGCCTTCACAGCTTTTAGTACTTGAACATCCAACAGTAATTTTGTTCTAAAATTCTGTGTGTTTTAAAAATTAGAGAAAGATTTCCAGTCTGATGTTAATGAAGAGTTCATAAGTGGTATGGAGGAACAAAAGGCAAGCGAATGCCATATAGAGTGTTTTGATCAAGATAAAAGTGAAATGTAATTTGCTTTTTTCATATTTAATTATCATATAATTAATGTGCCATATGTGAAACATTCTGGCTGTGGCAGCAACTAAAAACTGCAAACAACTTGGTAACAGAACTTTCTCTATAAACATATCCTTTTCAGAAAAAAAGAAATTTAAAATTAAAAATAAATGTCACTCTATTTTAATAAAGCTAATTTTCTGATCATCACAGACTTTTACAATAAAAGGAATGTAAGATCGTATACACTGGCCTTGTAATTTTTTTTTTTTTTTTGAAACAAAGACTCACTCAGTCTGTTGTCCAGGCTGGAGTGCAGTGGCATGATCTTGGTTCACTGCAACCTTCACCTCCAGGGTTCAAGCGATTCTAGTGCCTCAGCCTCCTGAGTAGCTGGGACTATAGGCATGTGCCACCATGCACAGCTAATTTTTGTATTTTTCGTAGACGGGGTTTTGCCATGTTGGCCAGGCTGGGCTCGAATTCCTGATCTCAAGTGATCTGCCTGCCTCAGCCTCCCAGAGTGCTGGGATTACAGGCATGAGCCACAGCATCTAGCTTATAATTTTTTTAATTGAGAAAACTAAAGCCCAGGGCAGCAAGGAGCAGAGCCAGAAATAAAACCCAAGTATCTTTACTCCAAGTCCAGGTTCTTCTCCTTCACATCAATAGTTTTCAAACATCGTTAGCCTAACATTTTTTCTCAAAAACAATCAAATGCAGAAGTTCAGTATAAAACAACAATCAAAGCAGAGATGTGCTGTTTGAACCTGGTGGAGACCACAAGTCTGTCTACTCCCTTTCCTTTCCCCAGTCAGACATTCAGAAATCACTAGAGTTTGGTTGAATACTGCTTGAAAACCATCTGCTTTATCATGCCATCTCATAAAATTACTGGAAGACAGCCAAGTTAAAAAGTGTGAAAAATTAAACATCAATACAAAGGATAAACTGAAGTTCAATAAAACAATACGAAAACTGTCACAATTTAGCTCATGATTAAGCACCAAATCAATGAGCCCGAAAATGGGCACCCTGGGAGTTCAGAGAACAAAGACATCACAGTATTGGCAGTAGTCTGCAGGGAGTTATCAAAAAGAAAAACTGATGAGGGTCTTAAAGTATAGACAGCAATAAAATAAGAAACTGGTCATAGTGAAGGAGGAAAAGGTAAGGAAAATAGTACCTCCAAAAGCATTGAACAAGAAAACAATATAATTTCAATAAAAGTGAGTAGACCAACTAAGGCCAAGTAAATGGCTGAGGAAGCTGAAAAGGTGAAGTTAAACATGTTTGGACTACATTAATTCAATTTAATGAGTTCTGACTTTATCCTGCAGGCTATGGGGAATTACTGAAGATTTCTGATTAAGGTAGCAATACGACCAAAGTGTTTTAGGGATTTTAGTTAAAATGTGGTGTCAAGATATGCTAGGTGGAAAAAAATGGAGAAGAAAGATCAGTTAGGAAGCTATATGCAGACATCCAGGCATGATAATTATCAGTACCAAATTAAAAGCTGCAAGGACAAAAGGCAAGGAACAAAGAAAATAGCAGGGAAGGAAGATTTGAGCGGACTTAGAAAGCTCTCTGTCATTCCAGGTGTTGGGAGCACACTCTGGATATATATCAGGGATCTTTTCAAGGGGATTCATATCTCAGAAGATAATAAACTATATCCCCTTCCTGTTCTGAAATTATAATTCATTGTAACAGGTGGGTGGGATGGTGTGGAGCCAAGCACAAAAGTGTGGGTGACTAAAGAATGATAGATACAATTTCCAAGGTAAGACACCTGTTACTGACCATTCCAAATGAGAAAAGGAAAACAGGCCCAATTCCTTTTACCATGTTGAAATAATTTAAGGCAAAAAACGAAGTAGCATACTATAATGGATAATCCTCTAAAATCCGTGTTTCTAATGATTTAATGAACACATTTTTCTAGGCTATACACCAAGGAGAAAGTTCAGAAGAAAACAAACTGGGTTGTTACCACTGCAGATATAAAACAGTGCAAACATTTGGTCTTTTCAACGAGCCACACAGACATAGAACTCAATAGCAGGCACATCACTTCGGCATATGAATGTGAACAACATACATACTTTAGAGTTTGGATCTTTTTCATATTTATATTTTCTCTGCTGTGGTCTCCTGAGGGCAGGAATATATTATTTCATTTTATTTGTAACTGTATAGCATTTAATCTATATATATCATGCAAAAGAAAATGGCTAATTCATGCTCAGTTTTAGTCTACAATGATCTCTGAATCTGTTTTCTTCTTTAATTGAGTAAACACATGAGTTATTCTCATTTTGTGAATTTATAGATAAATATTATTCTAAAGTACACTTTTCTGAATACCCCCAATAAAATTTAGTCACAGTTTCTCATCTTTTTTCCTGTTTAAAAAAAAAGTGCTCTGAATTCTACACCTAGCATCAGTTATTCCTAGTGTGATATAGAAGTATTGACATACTCTCCTATGCTGATAGGTTACAATCAGCAAATTTCACATACAGGTTCTTAATTCCATTACGTAAATTGGATGACAACAACTTGTAAACAACAATCATTTGTAAGAAATTCTTTTCCACATTTACAAAGGGTTCATCATATATCCTAGAAATGTTTAAGGAAAAAAATCATTTCTGGATACCTGCTAAACACCTGGGATTGTGATTTTCAGAGCTTTCCCAAAAGATACATAAGAAATGCTAGCTATATTATCAGAGAGAAAACTGGCTGCAAAAGGTATAACTGACCTGGTTCACTGGAGACAGTGATGGAGTTATATTCCCGAAAACTTTTCAAGAAATAATATGTTACGGTGGGTAACTTAGAAATCTATTTCTTTGGAGTTACTTAGAAATCCATTTACCATAATTGCAATATAATTGATGTATGTGGATACAAATTTATTCACCAAATTGAAGTTCTGGTTTAAGACATTTAGAGGACAAGATATAAAATACATTCTCTAAATATTATAAGGTAATACAGTTGAACTATGAGGACTGTTCACAATCATTTCTATTTCCTGTGTTCAGGAGGACATTATTGCAAATAAGCTAGTCATGACAGATCACAGTCACAATTTAATTTAGCTATGTTAATTTAGAAAGCACTACAATTTGTTTTTAGAATGTATGGCTGAGGTATCTCTACAATAAATTTCAATACATTCAATTCCCAAAGAGATTTGACATAAAAAGTATTTGTAATATTTCATATTTACCTTACCTAAAAAACTAAAGCCTACATATGTTTTAAATCTGACACTGAATTAAAATCTGCCAAAGGAGTTATTAAATAGGGAAATAGAGTTTCCAGTGCAAATGCCACATTTAAGTGACTTTGGTAGTTACATTTGTGGCCCTGGTATCAAGTCCTACATTGCTGCTGAGTGGTTTAATGTGGTAAGACTTGGCAGATCCTACCAGCACTTGGGAGCTAAGAAATCAAAAATTAAGTAGAAGGTAAAGGAGTGAAGAATAAAAGAAATGCACCTGAATCCCTTCATATATCCTTCAGTGTGGCTCAAGGCAAAGAATAAAACTTGAACTGTTTAGTACAGCATGCCTTCATGACCTGTCCCCTCTCTTCCATCTTTTCTCAGTCCTCAGGACATTCAGCTACTGAACCAATCCCTCATAGCCCCATGCATTCATACCTCACGACTCCCTGGAAGACCCAGTTCATTCTTCCACTTAGCTAAAATGGCCTCCTTAACCTCTCCCTGAGAGAACAGCTACTCCCACAAGGACTGCTGTAATTCACTGTGCACTCACTTGTCACATTACCTAACACAATCATGCTTTCTCTTCTGGCTGGTGAAAGAAGCCATAAAAGTGCTTTCTGTAAAATTCTCAAGCCATAGTAAGAAGTGATTTAAAAAAATAAATCAATGAACGATTAGAGTTCTTCATATAAAAATGAGAAAAATTAATATTATGGCTTTTTTGTTTGTTTGTTTTTTTGAGACAGGGTCTTGCTCTGTAACCCAGGCTGGTGTGCAGGAGCATGATCTCACCTCGCTGCAGTCTTTACCTCCTGGGCTCAAGCAATCCTCTGGCATCAGCCTCCAGAGTGGCTGGAACTATAGGCACATGCCACCATGCCCAGCTATTTTTTATTTTTGTAGAGACAGAGTTTTGCTGTGTTGCCCAGGCCGATCTCAAACTCCTGAGCCCAGAGTGCCTGTGATATTTAAATACAAAATGGGTTCAATATTTACTCAATAATGAAATACTATTTTTATTTCATTATGAATTCTTTAATTATAAACCTCAAGGTAATTTCCTTTTCCTTTTTTTTTTTTGGAGAGGGAGTCTTGCTCTGTCACCCAGGCTAGAGTGCAGTGGCACGATCTTGGCTCACTGAAACCTTGCCTCCAAGTTTCAATTTCCTACCTCAGCCTCCTGAGTAGCTGGGATTATGGGTGCATGCCACCACTACCAGCTAATTTTTCTATTTTTAGTAGAGACAGGGTTTCACCATTTTGGCCAGGCTGGTCTTGAACTCATCACCTCAAGTGATCCACCTACCTGGACCTCTCAAAGTGCTGGGAATACAGGTGTGAGCCACCATGCTCAGTCTGAAGGTACTTTCATAAATTGGAAAAAATGGAAAATTATGGCTAAATTTTACTGGGGGCATGTACAGGGAAGTACAGTTCAGAATAAGACTTAGCTGTAAATTTATGTAGTAAGAATAACTCCAAAAAATATTTATTTAGCACTTATGATGTGCCAGATATTATACTAACTGGAGAACAGATACAAAGAAGAGAACACTGAAAACATGACTTTGAAGACATTTTCATCATACCAGATGAGATAAAAATTTACCAACCTACTGTCCATAATGAAATAGAGGTTATATGATGAATTAAGCAAAGATTTGGTGTCCTCTTGTGTTCAAGGTCTTCAATGCCTACCTTCTCCCCTGCCAAGTCTGCAGGTATTCTCTAAAAATAGTCCAGTCTTCTCTGGCTCAGTAATTTGTCTTCAGGTACCATCTTTCTCCCTCAATTTCAAACCATTTGTTCCTGATTGGAGGCCCCAATTTGGATAGGTCCTGAAAGCTTAACCATTCAGGTTCATGAGTCATTATCTGATTTTGGCTTCTTCCCACTATGCTGTATTGTGGAATATATACATACCTTGTCTCTACCTCCTGTGGTCTCAACACAAGCAATGCCCGTCCAGTCTCAGGCTGCAACTCCAGAGAACTCATCTAATGTTCCTGCTTCTATTTGTATGGTGAGGAAGGGTCATCAAATCGGCATAAAGAGGAGGGTGTAACTCATTGTGACTGGGATGAGAGGTGAGACTATACAAGGGCAATAATAGTTGAGTTGGCCCTTACATATTTAGGCAGAAATATGAAATAAAAATAAGGGAAGGATATTCTAGGTAGAAGGATCTTCCTGTTGGAGCAGTGGCATAAAATGTGAATCCAAAAGGTGAAGTCAAAGAGACTACTCAGCATTAGTCACATTAAGTCACAAATCTAGTAAATGTGGAAATAAACAAAATATATTACAAATAGCTAAAAGTGCCAGATTAAGATTTATTTTAAAAATCAAGGAAAATTCCATCTTTTGAAGAAAAGATGAAATCCACTAGGCAAAGAGATCCCATTACAAATCATAGCAACTTCAACAACAACAACAACAACAAAGGAGCCACAGGACTTCATTAAATTGTTCTCATGTAATCACAAAGCTCTTTGAGTTCCTTGTTAAGGTGTACTTATAAGTCAAATACATTTCCTTCTTTCAACTTAATTTTCTCCTCTACCAAGAGAATCATTTACTTTCTCAGTGGCAGATTTTAAAGTATCTACCTTATTGAATGTGTTATACTTTCTCTATATGTTTACCCAAATGTGTATTTGTTGAGTCTAGTATCTTGTTTTCATTTACATTCCTAACAATGTTGAACATTTGATATTTTATCATGAGTTTCATTGATTAATCATAAAGATACCATTTCTGTTTTAACATGTAGTGTTAATAAGAATTGTAAATCTAGAAGGAATTCTAGCAACAAGAAATTAAAGTAGGATTCAATTTCAAAATAGAGTCTAATTCAAAAAGGCTTTTTACACTGGGCACATATAAATTGAAACTGAGTATCAAAAAAAGAAAAGAAAATAATTCTATAATTGGACTTTCATTTTTTCCTAGAGTTTTTCCAGTTGTATTTTTTCATCATTTCATGAAAAGTATTGTATTTTCTTTCATTCAAATAACCATAACTATCTCATATGACTGTCTGCCTACCTAAGTGCCCAGCCAACAACAAGAAAGTAAAATGAAAGAAAACAGCTGAGTGCGTCAGCATTTCATCTTTTGGGTATCTGCATCTCAATATACAATTTCAATGTGCAATAGATTTGACTTCCCTGAAAATAATAGTGGAGAGCCACTTTGTTTGGCAACAATAAGGAAATTTCCATTTTTCTCTAAATGAAATCATTTTTCATAACAGAGTTTTTTCTATAAATTATGCATTTGGATCTAAATAAAGAAAAGCATCTTGTATTTATTTTGCTTCTGAAAAATAGGAAAGGTCTTTCTTTGCAAGTTATAACTTTAAAAGTTGGAAAAGGTCAGAAGGCACAATCTGGATTCAGTTATCAGGAATTAATCCTGGCAACTGCTTTTCATGAATCCTTTGAAAGCTAGTAGCTGGCATTATGGAACTGTTTGAAGACCACATTCACATAATAGACCCTAGACAAATGTTGTTTCAGTAAATGTTTAATAGATATCTTTTAGTTGTTTTCCTATTTCCTCTTCTGTATAATCTGGTGCCATTGGCCACAGGCTTCTGGAATCCTTTCCATGGCACCCCACTCGCCTGGTTTACTGTATATATTTATGACTGCTCCTTTGTCTTCTTGGGCTTTGTTTCAATTGCTTATTCTACAGATGTTAATCATCTCAGAGTTCTAGTCTTAATCCACTATTCTGTCAATATTTTTCCTGGAAAATCTCTCTTACTATGCTTTCAATAACTATTACTCATCAACAAACCTAAACACAGCTGAGGTCTGAATTATTTGTTTACTATCCAAAATAACCATTTCTCCTCTTGTATGACTTCAACAATTATACAAAGCCTGGGAATAACCTTGACTCTTCTTTTCACTCACCACTAACATGAGCAATTCACCAAGCCTCAAGGATTCTATCTACCTCCTGAATAACTGCTTAAATATTTCTATGAGTTTCAAACCTACCACCAATAACTTAAATCAGGCCATTATCTCTGCATCAAATTTCTAAGTCTTCTTCCTGCCCAGACATGCTCCCACTGAGACAGCCAAGTATAAAGGGGTCCCTGGAGAACAAGGGGTGTAGCCTTCAGAAGTTCATCCATTTGCAGTGAGGAGGAGTTTGGCCCTGCCTTTTCCTGGGTAGTACCTAGGATTCAACCTGAGAGGCGGGAAACCAGCTGTTTTTTTTTTTTTTTCTTTTTACCCAATAAATTCCATTTTTCTCACCCTTCAAAGTGTCTGCAAGCCAAAGATTTCATGGCCATGTGACAACCCAGCTTTTAGCTGAACTAAGGAGAAAGTCCTACAACACCACCACCAGACCATCAAGATCATCTCCAAAATTAACATGTAAATCCTATCAAGTCATTCCCTCACTTAAATCCTTGCTCTCCCCAACTGCCCAAAAATAAAGATTTACATTTTAGTATGTTCTTTTATAATCTTTATGATTACTACAAGTCCATAACCTTATGGAGTTTACTATTTCAATGAGAGAGGCAGGAAATAAACAGAAAGCAAGTAAATAAAACAGTGCTTGGTTAAAATAACTCAACTGAAATAAATACTTGAAAGGACTGATGGACCTATATGCTAATAGCTACTAATAGCACTAGCATGAAGCTTGAAACCCAGAGCAAAAGAGAAGAGGAGGAGGAGAAGAGGAAGAAAAGAAGAAAGAAGAAGAAAGTAGAAAAGAAGAAGAAGAAGAAGAAGAGGAGGAGGAGGAGGAGGAGGAGGAGGAGGAGGAGGAACTTCAGAATTCAACATAACTTCAGAAACAGCAAACTATGACATACATTCTTTCTACTCTTTACCACACATAATAAACCAAGTTTAGGCATATGTGAGAAAAAAATGTGAGTTCACCAATTTAAAAAACTTTATTGTGTACTACACAGGTGTTATAAACTACACTGATGTGAAAAGGTTTGAATTAACTTCCTTTGTAGGTCATGTAAATCAATGCAATTGTGCATGTTCCCCAGAATAGGATTTCTAAAATAAGCTGAGAATGTGTAATTCCCTCCATTTAAAAAGAAAATTCAATCATCTTCACCACTACCAGATTAAAATATTCTGTCCTCTAAGGAACCTCTATCAAAATATATCAATAAGCAGTGACTATTATTAGTACACCTTTTAGAGACAGTCTTTCACTAATAGGTAGTTATATCATGGAATATTAAGTAGCACAGAGTTAGGATCTGAGTTTCCCATTGACATTTATTTTAAAAATCTTTAAAAGCATATGATATACTTTTACAATTAATATTAATTTAAATTTTAAAAATTTAAAAAATAATTTTTAAAATTATATATTTTAAAAATCTTCAAAAGTATATAATAAAAACAATATAATTAAATTTAGTAATATATTCTTTATAATATTAGGTCAGCATGTGGTTTTTATCACTTCCCTATAACAAAGGCAGCTATATCCCTATTTTCGTAATGGTGAAAGTAGGTGATACACAACCCACATGTGGCACGTCAAAGAGGGATAGTAGAAAAGGAATGCTTCTTGTGCCATCTCCATTGGTGCCCTCAGGTCAGACTGGGCTTCAGGAATGCATCCTGGAGATGGTCCCCATTATGAGGATGGAAAAGAGCAATGACTAGGCCCTATGCTAACAAACAATGTACCCTGGGACCATTAACATACCAGGCAATGTAGCCTTTAATGTCATTTGTTATAATGACTTTGGATGACAAATGCATAATGTAGCAAAGTATGTTTTCTCCAAATTAATGAAAACTAAATACATGCTGTACTAGTATACTTGGTAAGTTCCAAATAACATAATTATGAGTTAGCTTGAAGAACAGTATGTAATTCAAAACATTATCCACATTTGCAGAGGATTTTCCAAACATTCATAAATTATGCATGGAAAATAATTATATTTGCATAATTAACATAAAATGTTATATGTCTATTTTTCACATGCATCAAATAAGGTTGTTTGGACCAAACGTGGACCCTGCCCTTCCGAAACTCCTACATGTGGAGACAGCAGCCCACTGGAGACCAGCCGTGATGTTGAGAGAAAGGGGTGCAATCTAAGTAGTGTTAATATGCCTTTCCCTATACAGGGAACTTGAAAGAGAACCAACTATAGTGCAGTCTCCTGATTATCACATATACAACAAAACTTTTGTTTTTGAAAAGCCAATTTTTGTCCTAAGAAGACAAAAGCCATTACCTAGAGCTCAGTGGATGTCTATCCAGACGAAAAAACCCTGAATCTGATCATAAATTATATACAGAATATATTTTTTTCATGTAAGTATATGTATTTATAAATGTATTATATGCACTTCAAAGAGAAAATACTATTGAGAGAAGGAAGGAATATATATACATCTTTATTATTAGGTGTTTTCCTTTTTCCAAATGCCTAACAAAACATTATCTGTAAAATATGATGAATCACACAGCGGATCATGTCAGCCAGCTTTATACTTTACCTATTATACTCAATGTACTATACCATGAATACACACCTTCTTGGTTATGACAGTGAATACATTATTTTCATATTTTATATTCACATTCATATCTTGGAAAAGAGCAATGTACAAAAAATAATTTTTGCTAGTATTCTTTTCTCTCTCATTTTCTCTGTCACATACAGACACACACAGAGACATGCACACATATGTACAAGTTTAGCATCAAACACTCAGCTTTTTTTAACACCTAACTCCAATTTATCTAGATATAATCTTTCAAATTAATAAAAAGTAAAGTGATATGCTGTTCAACAGAGCAAGTTTCACATTTGCATAATTGCATGAATGTGGCTAGAAATACAATATATATCCGAAGCGTTTCTGTTCATGCTACACATGTGTTTCTATAAATGTTAAAGTTAAAATAACTTTTATAGTATAATTAGCAGCAATAATATTCAAACTGTAGACGTGAAATGCTGGGTAATGTTTTATTTTTTCTAGAATTTGTATAATCTTGTCATCAATTTCTGTTCAAACAAATTGTAGGCGGCTAGGCACTTTTCCTCTGTCTCCATTTAGAGAATTTAGAGGCTGAAAAGCCCTAGCAAGTAAATTTTCAGTCAAGATGATTAACTAAGAACATAAATGATCAAATAAATTTATCTAACTGCATTATTTAAAAAACACGAACTTTAAAATGGCAACCATATGTTATAGTTACCACAAATCTACTGTAATCAAAACAGTCTAATAATGATATAAGGATAGAAACACGGACATATTTATCAATAGAACAGAATTAAGATTCCCCAAATAACCCATACGTTTCTGATCAATTGATCTTTGAAGATAAATACTGTTGAAAAAACTGGTTATCCACATACTAAATAATGCAATTGGGTATCTACCATATATGAAAATTAATTAAAAAGAGATCAAGAATCTATAAATATGAAAGTGAAAACTACAAAACTCTCAGAATAAAATAGGTGAAACAGGGCCCAAAAAGACAAAATACAGGCACAAATATGTGTGCTTTTGGATTAGGTAGTCATTTCTTAGGTATGACACCACAAGAGCAAGGAACCAAAATAAAAACAGGCACATTTTACTTCCTCAAAATTAAAAACGTTTTTGCTTCAAGCATATCATCAAAAAAGTAAAAAAACAATTCACAGAATGGAAGAAAATAGTTTCAAATCATATATCTAACAAGAATCTAATATCCAGAATATATAAAAATTATTATAACTCAATAATAAGAAGACAAATACAAATTGCTCAAGATGGGCAAAGAATTTGAATAGATATGTCTCCAAAGAAGCTAAATCATGGCCACCAAGTACATGAAAAGATGTCAACATCATGAATTATCACTCCAAAAATACACATCTCTCAAATCATTAGAGATGTGGTATCTCCACAAGAAGATACGACTTCACACTCACTTGCATAGTTATAATCACAAAGATAAAAAAAAAAAAAACAGAGATTGCTGGCAAGATGGCCGAATAGAAACAGCTCCAGTCTGCAGCTCCCAGTGAGATCAATGCAGAAGATGGTTGATTTCTGCATTTCCAACTAAGATACCCTGTTCATCTCAGTGGCACTGCTTGGAGAGTGGGTATAGCCCAAGGAGTGTGAGCCGAAGCAGGGTGGGGAATTGCTTCATCCAGGAAGTGCAAGGGGTTGGCAAACTCACTCTCCCAGCTAAGGGAAGACATTAGGTACTGTACCAAGCACCCTAGCCCAGATACTGCACTTTTCTGTGGTCTTCACAACCCAAAGACCAGGAGATTCCCTCTGGTGCCTACAACACCAGGGACCTGGGTTTCCAGCACAAAACTGGACAGCCATTTGGGCAGACACTGAGCTAGCTGCAGGAGCTTTTTTTCATATCCCAGTGGCACCCAGGATGCCAGCGAGACAGAACCATGTACTCCCCTGGAAAGGGGGCTGATGAAGCCAGAGAGCCAAGTGTTCTGGCTCAGCAGGTCCCATCCCCATGCAGCCCAGCAATCTAAGATCCACTGGCTTGAAATTCTGGCTGCCAACACAGCAGTCTGAGTTCTACCTGGGATGCTCAAGCTTGGTGGGGCAGGAGTGTCCACCATAGCTGAGGCTTGGGTAGGCGGTTTTACCCTCAGAGTGGGGAACATCAACCTGGGCGGAGCTCACTATGGCTCAGCAAGGCTGCCTCTCTAGATTCTCTCCTCTCTGGACAGGGCATCTATGATAAAAAAGCAACAGCCCCAGTCAGGGACTTATAGATAAAGCCCCCACCTCCCAAGGACAGAACACCTGGGGGAAGGGGCAGTTGTGGAAGTAGCTTCAGCAGACTTAAATGTCTTTGCCTGGCAGCTCTTAAAAAAGCAGTGGATCTTCCAGCACAGAGCTGAAGCTCTGATAAGGGAAAGACTGCCTCCTTAAGTGGGTCCCTGACCCCCCATGTATCCTGACAGGGAGACACCTCCCAGTAGAGGCCGACAGACACCTCATACAGGAGAGCTCTGGCTGGCATCTGGTGGGTGACCCTCTGGGGACAAAGCTTCCAGAGGAAGGAAGAGGCAGCAATCTTTGCTGTTCTGCAGCTTCTGCCAGTGGTAACCAGACAAAAGAGTCTGGAGTTGACCTCCAGAAAACTCCAGCAGACCTGCAGCAGAGGGGAGCTGTTAGAAGGAAAACTAACAAACAGAAAGGAATAGTATTAACATCAACAAAAAGGATGTCAAAGAACCCACTGACTTCAAAGACCAAAGGTAGATAAATCTGCGAAGATGGGGAGAAACAGCGCAAAAAGCCTGAAAATTCCAAAAACCAGAACACCTCTTCTCCTCCAAGGGATCACAACTACTCTGAGTTTGACAAATTGACAGAAGTAGGCTTCATAAGGTGAGTAATAACAAACTCCTTTGAGTTAAAGGAGCATGTTCTAACCCAATGCAAGGAAGCTAAGAACGTTGAAAGAAGGTTAGATGAATTACTAACTAGAATAACCAGTTTAGAGAAGAACATAAACAACCCGATGGAGCTGAAAAACACAGCACAAGAACTTCGTGAAGCATACACAAGTATCAACAGCCTAATCGATCAAGCAGAAAAAGAATATCAGAAATTGCAGATCAGTTCAATGAAATAACGTGAGAAGACAAGATTAGAGAAAGAGTAAAAAGAAATGAATAAAGCCTTCAAGAAATATGGGACTATGTGAAAAGACCAAATCTGTGTTTGATTGGTGTGCCTGAAAGTGAAAGGGAGAATGAAACCAAGTTGGAAAACACTCTTCAGGATATTATCCAGGAGAACTTCCCCAACCTAGCAAGGCTGGTCAACATTCAAATTCAGGAAATACAGAGAATACCACAAAGAAAATCCTCAAGAAGAGCAACCCCAGGACACATAATCGTTAGATTCACTAAGGTTGAAATGAAGGAAAAAAATGTTAAGCGTAGTCAGAGAGAAAGGTTGGGTTACCCACAAAGGGAAGCCCATGAGACTAACAGCAGATCTTACAACAGAAACCCTACAAGCCAGAAACACTACAAGCCAATATTCAACACACTTAAAGAAAAGAATTTTCAACCCAGAATTTCATATCTTTACAGACAAGAAAATGCTGAGAGATTTTGTCACCACCAGGCCTGTCTCACAAGAGCTCCTGAAGGAAGCACTAAACATAGAAAGAAGCAATGAAAGGAGAATGATTGCTAGTATGTATGGGGTTTCTTTTGGGGAAAAGGAAAATATGATGGAATTAGATACTGGTGGTATTTCCATACTTGCAAATATTCTAGAAACCACTATATTATACACTTTAAATGGATGAATTTTATGGTATGTTAATTATATTTCAATTAAAATGTAAAAGTATTATTAAAATGATACAATTTGGAACAAAATCTAAGGAATTATTAATTCTAGGCGAAATCTGTGATGTGTCTTCATAAATGGACCATGTCTGAGGTTGAGTCAATAGCTTATGGTGAACACTTCCTTCGGTCCATGGACTTTCCAGGTTGTATTCACAACTCAGCTTCTGTAGCTCTTTATATCATTTGATATTTCATATTCTTTTCCCACAATATTCACTTTTTTGTTGGAAATTTAGAGGCGTAAGAAATTTGCTTTTTCTCAGAAAAGACATTCTTTTGCCTTTCTAATACCCATCCTCTTTTGCTTTCTAATGGCCATAGGATATAATAGATAGTCACATAATTCCCCATCCAATCCTCCACACCTACCACCTCCTCCTATTAATTTTCCTACCCTTAGAAGCCAGCAACCCAAATTAAAACCAATTTCAATGACACTTTTAAAGTTGTCTAACAAGCAGATTCTTCCAAGGCTATTTCCATATTCTAAGCATGTGGACATTTTCACCTTGAACATTCAAAGACAGCCACCTCTTTGTTCTTTCTATGACCACCAACCTAAAAGAGCTGCTACACACACCCTCTCCCCGTCTCTGAAGAGAAACTTCTAACACCTTATAATTCATCCTTTTCCATCTCCATTTCACTTAATTCTAACCTCCAAGATTGTTAATGACCTCCTAACTATCAAAGCCAGTAGATTTTTCCAAGTTTTGATATTAATTTACTTTTCTGAAACATTTAATAATGTTTAAAAATCCACTTTCTCCAAGTTGTCCTTTTCTCTTTTAACTAAGATTGTCAAAAAAAAAAATGTAGGTGACTTTTCTTCACTGTTCTCTTATGCACAAAGGCTTTCTTGGACCAGTGAGCCAGGCGCCAGAGACATTAAACACACATCTCATGCATAATAGCTGTTAGATCACAGGTAAACTAACTTCTCAGAATCCCAATATTTTTTTCTCTGTAAATTGGGTGTTTCTCAGAGTTTCTGTAAGAATCATATGACATGTTACATATGAATTTATTATCAGTAGCCTGGCACATAAATGGTAGTTTTTTTTTTTTATAATTGGTATTATTATTATTTTTTTTAGGTGTTTAGTATTCATTTTTATTGAGTTAGAATTGTGGTAACCCACTTTACAGCTCTTCATTTTGTATAACAAAGTCATGCTTAGTGCTTTCTTAGTAAAAGAGAAAAAATTTGAAAGTCCCTGCCATGGAAGGAAGAAACAGGGGAGAAAAGGAAGTTGGTAAGTTTTAGCACTTTAGAGCTTGGGGGGACAAGTTAGGTTTCTATTTTATGGAGAAGGAGGTGGAGGCAGGATGGGTTCTAAGGTGTTATTCAAGACACATAGCCATAAGTCTTTAGTGAGAGTAGAGCTAGGGCCCCGGGGATTGCTGTGGTCAAGTTGCAGACAAAAACTACCACTCATTGGAAGACATGAGAGGAATAATAATTGGTATTATTTTATCATCTTCACTGCTATTATTATAACCTCCTTCATAATCATTAACTTTGAAGTCTCTATCTCCAGTCCTGCCTTCTTTTCCAAGTTCCTGTAGAATTCTCTGCTACATAGAATTACTAGTGTTCAACTTACTTCCAGGTACTCTCTGACCATCTTTGTCAGCTACCAGGAAACAACACTACTTCATTGATGACATCACCATCTTTATAGTTACACGGTCTGAAACCCTGGTTTCCGCTTTCATTCTTTCTTACTATGGGGAAAAATGTATTCCTTAAGTTTACTCAACTATGTCTCTGCAATATTTCTTAAATGTACCCCTGCCCTCCATTCCCACACAGAAATAGGGCCAGGTCCTTATTATTTCTCACTTACATCAGTGGTTCCCAGACGTGGCAAAATATCACAATCAAAATCCAGATCCTTGGAGCCACCCCACACCTACCCAATCATAAACTCCAAAGATTAAGGCCTAGAACTCAGCCATATTGAAAAGTTCCCAAGTGGTTCACAAAAGCTGCCAGATTTCGAAATCAATGGCATATACCCGGAAAGCACCCTCTGACAATCTAATTCCAGTATCAGCACTTGTCAATATTTTTTCTTACCCAGTAAACCAGTGACATTCTTTAGAAAGTTCAGCTTCTCAAATTACTGCTCTAAAACATGCTCTATCTCGCCACTACCATCAGAGTAAAGGTTAACCTTAATTATCAGCATTCATTCACCAATTTTTTAAGCACCTACAATAATAGGTGCCGAGTGTATGAAAACCAAATATAAAATATTTGAGTGGCTAACAATCTAAAGACAGGAAGAGAGAAAGAGTGACGGGATGGGAGGAGACAGAGAAAGAGAGAAAGAGAGAGAGAGAAAGAGAGGGAGAAAGGAGGAGTGAGCACAAGCATTTATCCAATGCATCTATCCTGCTAGCCAAAGGATCTACACTTGGAATTAGTTTTCTTCTTAGTTTGGCACTCAAGGCCACCACAGTCAGGCTTCATTCTTATTCACTACGGTTACCCAAGCTCCAATTAAAATAAAAAGCTCCCACATTTTCCACAAAAACTCTGAGTCACTGTGCATGTAAGTTTGGGTTCATAGCAAGCTCTCAGGGTAGAAGGTCTTTCCCTATACAATCTCATGTCCTTGTGCCCAAATTCTTACCATCTTTCATGTCCCAAGTAAGCCCATCCTGATGGACCAAACAGAAAATCAGTACTCTATCAAGTACTCTATAAGGAACTGAGGACCTTCTATCACATACTATAAATATTTCACATTTGTTATTTTCCCTATTACACTGCAAGTCCCTTTAGGAAAGGATTAATAATGGATCTTTCACTGAATGTAGCACTACTGTATATCATAAAAGCTTTAAACTAATAAATATAAACAGATTGGCAAATAGTGAATACTTTCATAAAATCTGAATTCTGGTACCTATTAGGAGTGTTATCAGACTAGATGTTTACTAAGATGACATTATCAACATAAATGATAGCTGATTAAATTACAGCTAATAATGAGATATGCAGTAATTTTTGTATCACTAAATGGCAGAATCAATCTGCAAAAAGGTATCAGGTTCAGTGTTGAGTTAATAACAATTGTGGGCATGTTTAATTTTAAACTAAGCTTTTATTAGCCCAGGAAACCACTTAAACATACGAAGAATATTATCTAAATTTCTTTAGAAAAATCTATGCAGAATTAGAATATGCTGCTAACGATAGTCTGGTCTGAAATATGGGAGGGTCTCTTTGTGAATGTTTATATATGTCTAAATCTCTATATGTGTAAACTCTCTGGAGATTCTGTAGAATGCTGTGAAGTATGCATTATATTTAAAAACAAAACAAAATCAAGCTCAACTCTCCCCAGGAGAATCCTATGCACAGCTAAATGGAAAATTCTACTAAACTGAAAGTTTTCAGTTAATTAGGTTCAGTATCACTGTAGTACACTGACAAAAATAATAGATGTCAATACCATTTTAGAAAGTCAATCCTGTGTAGACGCATCTGCAGAGAAGCCAATTCATCTCAACATATGAATCCAGAGTGAAAACAAATGAATTACATTATGGATTTTAGAGTCACATCAGTTCATACGGATTATGCCACCAGAAGCAAGAGTCATCATTTTGAAAGAAGAAAGACAGCCAAATTTAAAGAAGTTAATACAATTTTCTAAGGCTTAATAAGTTCTCTAAAAGTCTTCCACACAGAGGGTAAGTAGTTCAAATTTCAGGTAATAGAATGCAAATGAGACCATTAGAACAGCAATGAGTTTAAAACCAAATAGGCAAATTATAAGCATAGGTCATTTTTTTTTAATCTAAGGAAATTTTAAAAATGAATTACATTTAATTTTCAAATGTGCATCTCTGCTATCTTCTCTAAGATGTCTCTTGTGGATACTAGCTTAAATTCCAGCATTCAGAGCCCACCCATCACATTCTGTTTCCAATTTCTGAAATGACATATATCTCACATAATAGCAAGAAAATAAATGCAAACATCAGAATTAAGAGGGACACCTTAGGCTCTGAACTCTCCTTACAGGTAAAAGTTGTAGGTTATAAAATAAAGATAGCTCAGACATAACTTAAATTTTATGTATTCAGGACTACTGGGAGCATAATAAACAAAAAACTAACCTGTTTTACACATATCCACAGGGCACAATGCAAGAAGAAATGAGCTTAAATACCAGCAACAGAGATTTGGGTTAGATAGGAGAAAGATTTCCCTGAAAGTGAATGCCATAAGGATCTAGAGTAGGCTGATCAAAAAGGCTATAGAATTTCCTTCTCTGAAGATCTTTAAGAATCAGAGAAAAATGTAAGCATGTAGGATAATTTAACTCAGGAGATAGAAAAAGATGGGTAAATTAAATGACTCAAAAATGGCCTTCCAATTTATTTTATGTGTTTTAAAACTAGTAAATCAAAGAAATCTTTTACTGACTGTCTCCAGTAAAAATGAACATTTCCAAACACTGCTTTACCAGTTCCAGATTTTAAAATTGAGGCTCAAAGACATTACATCAGTAACTCGATTAGAGAAGCAGTGTTTAAAGCTAGGCTTCCCTGACTCTAAATTTCATTTAATGGCACTATTTTACATATAAGAAAACGAAAGGTGTTAACGATTTTGTCTTTACATTGGCAAATAGCTAGGGTATTACGGGCTGCATTTCAGAGAGGCAGGCTTAAGCACTACAACCTTCTGAACACCCACATTTTGTGCACAACAATGTAACTAAGAATGTATCGGGGACTGACTTCAGTTCACAAAGCTAGAAGCCGTCATCATTAACTCACGTTTGTTGATGCATTAGACGAAAAAGGCAGCTACATCTTCCTCTTTTCATATACATGCTGAACCAAGAATAAAAGTGCTAGCCAGGGTCAGTACACATAATTGCTGCATTCTGCTAGGGAGGTCCAAGTCACCACTATAAAATCTCCTATTAAACAGATAAATTTACATGGAGGAAATCCTCTGATTCTTGACCAAAGGCTCATCCCTAACACTTCCCAGTTACTGAACAAAAGCATGAAACCTGTCAATGGTGACAGGACAGAATGAGAGAATAAAGATGGCTCAATATTACCCTATCATTATTATAATAACAAGCCATTAGTACTAGAAAAATAACTTCTAGAACTTTTATTAATGAGTCAGCAGACTCTTTAATTTGTACAGAGGATTGTTTACTCAATCATAAACATAAGAAAATTAAAAGCAAGGGCTATAGTCAAAATCTCCTTGAAACTTGAGATTAATGTGTTTTGACAATCATCTAATTTTAAAAAGCTACGTTTGCAAAAATTATAATGGACCCATTTATAGAACGAAAAAGGTACCTGACCAAGTAAATTTCTTATATTTCAATGAGAAATTAAATCCTCAAAACTGCCAACAAAAATATTTACATTTTTCACTTTGTTTACTTACTCAGCTCAGTCTTTGAATAAGGAGCTGTAGGAACTCTTTCTTTAGTCAAGGTCAGTGGGTAACATTGAGTTGTGTTTGAAGTATGAACACTTCTTGTATCTTCTGAGTAATTATTATATTGTTGACCTTGGTAAAACCTAATGTGAAATACTGTTGCCAAGTAGAAACAGCACATCACTAAGAATAAGAAATTCAATGCTCTAGTCAGAATTCTGTTCATGATGCAGAATATAGTTCACTATAAATCTGTTTCTTGCATGAAACGTTTTAATAGCATGAGAATGAAATGATATATTCTGACTCAATTCAAATACAATAGAGCAGTTTAAATGTTAAAACACACAAAATTTCTTAAATGAGATCCACGATTGCCTCTTCTAAATCAGTAGTATGTAAAGTCATATTAATTATTGAAACGTCCAACATGAATGAAAGCTTTTGAAGTAAGACTGTCTTGTTGCTTAATATGATGCCAGTTTCACTCTCACCTTTCCCTCTCCATTCAAGGGGATGCATTTGAGGGAAAGGCTCAGGGTGGGGGCTGCTGGGTGTTTTCTCGGCTACACTATATTACAGAGTATGACCTTATACAATATTTTTCACATTTTGCTTTTGAAAAGGCAAGAGTAAATTTGCCAAGAAAGGGGAAAAGTGAGAGAACAATTTTTTGTCACCTAGAAAGCCTAAGGATGTCATTTGCATCTCAATTTCCTTAAAACATAGGATCCACAAAGATGTGCCCTAAGGCAAAAAGAGTGCTAGACACTTGAATGTGAAATCTGCTCCTAACTCCTAATAAACTTCTAGCCAGGTAGTTGGCACTGGGCTTCAGCCTCTGAGGGGCTTTTTTGTTTTTCTTGAAAATGAACAAATACAATTAAATTACTTCTAAATAGCCTTTAAAATATCCTGATATCAACCAACAGTAGGCTTAATACCCATTTTGCTCTGTTTGGATTTTCTATTTCATGCCTCTTGGATAGGACAGGGTAAATTTGCAAAGAAAGAAAACAAAAATAAGAAAACTATAACCATGGAAGTATCACAATTCTCCTCATTTATAAAATAATGACACTAACCTCCATTTTCTGTGGAACTATTTTGAGAAGAGGATTAATTTAATAGAGTGTCTAGCACAATTTGATGTTGGGTGTGAGGTGTCTGGAGCCTTCTATACTAATGATCTATTTTTTACTTTTTATAGAAGTATTGCTCTGGGAATCTTGACAGTCTAACAGACATTGGATCCAGAATCACTGGGCTTTTTGAAATATCCTATGACCTGGCAACGGGTATGGCAAAACTACCTTCATAATTAGATGTGTCAGTCCCACTGGAAGATAAAATTTAGAATTACCCCTAAGCTAACGTTAAGTGATCTCTACAGTACTGTGTATATAATTATATGGTAATATTATATAGCACATGTTCTCTATCTCCATCTATAGTGCTTTTCCCAAATAATCCTAAAGGAGACATTGTGATCAATTAATACAAAATAACCTTGAGTGATTTTCTTCCAATAACGCTGCAAAGTTATTTACCTCAATATGTAGGCGGGTACTCATATCGTTTCCAATATATATTCTGAGACATTCAAATAAAGATTTGTGTTTAAAAAAAAAAAAAGGTTTTTATGTGCCATCAGGCATTGATGGCTATAAGAGGGGCCAGCACATGAGTGATAAGCAATCCTCCAGCCACCTTTGCTAAATGGAGCCAAAGCTTTACATTAACAGGTCATTACATGCAAGAACAATATAGCAGATCAAATGTAACCATTCAACAACTCAAATCTATCTGTAGTGTGAAAGGAAACCAAAAACCTCGGGACCCCAAACTCACTATGTTAAATGGAAAAGTCAAGCTTGGGAACTGAGTTGCAAAACTGCCTCCTATTTTGTTCTTAAGTAGGTGGCTACAAAGATAGAAGTCCACATACCTCCCCAGTTGGTCTCCCTTACAATGTGCTCACAAGAAAATTCTCTGTGAGCCCCAAGATCTTTACCCTGTGTTATGGTTTAGATTTGTGTCCCCACCCAAATCTCATGTTGAATTGTAATCCTCAGTGATAACAGGAGGAGCCTGAGAAGGGGTGATTGAATCAAGAGGGCAGACTTCCCCCTTGGTGTTCCAGTGATAGTGAGTTCTCACAAGATCTGACTGTTTAAAAGTGTATAGCACTTCACTAACTCTCCCTCCTTCTCCAGCTGTATAAGATGTACTGCTTCCCTTTTGCCTTCCACCATAATTGTAAGTTTCCTGAGGTTGCTCCAGCCATGCTTCATGTTAAGCCTGTGCAACTGTGAATGAATTAAACCTTTTTCCTTTATAAATTATCCAGGCTCAGGTGGTTCTTTACAGCAATGCAAGAATGACCAATACAGAAAATTCACTTCAGGAGTGGGGCATTGCTATAAAGATAATTGAAAATGTGGAAGCAACTTAGGAACTATGTAATAGGAAGAGGTTGGAACAGTTTGGAGGGCTCAGAAGAAGACAGGAAGATGTGAACAAGTTTGGAACTTCCTAGAGACTTGTGGAATGATTTTGACAAAAATAGTGATTTAGACAGAGATGGCCAAGCTGATAAGGTCTCAGATGGAGAGGAGGTATATATTGGGAACTTTCAACTTGAGAGTAATTATTTAGAGTATCAGAGGGAAGAAATTTCTAAGCAGCAAAATATTCAAGGTGTTGCCTGGCTGCTTTTAGCAGTGTACACTTACATTCAAGGGCAAAGAAATGATTGGGAACTGAAACTCATATTTAAAAGAGAAGCAGAGTTGTAAAAGTTTGGAAAATTTGCTGCCTTGCCATGTGATAGAAAAGAAAATTTCACTTTCTAAGAAGGAATTCAAGCCAGTTGCGGAAATTCACATTTGTAAAGAAGAGCCAAATGCTGATAGTGGAGATAAAGGGGGGAAAGTCCTTGAAGGAATTTCAGAGACCTTTGTGGCAGCCCTTACCATTACAGGCCTGGAGGTCTAGGAGGAAAAGTGGCTTTGTGGGTCGGGTCCTCGGCCCCACTGCTCTATGCAGATTCAAAAAATAATGCCTGGCATTGTGGTCACTCCAGCTCCAGTCTTGGATAAAATGGATGAAGGAACAGCTCAGGCTGTTGCTTCAGTGTGCAAGCCAAAAGCCTTGGTGGCTTCCATGAGATGTTAAGCCTGAGGTTGTGCAGAGTCTGAGAGTTGAGGCTTGGGAGCCTCTATCTAGATTTCAGAGGATGAATGGAAACACCCAGATGTCCAGGCAGAAGTCTACTATGGGGCAGAGCTCTCATGGAAACCTCTACTAGAGCAGTACAGAGGGAAAATGTGGGGAAGGAGCCCCCACACAGAGTCCCCACTGGGGGACTGCCAAGTGGAGCTATGAGAAGAGGGACACTATCCTCCAGAACCCAGAATTGTAGATTTACTGACAGCTTGCACTGCATGCCTAGAATAGCAACAGACACTCAACACCAGCAGGTGAAAGCAGCCGAGTAACCCCTTGCATCATTGTCGCCGGGATGTGAGACATCAAGTTAAAGGAGATTACTTTGGAGCTTTAAAATTTAATGACTCTCCCGCTGGGTTTCAGACTTGCATGGGGCCTGTAGCCCTTTTTTTGGGCTGATTTTTGCCTTTTGGAATGGAAGTATTTAGCCAATGCCTGTATCCACATTGTATCTTGGAAGTAACTAACTGGTTTTGATTTTACAGGCTCATAGGAGAGGGAACTTGCCTTGTTTCAAGACTGTGGACTTTGGACTGTGGACTTCTGAGTTAATGCTGGAATGAGTTAAGACTTTAGAGACTGTTGGAAATGCAGGATTGTATTTTAAAATGTGAGAAGAACCTGAGATTTGGGAGGAGCCAGGGGTGAAATGATATGGTTTGGATTTATGTCCCTGTCCAAATCTTCTGTCAAATTGTAATCAACAATGTTGGAACAAGAGCCTGTTGGGAAGTGACTAGATCATGGGGTATGATATCCCCCTTGCTCCCTTGCTGTTCTCATGGATAGTCAGTGAGTTCTCAAAAGATTTGGTTGTTTAAAAGTGTGCAGCACCTCCCACTCCCTTCTTCCTCCTTATTCGTCCATGTAAGATGTGCCTGCTTCCCCTTTGCCTTCCACCATGATTGTAAGTTTTCTGAGGCCTCCCTAGCCACACTTTCTGTACAACCTGTGCAACTGTGAGTCAATTAAACCTCTTTTCCTTATAAATTACCCAGTCACAGGTAGTTCTTTATAGCAATTCAAGAATGGACTAATACACCCTGAAACTCACTCTTACAATGTAAATTAACAGCTTATCTCCACAGCTATGGGACTAAGACAAAAGTAGAAGTTATCCTTCTGCCCTCACCTGAGACAAATGTATATTTGACTGTTTCCTCTATTCTGCATTTACTTTATCTTATGTAAAAATGAAATTCTCTGAGCACTCTCCTTTCACATGCAAATGTGGATTCAGTCAATACTAATCAAAACCTTAAAAAGAATATAACCACTTGCCTCTTGTATCTTCCCTCACCCATTTTTCCCTTTCCTCTTTTCCCTGTTGCCTTCTCTTTCCCTTTTAAATGCTGAGGTCCTCAAAACCTCTTTGGAAAAAGTACAGATAGTCACAGATGTTCCTAAGTTCTGTTTCTTTTTCCTCGGTGCATGTTCAACCTTGGCAAAATAAATTTCCAAATTTGATAGAGACTCACCTCAGTCTTTTTCTTTTGTTTGCAGCAGATATATAGTGACAAATAGTATAAAATATTAAAACAGACACAGCTATAAAAACAAGCTGCAAATTTTTCTCATTTGCTACAGTAATAATATTTATTGAAATGTTACTAATTGACTTATCAAGTTATCACAGATTCCATTATTCTCTATTCCCCCACTTTTTAGGCAATTATCCTGTGGTTAACATTCCCCATAAACATCTTTGGATATAATGGGAAGGGAACACCAGTCCTTAGAGGCAGAACTGAGTCCCAACTGCAACTCTCCCATTCATCAGCTAGGTGATTGTGGGTATATGAGGTTTCTCATCTGTGTCTCAGTTTACTCATGTTGTAAGGACTAAAGAACTGTGCAGTGCAAGTAGAACATAGCTAAGATTCAAACAATGCTAGGAATCCAAACCCTGCTCACAATGCATGGTATTTGGTATAAAAAGATACTGAATGAATGAACAAAGGAACCAATGAGTAAATGAGTGGTGTGCTTAATACAGATGTAATGGTAGTCTAACAGAGGTGACATTTGAGCATTTTTAGATTTGGTCTTCTCATCTACAATATGTCTTTACTTTTATTTCATAATATTCTGCCACTGCAATTTGGCTATGAACTTGGAGTGGATGATATAGTGTGGCACCTATATCCTCCTTTCAGGACCAAGATAGTGATTCCCTCACATGCTAAGAGTGACATGTACTGGTGGCTAACTGCTGGGCCTCCCTCTGAAAACTGTCTTTAACTGCAGAAAGGTGCCTTGGTCAGAGTCATGGCCTCTTCCCAAGGAAAGACAGCATCCAGTGACTGCTCAATTTAAAAGTCCGAAGATCTAGCCCTTTTACCTCAAAAAGAATAACTCTGAAGAACCATTTCAGCTTCAGAACTCCCAATGGTATTAGCTGGGGATCATAAAGGTAACCACACAGTGCAGAAAGGGGAAATTCAGACATTTTGAGAAATGTTAGAAACAGAGTTTCACTTGGCATTGATATCCAGGGAAGGGAAACATCATTGTACCCCCTCCCTGACCCCCTAGCTCTAATTAGATTGGAGAATGTATTAGAGTTGGGTAACAAATGGAGCTCCAGCCCAGCTCTGGCTCATAGTGGTCCACTAAGTCCATGGATCTAGGCACTGATTATTGTACTGGCCTTGTATAATTAAAACAAACATAAATAGCACAACTCTCAGTCTGACTCTTTGGTCTTAACGTCAAGCATAAGTCTCAGATACTGCCCTCCTCCTTGTTCTTTCAAAACAGTGTATCAGAAACAATAGGATATATCAGGGGAAACGGCAGATAAAGAAACCATGGGTAGTGGTCCTCCCATGATATCCCCAATTAATTCACCATCTGGCACTACAAAAAAAAGATGAGTCCTAACAGATGATGGTAAACTTCCACAAACCTAACCAAGTAGTAATCCCAATTGCAGCTTCAGTGTCAGATGTGGTATGTTTTTATTACAACAGATTAATATAGCTTCATGTATTTAGTCAATCACAGAGCTGGTTAATATATCATCGTCCAACATATTGAACAGTAGTTTCTGCAGTAGTTTATAACTACATGACAAAGAAAAGAGTATATAATTATAATATGGCACTAGGGTTATGCCAATTCTCTAGTCTTTTGTCATATTGAACTCTGAATGGATCTAAACCATTCTGGATATTCTGTAAAACATGACATTTGTATACTTTGTAAATGACTGTAAGTTAATTAGACCAGATGAACAAGGAGAAAGTGTTGTGCTTTGGAGTAAGCTCATTCCACATGTGTGAATCCTGCTCCAATCCATGTGCTAAGAGGCACGGGAGTTATGGGAACCAGGGAACCATATAATAAAGCTCCCTCAAAAGACATTTAAATTACATTTGTTGCAAAAACACTCCATTGGCCAAACCAAGTTTCTAATCCCTATGTTATAACTTTTTAAAATGATATAACTGAGGAATGAACAGACAGTTTAAAATAATTCAGGCAGAATTTTGTCTTACCTGACTTCTGAGAAATTTATTTTTGGATGGGTAATCAGAAGGAAGCCTGAGTTCCTGAAATACTATTATGCATTGTAGGCCCTGTAGACATAATCATTAAGCTGCAAAAGACCTTCATCAAAATGAAAAGTCTTTTCTTTAAAAGACATTTCTGTGTAGGTTGGCAGCATCAGACAGGGGTTAGCTTAAGTGCTGGGATTGGGAGTTGGGGACACGATGAACAGAGAGACATGGAGAATGCCACGGCAGCTAACCCACGGTACACGCCATTGAGGTAAAGAGGAGCAGGCACTGTGGGGCAGGCCAGGCCAGCTGAACCTGGCCCAACAGAGAGTGCTGCATCCACAAATCTCTCCACTTACTCAATAAATCGGCGAAGGGAATATGGAAGCTGAGTCATTAATGGTCCAGTCCCAGGCATAGGTTACCTTCTAGGGCACGGTTGTAGGTGTCACCAAATTCACTTCTTAGCAGCCCATAATCAAATAATCAAATAAATGATGCTTTAGAACTATAATAACCCAGTTTCCTTGGAGCGTCAGCTTCCCAAACAGATGGGATCCTCTAGATGGAGAAAGGTAATGAATCGCAGCTGGGGAGACCTGGTCAGATTCACCAAGAGACCTGGCCAGAATCAGTGACTATCATTGAAATCAAATCATCAATTTCTAACAACGGTATTTCTGAAGATAATCCTATGACATTAAAATGGAAAAAATGGAAAGGAATGATTTCTAGAATTTGTCATTAAAAACGGAAATGTGTCCAGCCTGGGTAACAAGAGTGAAAATCCATCTCAAAAAAAAAAAAAAAAAAAAAAAAAAAACGAAAATGTGAAAACAAACTGGAAAATGAGGAGAAACATTTAAGATAAGACACATTCACACAAAGTACTTAGGAGAGTCTGTAGAAGTTATAAATACTGGGGACACTGTATTTTTCATGTTCACCTAGTACTTAGAGAGTATTTCCATAAGCATTATTCAAATGTTAAAAGTTTAAAACATAATTTAGTTTAGTGGTCATCAGGCAAACCAGGTCAGTAACAGTAGTAAATGTACTCAAACCTTTTGTTAGAACATTCACCTGATTCAATTTGGAAGGACTCAGACAGGAGATAAACCATACAGTGATAGTGACAAGTATATCTAAGGGTGTAAATAAAAAGACAAACCCTATCAATATAAAGAAGATGCAAAATTCTTCAATGGGGTTCTCACTACATTGACATCACATAAATCATACTGGTGAGAAACCACAAGGAGGTAAATAATGCATAAGCATGTGAAAATGTCTTTACC
The DNA here is from genome assembly GCF_009761245.1 of Sapajus apella. Lineage (NCBI taxonomy): Eukaryota > Metazoa > Chordata > Mammalia > Primates > Cebidae > Sapajus > Sapajus apella. The sequence continues at coordinate 5,235,867 of NW_022436992.1, read as the reverse complement.
TGGTTCTGTCACTTTTTTCCTATATCAGAGAACTCATACTGGAGATAAACTGTATATATGTAATCAGTTTGGAAAGTATTTGGTTTGTTTCATGTCTTAGTTTCATTAGACATGAAAGAAATCATAGCAGAGACAAACTCAGTGACAGTCCTGAACATGGAAAATCTTTCAGACAGAACACTCACCTCATTATGTATCACAGAACTTTTGTAAGAGGGATGTCCTATGAAGATAATGAATATAGGGAGTCTTATATACAGAGATTTCATGTTATTATGTATCATATAATTCACAATGGGATGAAATCATATAAATGTAAAGATTGTGGAAAATACTTGGGTTGAAGATGTCATCTTTTCTTCACATCAGAAAACCCTGCTGGAGAGAAGCCCGTATGGCTTGATTGTGGAAAATTCTTCAGCCAGAGTTCTGCCCTTATTGTGCATCGAAAAATAGAGAGAGAGCAATCATAGAAATGTTGTCAATCTAGGAGTATTCATACAAAAGAATAACTTCATAAAGCATCAAAATGTTTCTCATATGGGAGAGGAATGTTTTTTAGATAGAGTCTTGCTCTGTCGCCAGGCACCAGGCTAGAATGCAGTAGTGTGATCTTGGCTCACTGCAACCTCTGCTTCCTGGGTTCAAGCAATTCTCCTGCCTCAGCCTCCCGAGTAGCTGGGACTACAGGTGTGTGCCACCATGCCCAGCTAATTTTTGCATTTTAGTAGTTCCAGGGTTTCACTATGTTGACCAGGGTGGTCTCAATCTCTTGCCCTCCTGATCCGCCCACCATTGCCTCCCAAAGTTCTGGGAACATAGGCATGGGCCACTGCACCTGGCCCAGGAGAGCCATTCTTAACATGTCATCATTGTGGGACAGCTTTTGTTTATGTATCTAAACATATTAGGTACCAGATGAAGCATATTACAAAAAACACTTGCAAATATAATGAATATGGAAAGTTAGTCACAAAGAGTAATAAATTTATTTTGTATCAAAGAGTCATTCTGATGAGAAACCCTGTACTACCTGTGGAGAAATGTTTTAAACCATATTATTATCCCTATTAAACACCAGAGAACTGATCCTAGAGAGACATACGTACACACATGTGTGCACATTACATTTTAGTAAACAAGTACATCAAATATTCTTCTTTTTACTAATTCCACAAATTTGTAAAAAAATAATTGGCCTGGAAGCACTGTTGAACAAACCTTAAGGCTTAAATCTGGAAAGGAATCATTGTTGTCGAGATACAACCCAGCTTCCTTAACTCTTTTCTTCAAAATAAATAAAAATGCTATTGTAGGGAGAAATGTTGCTGAGAAGACTAAAAAATGTATACAGTTTTTGCAACAGAAGTTGCAATAATGTACAATCTATCAGTATTCCAGTGAGTTAATGTGCTATTGCTTAGAGGATTGCTCCACCCCTGGGGAGAGTTGGTAGTTTTTAAACTGTTACATGTATCTGCTATAAACCACATTTTGCTTTGTAGCAGGGCAATGAAAAGCAATCAAAGAACAGCCTATTTGTACTACTCTTAGTGCCTATTTTTAATATATTTGCACATTGGAAAGAACTAAAAGAGCAGCTACGGATTATAAAGAGAAGAAATTTGCCAGATAAAGGGACTATATGGAAATTACATTTTTATAACTTATTCAGTGCTACTGTAATCATAATTTTGATAAAATTTTAAATATTTTTAAAAAGATGGTTTCTCTATTCTACTATGAAGGATGCTTGAATATAACTAGTTGGAAAACTTTCCCATGAAATTCTAACTTGTTTTAGGTCAGAGTCACAGTTCTGCTCTGAGACATGGTTTTAAAAGTTCCTGAGAATTTAAGGATACTAAATTCTCTTTAACTTAGGACCTAGAAAAAACACTGGATGGTTCAAGGGAAGATCCCATTTGAGTGAGAGCACGTGCCTCGGCAATATTTATAACAACTGTGCTCACATGAATAAACACAGCACTCACTGTACAAAGCTAACTTTCATATTAGCCTTTTAACTTCCTAAAGAAAACATGGTGAAGAGCAGCAACTAGAGTTTGACTGCTCAGGTTCAAACCCCACCTCTTCCCCAAGTAGCTGGGCAATCTTGGGTATGGTACTTAGCTTTTCTGTGCCTGACTTACACTCATTCTTCTTTGCTAAAAAGGGATAGTAAGTAGTACTTACTTCATATGATGATTGTTGTATTAAATGAGTAAATATATAAAGAGTTTAGAATAGTGCCTGACACATATGAAATGCTTTATCATTACTAGTTATGTTTATTAATGTTACAAATATTGCTCTGGACTAATTTAAACCTGTTTGAGTACTTACATGGTGAGCATAAAAAGGTAAGCTTTTACTTCACTTTGAGTCACATGTTTTCTGTCTTTGCCTAAGTCAGGAATTATCAACCTGGAAAATCACTGACACCTAGTGGGTGTATGGATTCATTTGTGAAGACAATAAACTCACTTTGAATACTATTTTTTTTAACAAAAGAAAACAACATCCCCCAACTACACAAACGTGTTTTCATCATTTTATAATTTTAGTGTGTTTATAAAGTGTTTGATGTAATTAGGATACGAGGCCACCTGCTACGACAAAAGGCAACAGATCAAGGAGTTAAACAAGTTCCCTTTTCTCTCATGTAACAGTTGGCATATACATAGTTCATATTTGATGTGGCTGCTCCATATCACGGATGTGGGAACCATCTATTGTATTACTCTGGCATCCTCAATGTACAGCTTCCATTTTGTAACCCAGTTCTCTTATTGTAACTCAACCCAGCCTGTGGGTAGCGGGGAAGGGGAAGTGAAGGCATGTGACTTCTCTCTAAGCATAGGGCCTAGAAGTTGCATACAAAACTCAGCTCCTGCTTTACTGGATATAACTTTCTGAATAACCACATGTAGCTATAAGGAAGGCTAAGACTCATATTGCCCTGTGTCCAATTCAGGAGTTCTATCACTAAAAATATGTGAGAATGAGTAAGAGGGCTGACAACTGTCTCTGCAACGGTGCTATCCTGTGAGGCTGAATTTAAATATAATATAGATATTTGGAATTTGGAAAAAACCTGAGTCTACATGACATATGAGATTCACATTTATATGGCAATAGTTTTGGATATAAGATATCATAATATTCATCAGTATACAGGATGTTATTAACAACCTCCTAACATTACTGAGAGGATTAAGGGACACACTGTATCTAAAGCAATCATTCTAGAATAGACAAACAGTAAAGATTCATTCTCTTCCTTTTTCTCAACCTTCTGGATAGCCTTGGCCTGTTACTACCCCAGGTTATAAAAATACAGAACCGTTATCAATCATATGCTCAAATTGGGCACAGAATGGGACTCTCTCTGCAAGTTAGATGCCCTTTGAATGGAGTTTGAAAGTTGACAGTTGCTTGCTTCCTCTTCCAAAGTCAGTCTATCTGAGCTTGGAAGTACACCCAGAGCTCAAGCTAGGAAGGTCAAGGGAATGCTTCTTTGTTAGGCCACTTGGACTGTAAATGTCTGCTAAGCCTTTTTCTCAGGTAACCCCTAGAATTTAAGAAAGGATTCATCTTCATTTTGGGTCTCATGAAAAATAAATGTGCTTTGTGTCACTAAGAAAAAGTTCTGAAGCTATACATATTCTCACCAATCACTAAAACCTAATATATCTATGTCCTTGCACTTTCAAAAACAGCTTATTTTCAACAACTGCCTTTTATCAGTCATGAGAACTTGTCATATCTATCTTCTATGCTACAGAAGGCATCTGAAGTGGCACCTAGCCTAGGAACTACCTTCTAGACCCCAGAAATCCTCCCATTCCCTTTACACAATAAAGTCTGTTTCAACTGCTTCACTTACAAAGAACAGAAAAGAAAGGAAAAGAAAAGAAAGCCATATTTATGGCTTCCCAAGCCAAGAAAGTCATTTTGTAGTTTGTCTCTTAGCTCAAGAGATTATGGACTGACCTTTCTAGACTTAACCTATAACTCAACTGATTTGCCACTACACGCTATTCATTTAAAAATTCCCCAAACCAGCCAGCATGGTGGTTCACACCTGTAATCCCAACACTTTGGAAGGCCAGGGTGGGTGGATCACTTGAGGTATGGAGTTTGAGGCCAGACTGTTCAACATGGTGAAACCCCGTCTCTACTAAATATACAAAAATTGGCCTGGTGTGGTGGCACACACATGTAGTCTCAGCTACTTGGGAGGCTGAGGCAGGAGAATTGCTTGAACCCAGGAGGCTGGGGTTGCGGTGGGCCAAGATTGCACCACTACACTCCAGCTGACAGAGTGAGACTCCATTTCAAAAACAAACAAAAAAAAACTTCCCCAAACCTGGATCTTCCAGATTAATTTTGTCCAACTCTTCCCTGGTCCAAAAATACTTATTGTCTTTTCTGCTTTAATATTTTATAACAAGAAATTTAAATCACAGTCTTTTTTTATTCTTTAATATTTCCAAATTGATGTCAATGACATTTTGATATCATGATAAAGTTATAAAATGGACCTTGCAAAACAGATGGACACAATGGTTTATTTCCAGATAGTTTTGCACGACTATGTAGCCTATGAAATCATTTTCATTATAAATCATATTTTCATATACAGTCATCTATTAAATGCTCTGTTCATTGCTAGTGAAGCATAAAACCAACACATTAAACAAGGTACAATTGGGTGTGATGGAAGCAGTGGAGCTACTAAAAAAAAAGTTGTCAGAATGAAAACCATCAAAACAGTCAAAATAATAAATGAGTCAAAAATGTATTTCGAACTGCTGGTTTTATAACCAGCAAGCTACAGCTGTCTAGCATATCTTTAAAAACAAGAATATTTGAATTAAGATAACACTAAATTTGCATATTAATCTTCTTAAGAAGAAAGGTACAATAATGTTTAGTTACTGAAATAATTATTTTATTTCACATTTCAAAGTAAAATAAAATCCTAACATGCTTTTATAGGACATCCAACTCATAATGACTGCTCTGTCCTTTTTGAATATTATATGGTTTCATTTCAATGAAACTTTACAAATATTTTACTGAACTTCACAAATATGTTTTAACGGAAGAGTATAAACATGTTACTTAATAGTGAACTATATATCAAAGCTCTAATTGACATTATGTTGTCATACATCATAAAACAGCCAGGTTTTCAGACAATTTGCTTAACATTGTAAGCTAAAGTTAATAAAAAAATTTCTAAAAAGAAAAACAGAGCATTTATAAATGGTTGAAAATGAATTCAAAATTTTTTTTAAACACATGGGTTCTGTTTTTAAAATGGTAGAAAATGCATACAAACTATTACGATGTTCATTAAACTTACTAAGCCCCTCCATATTCTGATAAGTTGATAAAAATTCTTAGTGACACATGAAGCAGAGAAGTGCACAAATGTGAAAAAAAATCAGGACACTAAAATATGATAAAAATGTTCACTTTTGATAGTGTCTAACCAGTTTACAGGAAATAGTGAAATGGTCTTACTAAAATAAATAAATGTGTGTGTGTGTGTGTGTGTGTGTGTGTGTGTGTGTGTGTGTGTGATTTCCAAAATTAAAGCAGCTCCATTCTATGCTAACATTTGTAAAATAAGAATTTGCTAATAGTGTTTAAGGCATCATGCGATAAACTTTATGTACATTACCTTTAATTCTTTGCAGGTTGGTATTACCATCTCATTTTACAGATAAGTAAATTAGGGCTCAGAATGCTCATTACACCTGCCCAGTTTTAGTGAGCAATCAAGCTGAGATTCAAACCTAGTTTTGCTCCAAAGCTCAAGACAGACAAAAAAATTGAGACATTCTGTTTAAATGTCTGCAATCCAATTTCAGTGCTTTTAATTCACAGAATAAAAAAGTCAATTGCATTGAAAAAGGAAAAGTAAGTTTTGCTGCTTAAGTTTGCAAACTCATAAAGAATCCTAAATAGAAAAGCTATTTTAGGATAAATCTTTTACTTTTAACATTAGATAATACAGTGCATTTTGAAATACAAAATTTCTTTCTTTTGATTTTGAAGGGCTGAAGAAATAGCCCCTACTAAGGGATGAAAAATGGGGGTTAATATTGGCAGTAGGAAATTGCAGCAGCCAGACAAAACCCTTCAGGTTATCTTGGCAAGTCTAGCAGTGCTGAGAACATTCACACAATATCTAGTACTTTCAGGCTAAAAGGTTTGGCGCATTTCAGTTGCAGAAGTATAAAGCATAGTTTGTAAAAAGCTAAAAAAAAAAAAAAAAAAAAAAAAAAGGAAAGAAATTAGGAGGCCAAAAAACTTTCAGTTGAAAGCATCATTAGTTTTCTAGTATTATGAAAAATTATCACTACAAGCACCATGTGAAACATTCCATAATAATTATGAAGATTGGGGCCAACCACGGTGGCTCATGCCTATAATCCCAGCACTTTAGGAGTTCAAGGCGGGCAGATCACGAGGTGAAGAGATTGAGACCATCCTGGACAACATGGTGAAACCATGTCTCTACTAAAAATACAAAAGTTAGCTGGGCATGGTGGTGCATACCTGTAGTCCCAGCTACTCAGGAGGCTGAGGCAGGAGAATTCCTTGAATCCAGGAGGTGGAGGTAGCAGTGAGCTGAGATTGCACCACTGCACTCCAGCCTGCTAACAGAGTAAGACTCCATAAAAAAAAAAAAGGATTATGAAGATTGAGGAAATGCAAATTTTAAATGTTCTAATAATCTAAGACAACAGCCACCACTTTACCTGTTAATCAACTCCTAAGTAAGAAGAATTTGGGCTATATGGCAAATATCTTACTCTGTAGCTAAATATAACCTTTTGTACATATTTTTACCAAGTATATGAGTGTATATATATATATATATATATATATGTATGTATGTATACATATTATACATATATACCTAGTATACATATTATACATATATATATAAACATTGTGTGTGGGTATATATATAGGATATGTGTGTGTGCATATAAGAATTCCAAAATTAAAGCAGCTCCATTCTAACACTTGTAAAATAAGAATTTGACAAATTATTCTTGTGTGTATGTGTATACATATACATGTGTAAGTACATATATACTTATATATGTAAGTATATTCTTATATATATGCAAGTATATATATGCATAAGTATGTATATTCTTATATGTAAGTATATATATAAATATATAAATGTAAGTATATGAAAGTATATATGTAAGTGTATATATATGCAAGTATATATATACACATATATAAATATATATAAGTATATATGTATATATTATTACATATTATATTATGTATACACATATACATATATGTAAGTATATATATGCAAGTATATATATAAATATATATATACTTATACATATGAGTTTATATATACTTATATATCTATTCTATTTATTTTAAGGACATATATATATAAGTATATACATATACTTATATATGTACGTATATATATGTGTATATATAATATATACATATATAAGTATATATTTATACTTATACACACGCATATACTTTCAAGGTTAAAAATGTTAACAAAACACAAATAGAGATAAGCACAGTTACATTGTAGACTTACAAACCTAACAAAGACATGTTTCTTTAGGACATGTCTCATGGACATTTTATACAACGGATGAAATGCTGAATCACTAGCAAATCAATCAAAACAATTTGATTAGCACAATATTAAAATTCAACATTTAATCAGACCAATCTGATAGCTATTAAATAAAACCTACCAATTTCCAATTCTCCATATCACGCTAAGTTGTTTTAAGCAACTTATGTGGTCAAACTTACAGTAAGTAGGAAAAGTTATCAACACTACAAAGCATTCAGAAATAAACAAATCACTGAAGAGTTAAATGGTGTCCAAAAGCTACACAAGACAAAGTCACAGAATCAAAGATCTTTTTTTAAATGTATAAGTGGCTTCATTAATATTTGACAAAATTGAGTCACATTTGGTTCATTTATAAAAATTTACCAGGAAAATATTTACTTTAGCTTCGTTGTAATAAAATTGCTTATTTCATGTGCTCATTATAAATACATAACTATTATTTAAAAATGTGTTTGTCCTGTGAATCAACTAAAACGAGTCATCCTACATAAGCAAGTGGCATTCATGCTACATTTTAGGAAAATCTAATGTAAATAATTACAGGAATACAATGAGGATTAGTATATTTTTGGGTGGGGAGATTTAAAGGAAAAATAGTCAAAACGGAGATGGAGTCAGTTGAGGGGCAAAACTCTGCTTCTCTTCTACGTATTTCAAGAGCATATGTTGCATTTACTCTGTGCCAGACACTGGTTAACGTTCTCTGCAAATATCTAATCATTGATTCTTACAGCAACCCTATGAGGTAAGTAATATTGTTATATGCATTTTACAGATGAGAAAGCTGAGGCACGGTGAGGTTCAGTCACTTGCCCAAGCTAATAAGTGGCAGAGCCAGGTGTTGTACCTAAACACAGTCCATATCTCTAACCACTAAATGGTACTGCTTCCCTTCGAATGATCCAAAACTGCCCCCTTCGGATCCTTTTCCTCTTATTCCCTTTTGCGATATACGTGTAATTATTTTTTCATACAAAGAAAAAATATATTCTGGGGAAACATCAGCAAGCAAAAGTAGACAGAGTTCCTGTTCTCATAAAGGTTGCAGTCTGGTGGGACAGATAGGAATTTTGGGATTATATACAAATTAGTGTGTAACTGCAAATTATAATAAAAACTATTTTTAAAAGTCAAGTTTTCTTAATGCATACGATAAGAAACAAGAGCTGGGTGGGGGAAGCACAGAAAGATTCTCCAAAAAGAGATACTAAGCAGGAGCTCTAAGTATGCTGTCATTAGCCAGGTAAAGAAGTGGAGGAGCTACAAATGTGCAGTCCCACCCCTCCCCACCCCCCACAATTTCCATGCAGTTGTGGTCAGCCTCATTTATTGATGTGGTAGTGGAAGGACAGTTAGTTCTGGTCCACATCTTAGAGTCTTTCAAACACCGACAGGCTTCAGGTGACCAGCAAGGAAAATGAGATCACAGGATTCAACAAGTGAAGGCAACCACAGTCCCAGCTGAGGGTAAAAGTAGCATTTCCAAACCTCCCTGTTTCTGTCTCTCCTAACAAAGCCATCCAATATTTATTACAACATAAAGATAAAATCTGAGTGAATTATGAGTAACACTGTATCCTAAAGAGGGACTTGTGCAAAAGCTTAATTCTTCCAGTTGCTAGAATTCACATTACTGCTTCCGAGGGCCTCATACAATCAAAAAGTTTATAGTGATTTAGCCTTCATGACTTTATCCAAAGGACCAGGACCACAGATAACACCTTCTATCACCTCTAGCATTTTAAATGTCCTTTTTTAGGCCTTTCACACTTTCTATACATGCTCTTGATGTGTGAAGACCAACAGAAGCCACGAGGAAAGTAAAAGTTTGAACAATTATGAATAGATCAGAAAGGCTACTTCCTGCCACTTGCATGCCTCACTCCTATTAATATATTTCCCCATAGTGTTGGTTCTGTTTTTTAATAACAGCACAACACTGGTGACTCACATTCACCATATGGTCCTCGTGGACTCCCAGGTCTCTGTCTGCTGTACTTGTGCCTGCCTAGCTAGTCTTTTCTTAACCATTATCTGTGCAATTATTTGGATGTTTTCATACCAAAGAGAAACTCAGATTTATTCTCACTGATCTTGATTTTGATTTAAGCAGATCACTTCTCCAGGTTATTCCATTTTCAAGCATACTGTCCTTGTTCAGGTCTTCATGAGGCTTCACCTGACTTGCCGCAAGAGCCTAATTGATTTATCTGCCACCACGTTTCCCAATTATGATCTTCTGTTTGCACAGTCATCATGTCGTGCTTCAGACATTGGAGCACACTAATTAGACAGCTTGCCCCTGGAGTAGAAACAAGCTCAAATCTCTTAGAATAGCATTTAAGAGCATATAAAATCTGTTTCCAGCCTTCTTCCCACCAAACTCTGACCCCATGTGATTTAAATATCAACCACACATGCCCAGTCACCTCTCAGCAATATTCTCTGAGCTCCCTTACCTTGGGTCATGCTCTCCATTCCTGTAGAATGTTACCATTTCCAGCCCTACCGGCTATTTCCACTCTCAAAATCTGTTTGCTATCAAGGCCATAGCTCTGTATTTTCCCCATTCACACCATCCAGTGTGTCTCTCCATCTTCTGTGCCTCCACAGTATTTTGTATCACTATTACAATCCAGAGTAATTCCTCAACAATTCTAAGGATAACTAACTGCCGTGTCTGCACTAACCAAGGATGGCATGTTCAAGTTCTCAACAATACAAATAAATAAATAAATTAAAGACTAGAGGGAAAAAATCAAAATAGCTTTAGTCTATAAAATTACATTAGGTATAAGCTTTTTCAAAGACACTTGTTTCTGATATATTGTGTGTGAAAGTATACTCAGATAAGTTTTCCTTCAAATAATCATCTGTATATTCTGCAGCATAATCCTTCCAGAAGCTGAGATCTTCACAGTATTTACTTACAGTTTATAGAGTTTGAAACAAACAAGTTTGAGTTTGTGTTTTGTTCATTTTTACAAACTATCTTAGTGTATTAAAACATGTCTTTGTGATTCTGGTCTTATACGTCTACACTAAGTAAATGAAGTTTAAATAGATCTTCCCTCTCTTGGAATGAACATGGTCACCATTTTTCCTTCCAAAAGTTGAATCAATAATTTTTATATTAGCTAACTGAAGGAAGCTGAAGTAAGCCATGCACATGTAAAATGATGCTAAATTTTAAAGTTGGGGTATAAAATTATAAAACACAAATGTCCAAAACCATAGGTCCTGAGGTGCTACTGGTATTCAGTTAAGTTATATGCATAACTTCCTCTTGAAAAAAAGGCATAGTAATTCAAGAAATGTATGCTATACAAAATTATGTTATTCTAGGATGCAAATGTAACTGACACAGTAAGTATTTATGGTCTAAAAGTAAAAGCGGTTCTGATGGTTTTCGCATTCTACTTGCATGTGGTGTGGGTAGCAAGCAGCCTTTGCTACTGGGTGAACCCTTGAATTTGAGCAAGAATGAAAACTGATTACCAAGACTGATTTGGTTCCCAAGGGGAAAATACCTTAATTGTTATGCAAGGAAGCCAGTCCTCTCCTAAAGTTGGTTTTCCTGAGGTCATATAAATGACATCTCTCACCATGATTGGAAAATGCAAAAAAAGAAAAAAAAAAAAAAAACCCAAACAGACACTGGCAGCATAAGAACAAAGGGATAAACGAATTAAATGTTGTCCGGAGGATCTAAGATGGCCAAATAGGAACAGTTCTGGAGTGGAGTTCCCAGCAAGAACAATGCAGAGGGTGAGTGCCTACTGCATTTCCAAACAAATTTTCACTGTCCACAGACCAGGAGATTTCGGGGCTGAAAAGTGTCACGACTTTTCAGCACAGAGGTTTCAGCCGGTGCTGGGTTGGCACACAGAAACTCGCACAAATCTGGGCAGCTGTTTCAACTGGCACCTGGAACGCCTAGGATACAGAGCCCCCATTCCACTGAAATGGAGGGGGCAGAGACAGGGAGACAGGTGATCTGGCTCAGCGGGTACCACCCCCACAAAACAAGTAATTTGAAACACTCTGGATTGAGAATTTCACAGCAAGTGCAGCTGGACCTAGGACGGTCCAGCTCAGTGGGGGGAAGGGAGACCACCACTACTGAGGCAGTTCACACAGCAGCTGAGCAGAGCCTGTGGCAGCTCAGCAATACCTCTACTGGCAGACTATGACTAGACTACTCTGGGCAGGGCAGGGCATCTATGAAAAAAAGGCAGCAGCATGACAGGAACTTATAAATAAAGCCGACCTTCCTAGAATAGAGCACCTGGGAAAAGAGGCAGTTGTGAATTCTGCTGCAGCAGACTTAAAAGTACCTGCCCAGCAGCTCTGCATGGAACAGTGGAGCTCCCAGCACAGCACTTGAGCTCCCATAAGGGACAGGCTATTTCCTCAAGCAGCTCCCCAACCCCCATATACCCAAAGAGACACCACATAAAGGAGAACTCAGGCCAACATCTGACAGGTACCTTACTGGGACAAAGATAACAGAAGAAGAAACCGGTAGCAACTCTTACTGTTCTGCAGCCCCCACGGGTCATCCCCAGGCAAGCAGGGTCTGGAGTGGACCTCCAGTAGTACTTCAGCAGAGGGGCCTGACAGTTAGAAGAAAAACTAAGAAACAGAAAGAAATAACTTCATCATCAACAAAAAGGACGTCCACTCAGAGACCCCATCTGAAAGTCACCAACTACAAAGGCCACAGGTAGATAAAGCCACTAAGATGGGAAGAAACCAGTGCAAAAAGGGTGATAACACCAAAAACCAGAATGCATCTTCTCCTCCAAAGGATCACAATTCCTCACCAGCTAGGGATCAAAGATGGATGGAGAATGAATCTGATGAAATAACAGAAACAGGCTTCAGAAGGTGGGTAATAAAAAACTTCTTAGAGATAAAAGAACATGTGCTAACCCAATGCAAAGAAACTAAGAACCTAGAAAGAAGGTTAGACGAGATGCTAACTAGAATAAACAGCTTAGAGAAGAATGTAAATGACTTGATGGATCTGAAAAACACAGCATGAGAACTTTGAGGAGCATACACAAATTTCAATAGCAGAATCGATTAAGCAGAAGAAAGGATATCAGAGATTGAAGATCAACTCAATGAAATAAAATGAGAAGGCAAGAATAGAGAAAAAAGAGTGAAAAGAAATGAACAAAGCCTCCCAGAAATATGGGATTATGTGAAAAGACCTAATCTACGTTTGATAGGTGTACCAGAATGTGACAGAGATAATTAATCCAAGCTGGAAAACACTCTTCAGGATATTATCCAGGAGAACTTCCCCAACCTAGCAAGCCAGGCCACCATTCAAATCCAGGAAATACAGAGAACACCACAAAAACGTTCCTCAAGAAGAGCAACCCCAAGGCACATAATCGTCAGATTCACCAGGGTTGAGCATTCCCAAGCTTAAACCAGGAAGAAGCTGAAACCTTGAATAGATCAATAACAAGGGCTGAAGTTGAGGCAGCAATTAACGGCTTACCAACCCAAAAAAAGCCCATTTAGAGACAGGTTAACAGCTGCATTCTACCAGACATACAAAGAGGAGCTGGTACCATTCCTTCTGAAACTGTTCCAAACAATACAAAAGAGGGAATCCTTACCAAATCATTGTATGAGACCAACATCATCCTGATACCAAAACCCGGCAGAGACTCAGCAAAAAAAAAACAACAACAACAAAAAAAAAACCTTCAGACCAATATCCACAATGAACACAGATGTGAAAATCTTCAATAAAATCCTGGCAAACCAATTGCAACAGCATATCAGAAAGCTTATCCATCACAATCAAGTAGGCTTCATTCCAGGGATGCAAGGCTGGTTCAACATATGCAAATCTATAAACATAATCCATCACACATACAGAACCAAAGACAAAAACCACATGATTATCCTAATAGATGCAGAGAAGGCCTTCAATAAAATTCAACAGCCCTTTATGCTAAAAACTCTCAATAAACTAGGTATGGAAGGAACATATCTCAAAACAGTAAAAGCTGTTTACAACAAACCTACAGCCAATATCAGACTAAATGGGCAAAAACTGGAAGCATTCCCTTTGAAATCTGGCACTAGACAAGGATGCCCTCCCTCACCACTCCTATTCAATACAGCATTGGAAGTTCTAGCCAGACCAATTAGGCAAGAAAAAAAAAAAATAAAGGGTATTCAATTAGGAAAAGAGGAAGTCAAATTGTCTCTATTTGCAGATGACATGATTGTATATTTAAAAGACCCCATCATCTCAGCCCAAAATCTCCTGAACCTGATAAGCAACTTCAGTAAAGTCTCAGGATACAAAATCAATGTGCAGAAATCACAAGCATTTCTATACACCAATAACAGATTAACAGAGAGCCAAATCATGAGTGAACTCCCATTCACAATTGCTACAAAGAGAATAAAATACCTAGGGATACAACTAATAAAGGATGTAAAGGACCTCTTCAAAGACAACTACAAACCACTGCTCAAGGAAATAAGAGAGGACACAAACAGATGGAGAAACATTCCATGCTTATGGTTAGGAAGAATCAATATCATGAAAATGGCCATACTGCCCAATGTAATTTACAGATTCAGTGTCATCCCCATCAAGCTACCAATAACCTTCTTCACAGAACCGGAAAAAACCACCTTAAACTTCATATGGAACCAAAAAAGTCCCATAGCCAAGACAATCCTAAGCAAAAAGAACAAAGCCAGAGGCATCATACTATCTGATTTCAAACTACACTACAAGGCTACAGTAATCAAAACAGCATAGTACTGGTACCAAAACAGAGATATAGACCAATGAAACAGAACGGAGGCCCTGGAGGCAACGCCACACATCTACAATCATCTGATCTTTGACAAACCTGACAAAAACAAGCAATGGGAAAGGGCCCCCTGTTTAATAAATGGTGTTGGGAAAACTGGCTAGCAGTGTGCAGAAAGCAGAAACTGGACCCCTTCCTGACACCTTACACTAAAACTAACTCCAGATGGTGTAAAGACTTAAACAATGAGACCTAACACCATAAAAATCCTAGAAGAAAACCTAGACAAAACCATTCAGGACATAGGCATAGGCAAGGACTTCATGACTAAAACACCAAAAGCATTGGCAACAGAAGCCAAAATAGACAAATGGGATTTAATTAAACTCCAGAGCTTCTGCACAGTAAAAAGATACAATCATTAGAGTGAACTGGCAACCAACAGAGTGGGAAAAAATTTTTGCAATGTACCCATCTGACAAAGGGCTAATATCCAGAATCCACAATGAACTAAAACAGATTTACAAGGAAAAAAAAAAAAAAAAAACATCCAAAAGTAGGAGAAGGATATGAACAGACACTTTTCAAAAGAAGACATATATGAGGCCAACAAACACATGAAAAAATGCTTATCATCACTGATTGCTAGAGAAATGCAAATGAAAACTGCATTGAGTTACCACCTCACACCAGTTAAAATGGCGATCATTAAAAAATCTGGAGACAACAGATGCTGGAGAGGATGTGGAGAAATAGGAACACTTTTACACTGTGGATGGGAGTGTAAACTAGTTCAATCATTGTGGAAGACAGTATAGCACTTCCTCAAGGACCTAGAAATAGAAATTCCATTTGACCTAGCATTCCCATTACTGGGTAGATATCCAAATGATTATAAATCATTCTATTATAAAGACACATGCACACGTATGTTCATTGTGGCACTGTTTACAATACCAAAGACCTCGAACCAACCCAGATGATGCCCATTAACGATAGATTGGACAAGGAAAATGTGGTACATACACACCACAGAATACTATGCAGCCATAAAAAATGATGAGTTTGTGTCCTTTGTAGGGACATGGATAAATCTGGAAACCATCATTCTCAACAAACTGACACAAGAACAGAAAATCAAATACCGCATGTTCTTACTTACAGGTTGGTATTGAACAGTGAGAATACATGGACACAGGAGAGAGGGGAGCATCACACACTGGGGTCTGTTGGGGGGGACCAAGGGAGGGACAGCGGGGTGGGTGGTGTGGGGAGGTTGGGAAGGGATAATGTGGGGAGAAATGATGCCAGAAGTAGTTGACGGGGGAATGGAGGCAGCAAACCACATTGCTATGTATGTACCTATGCAACAGTCCTGCATGATCTGCACATGTACCCCAGAACCTAAAGTACAATTTTAAAAAAAGGAAAAAATACTATTAAATATGATGCAAGAGCATGGGAAAGGGCATGAAGGGATAGGAGTTCAGTAACAGAGCATGAGCAGAGCATTCTGAGAAAAGAAATGTTAAAATCCCAGAGTAGCAGAAATCTCGGGGGATTTTCTTGTAGGCTCACGAGCATTTGATTCAAGGATTTAATGACCTAGTTAGTTTCTAGAAATGGTGGTCATTACATAACAAGGCAGATTGGAGGATCAGGCAGGTCAAATCAGTCAGCTAAAGAGTCATTTTCTCAATTCACCAACAGAAAGTCTTTCAATGGGAGGTGGTTTATACCCTCCAACTGCAAATAAAATGGGCAGAGATACTGAGGAGAGAACAGACAATTTTCCAACAGTGGCAAGTGAGGTGAGCAACATGAGAACCTCCAGTGAAGAACAAAATGCAAACAAGACCAAGAGACACAGATGCAAGTATAGTAAAATCCATGTGGAGGCCGAGTTGGGTGGATTGTCTAAGCTCAGAAGTTCGCGAGTAGCCTAGACAACAAATACAGTGAAACCCCATCTCTACTAAAATACAAAAAAAATCGCCGGGCATGATGGCGTGCTCCTGTAGTCCCGGCTACTCCAGAGGTTGAGGCAGGAGAATTGCTTGAACATGGGAGGCAGAGGTTGCAGTGATTGAGCTGGGATCATGCCATTGCACTCCAGCCTGGGCAACAGAGCGAGACTCCGTCTACCCCCCACCCCCCAAAAAAAATCCATGGTGAAATGTGAGGACAGGAGAGTAGGGGATGAGCTCAAAGCAAACATATGCATGTACTCCACCCTCAACACAAACACACACACACAGGCACATGCACACACATACACACACATCTTCTTTAGAGATGTTTAGGTGTATATACACTAACTTAGAAAACTTAAGAAAACCTTGTTATAATGATATTAATCAATAAATATTTAAACCACAGTTTTGTAATTTTAAGATTGTACTACTAGTATTCAGAGTATCTGAATCTCTGGATATTACTTGCCATTTCACTATGAGGTTATATACTATTAGCCAAGATGGCCAACTGGAGAATTAGCCTGGATCTGCCTAGATTTTCCTACCAATCTGGATGGTAACAAACCATACAGCTTAATAGAGATAGATATATAATCAAAATGAACCAAACAAAGATCATGCTCTCACCTCATTACATCACTCAGCTCTTGACAAATTAAGAAGACCTGGCTGCTTAAGAAAGTAAGGGTGGCAGTGTGAATCTAGGTATGGCTTTCTTTGTATCTCTCTGACTTTTTGGCAACTTCTCTTCCTCTTTCAGCAGATCCCATTCAGTGCGTCATTACCTTGACCCAAACATGCCAGTTGCAACCCCTCTGAAAATTATCTGTCTACATTGCACCCCTTTAAGAAGCTTGGGTACCATCTAGTTAACCTTATAAATGCCAAAATCAGAAAAGAACTTGAGAATTGCTCACTAACGTGCTGAAACATTCCACAAACATTAGCAATATTTTATGGCAAGGCAGTTCTAATCATGGTAATTGGGCTGGTATTTTTTTCAACTCTTCAACAGAGCTAACAATGTGCAGCTATACGAGACCTTTGAAGATACAAAAATCTTAACTATCTCCCTGCTGTAATTGCAATATATATATATATTGCAATTACATATCCAATGGGATAGTAAGGACAAAAATAAGAATAAATGATTTTGAAGGGCATCATTTTTTAAATGCCCAATTTTACATTCTACTTATCATAATTTAGAACTTTAGTTTTCCTGATTATAAAAGTAAAATATGGGCCAGATGTGGTGGCCAACACTTGTAATCCCAGCACTTTGAGAGGCCGAGACAGGCAAATCACAAGGTCAGTAGATCGACCAACCTGGCCAACATGGTGAAACCCCATCTCTACTAAAAATACAAAAAAATTAGCTGGACGTGGTGGCAGGCACCTGTAATCCCAGCTACTCAGGAGGCTGAGGCAGGAGAATCACTTGAACCCGTGAGGCGAGGTTTTAGTGAGCTGAGATCACACTATTGCACTCCAGCCTGGTCAACAGAGCGAGACTCCATCTCAAAAAAAAAAAAAAAAAAAAAAAGTAATATTCAATCTATTAGTTGTTTACCTTAAAATTTCTTCCTTTTTATGCTTGGAAAGGCCTTCCCTACTCAACATCAAATTAAATAATTATGTATATTTCTTTCTATTTGTTTCATAGAAGTTTTTTTCACCCTTCTTACCAACTAATTGGCTATAACAATATTAACAGCAAAAATCAGAAATGAAAAAAATATTTACCCAGATCTTGACATATTTTAAAGGGAAGCCAATAATCACACAAATGGAAAACTATATAAAACACAGCTGAAGTTATCACCGAAGTCAAGAAACAGGTTGTATTTCAGAAGCTGGACACAACAAGCACAACATCAAAAATGAAAAAGAGGAATTCAGGAGAAAAAATACTATCAGTACTAGAATAAACATATCTGGATATAAGCGATCATGGGTTAAGAGTAGCAAAAATTATCCATAAATCATTTTTTATAATAAACTAATGTTCATTCACCTCAGTTCTATGAGGCTTACAGGGAAAAAAGCTGTTCACAAGTTTTCATTTTATGATAATTAAATTGAAAAAGAATACCTATTACTAGCATGACAGTGAAGGAACAGTATATAATTAAATATTGTAGGAAGCCATATAAACTCACCCTAGAGTTATAACAAACAGTATGGCCATAATCACTAGAGCCTGCAACTCGGTATCTATACTCTCAGAATTTTTAAGCTCAGTTTTTAATAGAAAGTAACGTGCCTACAGTGTTCATTTCTAAACTGTTTACAAATCAAAGCCAGAAATAATAAAAATGTTTAAACACACAATAAAATGTAGCCATAAAATAATAATTATTAAATATAGATTACAGTTGGAACTATGGATTTTTAAAATGACATAAAGTCATATGTATTCGATGACTACAACCATGTTGAAAATGAGTATGAATCAGCCTGAAAAGAAACACGGAAATGCAAACAACATACATTACAATGTTGACAAGAAGAGTAACATTTCTCTTTTTAGGAAAATGTCCTTAGTATAATATTATTTGTGCAGCAAACATAGTTAATAAAAAGCTTTATAAAGGTTCAAATCAGTATTTCCTCTGGTGTATCCTGCAGGATGCCAGCTGTTATCCCAGCAAGGCTGGGCAGGAGAGGGCAGATTGGTAGAAAGGTTTTGTGCCAAATGAATATAGGATATATGGATATATGATATTTAAGTGTAGTTCAATTGTGTTTTGTTGTTTACTCTTAGAGCTATTTATTTGTTCGTCTGTTTAATGGCAGAAACTCTCAGACACTATTTTAGAAGAAGAAGCAGGTCATTTCCCAAGTTTACCTGTAAAAAGAACTTATCGATAAAGCTTAGGACTAGTATCCCACAGAAGGTGCTCCTCTAGATCTCTGAATCCACTAGGAACATATGCCATTATTAAAATCTCAATCAGTTTAGGGGCCACTTCTGTCTCTCATCATATAAAGCGTAACTACAAAATGTTATATTCTTTAATATACTCTGGTTAGTTGACAAACTATAACTCATGGGAACTCACTGTGTTTTTTTCTAAGTCTCAAAGAATGTCTTCATATACTTTTAGATATTATAAAATTTATATGTCCAAACATACCAAAATTTCTATACACTACCATTCATTTCCTGTTTTAAAACAGTTAATATATTGAAACTGAATAAGTTTACTGAATTACTTCTGTATTTACTGACCATATGCTAAATTCTGAGATATACATTATAAGGTATACTTAGATGAAAAAATCTTGCCCCTGCTTTAAAGACATTCCCAGTCAAGAGTATAGGTTATGTGGCGGGGATGGAGCCAGGACAACAAATACAGCAATAACTCTAAGAAAAGTGTAACAAAAATGGGAAACAAAGAGATATAGAAGTTAGGAGGAAAGTGAGATGGAAGCGTTTTAAGGAATCAGATACAGATTCATCAAGGAAGGAGATTACCTAGCAGATGGACTTAAAGGACACGTAGAACGTCTCCTAGATAGACAGCAAAAAATGAGTCCAAGTTGCTCTTGAAGAAAAGCCAGGAGTATGTTGGAGAGGAATGTTTCAGACTTGTCAGGGCATGGGGTTTCCTTAGAGGAGCATGAGAATGCCTTTTTGGAATATGAGCTACGAGCTTGAGTCTGGAACACAGGACCCATGAGTAGTAGGCTAAGGTACTTAAGAGTTAATTAGGTAGCCACAGAAGCACACTGAATGCTTTTTCGGCAAGAAGATTAGAACTTCAAAAATTAATTGGGTGCAGGTGCATCCAGATTAGGGGTTTTAGCATTGGAGAAATGACACTCAGGAACACAGACAGAAAGACAAAGACAGAGACAGAGGCTGAGAGACCAGATTAAATTCTGTGACAGGAGGGAGGACAGTACAGAATTAAGCAGCAGCTTGGAGGTTTTGGGATGGTTCAAAAATATGTCATCAGAAAGCAGCAAGAAAAACAAAGAGATTAGAAAGTTCATTGGTCAAGAATAGCCAATGATGGTGAAAGAAAAATCAATTAGTTAACCAGAAGAATGCATTCAGGAAGAAAATTTTTAAAGTATTAAAGTACATTCAATGAATCCACCTACACTTATCTTTAAATTTTAATTAGATCACAGTAGCACTATTGCAAAATAGCACAATCATAATATACATTTGGGACATAGGCTAAAAGGAAATAAGACAAGTGAATACTGTCTCTCACCTCCTAAATTCACTGGGGTCATAGGCTTCACAAAGCTTATTTAAACATCCCATGAAGTCACTCCACTAATGACAAGTACAGAATTACTTTCTAGGGATTGAGTCCTTCCCTGTAATTTTATTTTCTGAGACCAAGTGGGCTCAGAGAGCCACATCAGTTTATCCACTTACCCTGTCTGTTTCAAAAAAAAAGTGGAATCGAAATTGGTCAGTTCAGCATCTTTAAGCATACTGTAATATAATGGTAGAATTCCTTTTTTTTAATTGCAGTTTAGGTTTTGGGGTACATGTGAAGAACTTGCAAGATTGTTGCATAGGTACACATAAGAACAATTTTACACTGTTGGTGGGAGTGTAAATTAGTTCAACCATTGTGGAAGACAGTGTGGCGATTCCTCAAGGACCTAGAAATAGAAATTCCATCCAGCAATCCCATTACTGGGTATATATCCAAAAGATTATAAATCATTCTACTATAACAACACATGCATATAATGGTAGAATTCTTAAGACTGGAGAAGTCATTTACCAAAACCAGCATCTGTGACAGAGTCCAGGAAAACCCTTTAGGCCTTCTCAATAACATTATTCATTTGTAGCATTTATTTTTAAAAATATTCACTGATATAATTTTAGCCACTCATGCCATCTTTACAAATCCAGTAATACCTCTGTGTGCATCATTTGTGTCAATGCTTACACACCTTGTCTCTTTTGGAATTTAGGCTAAAGTTCTTGGATACCCCGCTGTGTATTATTGCAGGCATAAAACAAGTGTGCAAGGAGCACTGTTTCCATTGCTATGGAAATATCATTTAATTTCCTAATTAAATTAGCAGGTATATAAATGTAAAACCATAGCATTTGATTATTTATATACCTAATGAGTAGGTATATAAATGCAAAACCATAGCATTTGATTACTTCTGAAGTTTGGCAACAAAGTCTATTGCTCATGTCTGAGGACAAAGTGTCTATGTTTTCAACACTTTTATTCAAAGTAAGAATTAAGAACTTAAACTGTCTGGCATTTTAATTCTTATAAATTGATTTGCTGCACATGAGAGAAATGAAAGAATAAATCAAGAAACATATGTAAGTCATTTATTCTTCCCCTCAAGCAATATATATATACATATATATATATATGAGCATATCTATTTACTAATAAATAAAAACTAGTGGTGGTATTTCCCTTACAAAAGAATTTCTTTAAATCATAACTTCTCTAGTGGTTACAATTACAAAATGAGATTTTAGCAATCCATCTATTATATAAAGCTAAGCATAATTGATATCTTCTTTCCTCCCTTCCATCAAATTTTATCTAATTTGGGCTTTGCAATAAGGTAAGAAAGAATATAAATTATTCAGATGAAGCACATTTTTATAAGTGTTAAAATTCTAAAACCCATTTCTGCCTTCCTACTCTAGTAAACTAATTTGCCAACAAACTCCCTATCCTGAGTGTTCTGTGCTTAAACTGCCCCATTCGAAACAAAACACACTAAACTGAACCTTCTCTTTGTGTTTCCCTCTCACTTGCCTTTCAGCATATCTAAGTCTGCTAAACAACTTTAGGAACATATAACATCTAATTTCTCTTTTCACACTGACTCTTCAATGCTATCAGATTTCTGAGATGACCGCTTGACTGAAGCTACTCTGGCAAAGATCAAGTGAGATCCACTTCTTACTTAACAAATACAGTGGCCTCTAGTGGCATCTCTTCAGTCTTTAACCTCCCTGATCTGTGAACAACATCTGATGATCACCTTTCCCACCTGAACACAAGGGAAACTTGGGAAACTCTACCTTCACACCTTAAAAGAAGTTAAGGAAAAAAAAAAAGTCAACCAATGAGGCACTTGCCTCCCCCTTCTCCACCCTTCACTATTCAGATTGTGCACATACCAACAGTGTGAAAACTAGAAATGGTTTGTCAGTAAAAAAAGTTTTCTTTTTATTGATCAACTATTTTGTATGGAAAGTAACAATAAAACATCTTTGTTTTGCTGGAGAAGTGAGGCATCCTGTTAACAAGAGACATGACTTTTTTTTGTTTCTCTTTTACTGAAAGCATATTTTGCACAAACCACTAAACCCACAAGGGTTACAGTTTAGTTGAGCAAGCTTCATTTTAAAAATGTTATCCAGGCCAATAATCGATTTGTGTAGCAAGGTAAAGGATGTAGCTGGAAGGAGAATTCTGCTGGCTTAAATATCAGAAATCAGGATGAAGAGAAACTAAAGCCAATCTCCCACCACAGAAAGGCTTCAGAACAGATCACAAAGTGGTCATGGGGTCATTGTTTGGCTGCTGGTCTGACCAGCTTTCAGTCTCTTCTCATCACCAGCAGGGCTCCAGTGGCGCCTCAGACCAAGCTGCACAACTGCTACAATTTTAGAGCTACCAAGGAGCTGCAATCCTACTCCACCGAGGAGCTTCCCGGTTCAGGCTTTATCATTTCTTGAGTCATTTCTTACCCTTCCTTTCTCTTGTTGACTGTCATAACCCAAAGACCTCATGGCTGAAAGCAGTAAACAGATGTAAGATTTGATCTTACAACTGCCTCTCTTTGTTGCTGTATGTTTGGCTAAAAATTCAAGCCAAAAGCTAAAAGAGTACAATTTTTCTTTTCCAAGTGTTTTTTTCCCTTCTCATTTTGCTGACTTTGTTGTCTTAAATACCACCGTAGGATTCCTCTCTCTTTCCCATTAAATTTTTTTCATTATTTGTCACTTAAGCAGTCGTATTCCTGAGGATGCAGACCCCATATTTATAATGCTTTATGCAACCCGTATGGCATTTCATCTACTTTCACAGCTATAACTATCGCCTCCTGTTTCACTCTAAAATTCCTAATTTGAATACTAACAGCTCCAAAGTCCAGACCTGATTGATAAGTGTCTACTGAAGACTTGCATCTAGAAGTCCTGTAAGCTTTTCATATTTTACATCATTAAAACCAAACATCAGCTAACTCTGAAATTAATGTTTCACACAAGAAGACATGTGATAACATTCAGTTACCTTTGTCTTTGCCTTTGTCCTGAATCTCACATTCAGATGGTTCCTAAGTCTTCTCACTTCTATAATAATCAGTTCTGTTGTCTTCATCCCTATCACCTCCACATGCCTCATCTCTCCTCCTAACCACTCTGGCAACTGCACGGTTTGTTGAGCCTTAAATTTACATTGACATTCCTACCTCCGTGCTTTCCCCTCAACCTGGAATGCTATTTCCTAATTTATCTTTACAGGAAACTCTTACATGTTCTTTAAGTTCCTATTGAAATGAGGATCTTCTAGACTTTTGTCTAATTCTGCTTTACTTTAGATACTCATCCATCACTGCTATCTATAACTTCCAATATACCTCTACACCATGTCATATTCTTCAGCTATTTGTTTATGGGTCACATTTTCCCGCTATATACCATTAGATGTTCTGGGGTAGACACCATCTCTTACTTATCTTAGTATCACAAATAGAGTACCTCTAAGACAGGCAATTAAGAAATGTCTTTTCAGCTATATTATGGCTGGATAGAAACATAATAATTAAATGTCATAATGTTCATTTTGTGATTGTATGAACATAGTACAATTGTACTCTACAATGTAAATTGGCTTGAAGTTCAACTCTAGTGAAAAAAATATACTGTTTAATATTATGACAAGGAGTAACTTGTACATTCCAAATGGAAAAACAAAACCAAAAATAATTATTTGATTTGTTTGTCTTATAAGCATAATTCACATGCAACATTTATCATTTTAAAGTGTACAATTCAGTGGATGTTTTGTAGTATATGCACAAACAGTATGTGCAACCATCACCACTATCTAATTCCAGAATTTGCATCATATCAAAAAGAAAACTCCCAGTCTGGGCAACACAGCAAGACCCCATCTCTACAAAATAATAATAATAATCAGCCAAACATGGTGGCATACACCTATAATCCCAGCTACTGGGGAGCCAAGTGGAGAGGATAGTGTGTACCTAAAAGTTTGAGCTGCAGTAAGCTATGATTGCACCACTGCACTTAACCTGGGCAACAGAGTGAGACTGTTTCCACATCTCCAAAGAGAAAAAAAAGGAAAAGGAAAAATGTGAACCCATTAGCATTCATTCCTCATTCCTCCCTTCTCCCAAACCCTGACAACCACTAGTCTACTTTTTGACTAAGCAGATTGGCAAATTCTGGACATTTTATGTAAATTCAATCATATAATATGTGACATTTTGTGTCTGGCTTCTTTCACTTAACATAATGTCTTCAAGGTTATCCATGTTTCACGTGTATCAGTATTTATTCCTATTTATGGCAGAATATTATTCCATTGTATAAATATACCTTATTTTGTGTGTTCATTCTTCAATTAATAGATGTCATATTTTTCCACTTTATGGCTTCAATAAATAATGCTGCTAGGGATACAAATGTACAGAGTCTCGTGTGGACATTTTTTTGATGCTCTTCAATACATACATAAGAATAAAATTGTTGGATCATAAGAAAATTCTATATTTAACTTTTTGGGGAACTAGCAAATTGTTTTCCAAATTAGATGCATCTTTCATATTCCCTTTTAAATTTACGCTGACATTCCTACCTTAATGTATAAGAATTCCAATTTCCCCACATTGTTTACCAATATTTGTTCTTAATGTTCTTTTTATTAGAACCAGCCTAGTAGGTGTGAATTCATATTTCATTGTGGTTTTGATATGCATTCACTTGATGATGCTGAGCATCTCTTCATGTGCTTATTTGCCATTTGTAAATCTTCTTTGGAGAAATGTCTATTCTAGTCCTTTGCCCATTTTTAAATTTAGGTATTCATTTTATTATTAATTTGCAATAGTTCTTTATATATTGTGAAGAATGGATTCTTATTGATATGATTTGTAAACATGTTCTTCCATTCTTGGGTTGTCTTTTTATTTTCCTGATGGGACCCTTTGATGCATAAAAGTTTTTAATTTTGATGAAGTTCTATTTACATTATTTTTCTTTTATTGCTTGTGCTTTGGGTGTCATATCTACAAATCTACTCCCTAATCCAAGAAACCAATGCCTAATCCAAGGTCATTAAGATTCACACCTACGTTTTCTTCCAAGAGTTTTATAGTTAGCTCTCATATTTAGGTCTACAATGCATATTGAAGTCTATCATCAATTTTTTTTATATGGGGGGAGATAGTGGTCCAAATTCATCTTTTTCATGTATATGTTTATTCAGTTGTCCATTTGTTTAAAAAACTATTCTTTCCCTCATTAAATTGTCTTGTCACCCTTGTTGAAAAATCAATTAATCATAAATATGTGAGTGTATTTCTGAATGCCCAATTCTATTCCAATGATCTAGATGCCTATGCTTATGTTAATACCACTTAGTCTTGATTATTATACTTCAGCAGTAAGTTTTGAAATTAAGATGTGTGTCTTCCAACTTTGTTCATCTTTTTAAAGATTGTTTTAGAGTATTCTTACTTTATAAATGAATTTCAGAATGAGCACAGCAATTTCTGCACAAAAAAAGAAAAAAATGGAAGCTGGGATTTTCACAGCAATAGCATTGAATCTCCAGCTCAGTTTGCCTTATTAACAACAGTAAGATTTTTTTATGTCTTCTCTAAATTCTTGTCATGTCATTTTGTAGCCTTTAGTATCTTCACTAAGTATTTGCATTTTCTTGAGTGAAAGGCAAATAGTAACAGTATAGATTGTTTTATAACTATAATAAAGTATGAAAAATAAAAATTATACAAAGTTAGCATTTTACTAGTTGAAACATTTTATGATGCCACTTACTTCTAATTTTGATATAAAATACTGTAAATTCATACTCAAAAAAGAGCATTTATTTCATATGGTATTAACTTGCCTTGGTTAAGAACAACTCTGCAATTGTAAGATAAAGTGAGCAACAATAAAATGTAATACACCTGGATTTAAGACGTCAGCTATTCATAACAGCAACAGCAAACAAAAAATTCTTTCCAAAGGCAAGCAGTCATCAAGAAAATTTCATCAAATAAACAGAAGCATCTCAAATTATTCAATCAAAGTAGAATGGAAAACAGCTATATGTTGTTAACTGATAGTTTCATTCAAACTTATCATATTGGTATTATTCTAACTCATCTTTATGGTGTTAATTCTTTAAGAAAAGACAGTTAACTGAATTTTTAAACTAGATTCAGCACTAATAAAAGTCTCTTGCAGTTCCATGAACCATGCCTTACACTTGCTACTAATTTCACATAGTCAATACTCTACAAAGCAAAATGCCTGCTTTCAACAGTAAAAATTGTTTCATCTATTTAAACTAACTTATTAGGTTGCTACAAAAGTAATTGCGGTTTTGCCATTACTTTTACTAACATAATGTAATAATGTACTGTAAAAGCAATCTTGCCATTATTTTTAAATGTCAAAAACCGCAATTACTTTTGCACCAACATAATACTAAGGATCACAGGGTTTTATGAAGATGGGTTCATTAATGATAAATCAATACTGCTATGTATTTATAAAGACTAGACCAGATGAATGAACAATTACAATTCAAGGCAATTAGCCCATTTTCTCAATTTGCATAATCAGTGAAAGGTTTTCATTCAAAATAATCATTTCCCTGATTTAAAAAGTCATGAAAATACTACCCAGGTTAAGTTTCCTCTCAAGTTTGAATAAGATCTTACTGCCAAAAAATAAAATTCTGGGTAAGAACTGGAGACTGTAAAACCTTCTTAGTGGTGCTGTACTGGCTACTGTATCAGTACTGACACATTTATAAAAAACAATGCTGGAATGAAGATCCTGTATTAGCACAACAGCTTCAATATACAAATGATGGCAAAATATTTTTAAAAATCAGATATCCAAAGAATAAAGTCACTTAGATAAAGAAGTTTAATATCACAGGCATTAGCATAATCAAACATGTTGTCACCACCATGAGATAATTATTCACTCAATGTGAAAAGACATGGCCCCTGACTTTGAATGGCATACAAAAAAAAAAATCACCATGAATTACTGAGAAACATCCACAAAAGTGCCAAGCAAATTTCTGGAAGTGAGAATATGCAGCTCATGTACCCACTATGCTTACTCCAAAGGGAAAGATCACAAATATACTGATATCGGCATAAATATACTTAGGTTACCATGGAAAAGACAGATCTTGAGAACAATTTTAAAAACAAAAAAGGTGTACTTGGACCTCAGTATAAACAGTGTATTAACAATCTGAATAGTGTCTCATTCATACCAAATCTAAGGTAGAAGAAAAAATGTATTTAAAATTAGAAGACACTAAAAGAAAAAGGTAAGTATTATATTTTATCATTTTCATTTAAATAAGACTTGCAAGTGTGTGAGTGTGTGTGTGTGTGTGTGCGTGTTTAAACTATGAACTCTTATCTTAACATATAAAAGAGGTATATAAATTGATAAGAAAAACACAAGAGTACATTTTTGAACCAATAAAGTATTTCAACAAGGTGACAGGAGACAAAACCAAAAATAAAAATCAAACAGAATAATTTCTACATCAGCAATAACCTATTAGGAAATATTAAAGAATAAAATCCCTTCCCCAACAGTAATAAAAACTCATAATAACACAAAATGAGAAATGTTTCCTTCTATAAAGAAGGCTATTTATGTTACTGAAGGACACAAAAATACTTGAATAAATAAAGAGACATGCAAATGGAAAGATTATGAATTTAGAGTTGTCACTTCACCCTCAAAATTACCTTACATTAAATACAATACTAAATAAAATACAGTGTTGTTTTAAAATTGGCAACCTGATAATCATATTCATCTGAAAAAAAAAAGATGTAAAAATAGAGATAAAACTTTGGCCAAAAGCCATCACCTACTAGAAATCACAATAGTAGTTTTAATAGTGTGTTATTAATTAAGTAATAACAATGAAATTCTTTGTACCTAGAGAATATAATTAAGTCCTTAAATTAAAATAAGATAAATAACTCATGCAAAAATAAACTAGAAAAAAAAGAATATACTCATCACAGCTAAAGGCAAAACATTAGGCCATTAGAAAACAAATGGAAAGATAACCTCTAGAAATCTGTGAAACAAATTTAGATAAAAAAGAAGTATTCTTCTGACCTATTCATTGGTAAACTTTTACAAGTTTAAAATTATCATGTATTGGCAAAAAGGTAAAGAAATACGCACTTTCATATTGTTGGTGGAAGGCAAATGGGTACGAACAATTGGAAGAGCAATTTGCCACTATTAAAATTTAAAATGCACACACCTTATGACCCAACAATTACATTTATAAGTTTACCTTTGAAAAATGCATTAGTCCATATAGACAATAAACCTGTATAAGGATGCTCATCTTAGCACTGTTTGAAATATAATAGCACAAACAAACTGAATGTACATGGAAATGAGGATTAAATAAACCATGGTACAACCACACCATAAAACAACAGGCAGCAGTTAAAACAATAGTGTATACCGTTTTGTACCAGGGTGGAGATATCTCTAAACTATATGTAAAGGGAAAATAGAGTATAGAACATCGTGTTGCCATTTAAGAAATATATACATATATATGTACAGCTACACAGACCTTGACCTCTATTTCTTTGAAGCAGTCTCCTGGAGCCCCCAAAATCAATCCTTTGCCCATGACACGGCCCATACTGAAGGCAGATCAACCCAGACATTTTATCTCTGTACACAGTCAAAGATGTAATACTTAAATTCCAAAAACTGCAATGTTACACAAAAACTAATGTAAAGGAATAATTTTTATTATGGCAGGAAACGTTTAGATATATTTACAAACGTATATATATACCTATGCTCTCAGCTGTGCTTAAAAACTCCCTCACTATATGATAAACTCAGATGTACTCTTGGGGGAAAAAGAAATTCACTAAATGTTCACTGAATAGTTGGACTGCAGTGATTTTTATTTTCCAGATTCTTTTTCTTGTTATTTTCTAGATGTTCTACAATGGGCATTTATTACTGTAAGTGCAAAAGACAAAACATGTTCTTTTTGAAACAATGTATCTTCTGTTATTGAATTCTTAAGATACCGCTGTATAGATAATGCCAAAATATTTCTCTACTCCCAGCCTCTCCCTTTCACTCTAGTCTCACTTTTCAGCTACCTACTGAGCAGTTATCAGTGTCCTAGCTTTAGTTTTCTCGAATGTGATTTCTCCACCTCTCCCACTGCTGTGCTCATTGATCCCATCTCCCTGCCATGTCAGCCCTGTCCCAGTTCCCAGACCAAGACAGGACTGATTTAAAAGTACCAATACAAGGTCATCCCCTCCTCCATATTCTTATTCCCATCCATTGCTGTAACAAACTTTCTGATGCTGTGTCAGCCTGGATTTTTGACCCAGGCCGCTGTGGAGTCAGTACCACACTACAGGACACACTCTGTCATTCTGTCTGGAATTAAACTGTTCAGGTACTCATCTTACAGCCCCTACTAGACTATCAACTTATGAGATAAGGCACTGTATCTTACTCATGTATGGCTCCAGTACTGTGCCCTGCCCCCCAACAAAACAGTGGTTTCCGTAACTTACAGGAAAGCATTTGATGAATGGCTGTTATATTTGACCAGAAATATACTCAGAGTGAGTTCAGACTTAGTTCGATCAACAAACATTTATGAAGGAATGGGCCCAGCAATGAAAACAGGAGAATACTAGAAAAATGGAAGATGCAGCTCTGATCTTTGAGATAGAATCTAGAGTGGTTGAGAACACCTTTAAAAAAAAAAAAAAGTAGAAAATAATTACTGTTTTGGCTTCTGCCTTAACAAGCAAAACATGAAAATCTTCTTGCCTGAGGTCCTGATTTCACAGATGGGCAAACTGCAATCGAATTTGCCTGCCTGGATTCCAGACTACTGCCAGCACTGACTTTTGCTTCCTGTCCCAACTCCATGGGCCCCAATGTGCTTGGCTTTGCTTGTCACTATTTGTATGCTTGCCCACTTTAAATTGTTCCCTTGGATCCAGACTCCCTCCCTCTCCAGTTCATGCTGTGGGCTAGGATCTAAATTTTCTCCTTCTTGTCCTACATTGCCCTCTGTCACCTGTTTCTTCAAACACACTCCCACAATTAAAAGTTGTGACTACAATCTCAGCTTTTTGCTTCAACCTCTTTGAACGCTGAGAACAAGGCAGTCCTCTAAATCAAATTCTAATAAACACTGCTTCTTGCTTACCCAACAATCATTTACCCCTTCCATATTAACAGAATTACCACTCTGTTCATCAATCCCCTAACCTCCTCCACCCAGTGAATGCTAATCCCATATGTAGTCCCAGCTGGTAAATGGTGATTTAGTCTAAGCCTGTCATACTTGGTATTCCCATTCCCCTTGCCATTGAATAGATTGGGAATGTCCATGGGATTCAGCGTTGGCCAGTGAGATAAGAGAGAAGTCTGCAGGAGGGGTTTTGGCAAAAACCTCCCCATTCTGCAGGAAGAGACACTGCTGCTGCATGACGGTGTGCTAGGAACTAAAGAAGTGATCATGGCACTGGCTGAGGAAGCAGTCAACACACAAACCGGGCACAGACTAGAGAAATGTAAAAGTAGAAACAAAGTCCAGGTCTCCCATCTTCTGCATTTCTTGTCACTTTTAGAAATCTTTCCCAATGTATTCCCCTTCCTCTGCTGCCAGGTAACGTATATTAAATAGCGCACCTTAAAATTAGATATATATATGTATATATATCAGCAGCTTTGTTTTGTATCTCAAAGGAGTAGCTTTAGGAATTTGACAGGTATTTTGGTTGTTTTTAGTTTGAAGCTTGTATGAGTAAGCTGTTATTAATTTTCAGGTGAAAGTCCTTGTACATATGTTTTTATTTCACCTGGGAGTGGAATTTCTGGATCGTATGTTAAGAGTATTTTTAACATTAAGAGAAACTGCCAAATTTGTTTCCCAAAGTATTGCATTCCCACCAGCAATGCATGAGTATCACAGTTGCTTCACATCCTCTCCAAAACTTGGTATTGCCAGTCTTTACAATCTAGTCATTTTAGTGTTTGTCTAGTGGCATCACACTGTGGTTTTTAAATTTAATTATTTTGGTGAATTATAGAGTTAAACACCCTTTCATGTGCTCATAGGGTATTCATATATTTTGTGTGAAATATGACTTCACATATTTTGTTCATTTTTAGATGGATTGCCTGTCTTCTTATTGAGTTGCAAGAGTTCTATATATAGTCTAGATAAGTCCTTTGTCAAATATGTAGAGAGAGATATGTAGTTCTAACAAATCTTTTGTCTTTTGAAGAGCAAAAGTTCTTTCTTTAACTTTGATAAATTCTAATACATCTTTTCTTTTAAATTTTATGGTTAGTGCTTCTTAGGTCCTAAGGGATCTTTGCCTACCCAAAATCACAGATTATCTTCTATACTGTTTTCTAGAAGTTTATATACTCAAAATCATAGATCAGTCCCATAAACATTATTCTCAATGAAAAAAGGAATATAAAAATGAGTACATATTCTGTCATTCAACCTATATCAATTTCTAGAATAGGAAAAGTGAATCTTTAGAGACAGAAAGCAGATCAGTCAGAAGAGAAGAGAAGTTTTTATGGTAAAAAAAATTTTCTGTATCTTGATGGCAGTGATGGTTACACAGGTGTGTTTGTCAATCCACAACAAAGTATTCACTTGAAATGGGTACACTTTATTGTATAAAACATATGTCCAAAATTTCATTAAAATAATTTTAATGGGAATTTGGAGCTGGATTGGTAGGAAGACTGGTGACTGCCAGGTCCTCTGAAACAGAATTTGGGGATAAGCAGGGCTTTAGTATGCCTGAGGCAGAAATACTAACCTTAAAATATATATAACTTCTTAAACAAACATTACCTCATTCTAAATGCATAAATGCCAGATAATCTTTCACAAACATTGGGATGATTGAAGCAAGCCAACCACACACTGGGAGAGTCCCTAAATAGTTGTAGCAACTGACTTGAACCTTCAATGTAGGAAGAACTTCCAAAATGAAAGAGAGGGAAGGATGGTGAGACAAAAGACAGGTTTCTTAGTCCCTTGCAGTTTGTCCAGGACTGTGAAGCTAAATTTGCAATTTTATTGGGAAAGGGAAAGCATATGCCATAAAAGGTGAAGTTTTTTTTTTCTTATGCAGCCAAAGTTTATGTTTCAAAAGAAAAATAAAACAGAACACAATGAAAATAAATCATTTTGCCTTGAAATTTTAAGGAAAATTCACATGTATAATTATAAAATTTTATAGCTAGATATTTACATATCATCTAGTCTAAGTCACATAAAAGACAGATAAAATAAGTAAGAGTTGGAGAGTTTGAGCCTAATATTTAGTCACATAACTAATTAATTAGTTGGTTGAAAACCTGGGGAGGAATTCAAGTTTCCTTGGTTCAATGTGCTTATGAAATTATAATCTCTAGCTCAATGCTCTATACAAAGCAGGTATTTTCAAAAAATACCTGTTGAATGAATTCATGCTACACAATATAATAAACAAAAATACATAGAAAGCGTAAGTGCAGTAGAGAGATGAATTTAGATACAGATTTGTTTTTCCCCAAGACCTTATTATTTTTTGTTTTTTTGTTTTTGAGAGAGTCTCGTGCTGTCACCCAGGCTAAAGTGCAGTGGTGTGATCTCAGCTCACTGCAGCCTTCGCCTCCAGGGTTCAAGAGATTCTCCTGCCTCAGCCACCCGTGACACTGGGATTACAGTCGCCAGACACCACACCCAACTAATTTTTGTATTTTTAGTAGAGATGGGGTTTCCCCATGTTGGCCAGGCTGGTCTTAAACTTCTGGCCTCAGGTGATTTGCCTGCCTAGGCCTCCCAAAGTGCTGGGATTAAAAGCATGAGCCAATGTGCCCAGCCTTACCCAAGAAATTTGAGTCTTGTATACACTTATTTACTCTACTTCTGTAAATTAGGAAAAAAAAACATATTTTATGAAATTACTCTGGCAATTATCAATGCCTGAAGAAACACAATGAAGTGGTAAACTCTAAAGAATTATAAGATACGCTTTCCTAGAAACAAGTGAGGACAAGTAGCTCTTTCTAAATTAGTTAAGAGACATACTACTTCCTCACTGAAAGATGGATTGATGATATTTAACAACTGCTTCAAGCCCTATGAATTTAAGTTAAACTTGGAAGACTAAATTTTCCCCAAATGCTTACAAATTAATCATGATAACATCAGATCCTCTGGTGATTTCTGGAGTCCTTGTAGTTTCTGAGTGGGTTGTGGAAGAACAATTGACATAGCTCCATCAAGAGTCCATGACTTTAGTTCCAAAATATCAAGGGGCCATAAAAAAAGATATTGGATTTACTGCAGATACATAATAAACAACATAAACTCAATTTACACAATATGAACATCTCAGAAGCTTTCTATTAATTTTCTGTTATGTCTCTGTAGCCCTTGAGACCATATAAAATTCAAGGACTTTTTTTTATCTCTATCACTGTGGCACGTCCACTCATTTAATGTAGGAACACTGTAGCAAGTTAGGATCTTATTTAATGTATCTCCATCTCAATGTGTCCCATAAATGTCTTACTTGGCTTCCCCAAAACTGCCCAGCAAACAAAATAGTCAGATGTCTCAAAGTAGCAAGATACTAAAAAAAAATCAACATATGATTTACATTAGTTTTTTTATCCCTGCTCTAGTTTTAAAAACGATTCATTGAAATGTATATATAAAACCTACTTTAAAACAATGAAAACATATATTATAGAAGACATCACAGCAAAAATATAGAAAACATCTAATTGAACAGATAGTTATGTATCCTTCAGCTCAAAAGAGAAAACAAAATTAATTCATTCTGTCTCATCCTTACTCCACCTCCCTCCCTGTTAGGTCACCACCTTCATGTATGGGGAACATATCTGCTTTTTTCACTCCTGTGAATGCAAGTTTTCCTAATACCTGAAATGCAATAGTCTAATAGTCGTGTGCACAGATAGGGCCTATAAATAAAAAGAAAAATAAAATCACTTTCAATAGTTAAGCCCTATAAAATTAATCTCTGTAAAGTCAGACAATCACTATGTTTTGTATAATGTGTTACAAGTAATAATTTCAAAGAGGAATAGGATGCAAATTTATGGTTGAGCTAGAATTCAGCTCTGATATAAAAATTCACTTATAAGGAAAATAAAAATGTCAAAAGTTACATTTGTCAAAAATCTCCAGTAGTCTAACATAAAGCTGACTAGTAGTAACACATCTGAAAATGTTTTATTTAGATCTACTGAATTTTTAAAACATCAATTAAGAAGGATCTCCAAACAGAAAATAAAACTACTACAGTCTATGGTTTGTTAGTTTTTAGAAGTATATTCATATTAGCTTTTAGAAACATATTTATGTTTATGACTAATACATCTTAAGATAATATTCAAGAGGAGAATTTTGCATATTATTAGAACTACGAAACAGAAATACATGAGAAATATTTTACTACTTGGGAAGAAATAATGAAATCATGTTTATTAAAATGGGTTAAACATGATCATAATAAATACTGATACTTCAAACTTGAGGGCAAAATTTTCTGGAAATCCATTTTTGAATAAAAGAATTCCATTCATATCACTTATGCTGTTGGATAAAGATTTTGTGGATAAATGTTCACAATAGTTTATGAACCTCAACTAAAAACAAACGTGTGCCAACAGATGTTGCCAGTGAGCACTTGCCACTTCACATGGAGCGTATATTTAACCTGTTCCACGCCAAATTCCCTGCTAGACTTTCTGTTCTCATCACCCGTTAGCCTCACAGCCACAAAACTGAAAGAGCATCATCCATTTAGAATTTGTTAATAATCTTAGACACCAAGGAAAGGGGCTTTTGTAATTAGGAAAAGTCAACCATGAAGTAAAAAAATAAGCCCCTGGAAATACAATTATCCTAACAAGTACTGGCTTCATATAGGTCAAAGTAAAATAATCTTGGTTATATACTCTAAGATATAGTCCTGGAATATTCATGGGGTAAGGAAAAACAAGAGAGAGTTAGAAGAGCCATAATATTAAATCTTTATTGTTCAGCAAAGGTCAAGTTTTCCCTCTGCCTTGAAGTTAGAAGAAAAGACTTAAGACTGTTCTGGGTCCTCACTATCATGCCGACCATGGAATTCATGTCTTGGGATGGGGCTTTAGGTGAGACAAAGAACTGAAACTAGCTCCATGGGTAGCTGAACCTTCTACGTAATGAAATGGATCCCATACTAGAAGTTGTCTTAACCGAGTGACAGTATAATTACACTGACTGTATCTACTCTGCCTTTTAATACACATACCTGTACACCAAATCTTCCAGTAAATAGTCTCCCTGATGTTCTCCAAACACACCATGCCTTTTCCTCCCTCCCTGCTTTTGTTCCAACTGTGGTGCCCACCCTGCAGGAAATCTTTCCCAGGAATCTCTGTCCAAGCTTCAGTGCTAATACTGAATATATTTTCCCAGTTACACAGACACCTATCTTCTTCACAATTCCTCTAATACTTACTTGCTCTTCTGTCTTTCGGGTACATAATCATATCCAGTCTTGGAATGCATTCAAACCATTTCTCCTAATTATAATAATGTTTACTTAATATATGTTTGCTTTCGCCAAGTACTATGCTAAAGACAATTAACCTTTAAAGCAAGCCCATGAATCAGACTTCCCTACAATTTTCATTTTATAGATAAAAAAATAGATTTAAATTGTATGTAGGACACAAGGCTCCTAAGAACTAGAGCCTGTAATCACATCTAAAGCTCTCTCCAAAGATCTTGTTCTTTGCCACTGTGAAATAGAACCTCATACAAATGCCTGTTCTCAACTAGACTGTAGGCTGAGGTCAAAGAGAGTGTCTTTTACTTCTTTGAACTTTCTTGGAGTACCTCACACTACTCAGCATAGGGTTGGGCAGGTGTTAAGAGCTCTGAGGGAGGGAGGCATAGAGGATGTATCTAGAATATGTTTTACAGGGGTCCTAAGATGTTCTATTAGCTTTTTATTGTATCATGTATTTTTGAAGATCCAGTCAACTAAAGGCAGAAGCCTCTAGGATTGAAATTCTTCAGAGGAAGCCAGTCTTTATCTGCAAACTGGATTACAGTCAAGGAGGCAAGCTGCTTTTGAAAGACACTAGTTGCTCTTCTAATATGCACATTTCATTAATTTTAATCATCTCTCTGAAATCTTTTGCTGTAAACAAAATGTTATTTTATTCTATTGTTCTTTAATAACTTCGTATGTTTTGTTTCTATTCAGTGGACTAATGTTTACAAAGAAGACAAAAGAAAAGTACCTGTTTTTCTATACTAAGCACAGTGTCAAAAACTGGGGCATACACCCACATCACTCTGCAGAAAAACTGCAACAAAGAAAGAGCAAAGCTGGTGGAAGGGCTGCCACTTCCCCACATTCGCAACTGAGAAGCCCCACAAAGAAATAATTGCAGAGATACCGGGAAGGGAAAAGTCTTTTGAAAGGAATTTGAACAAAACTAACTTATTGTGCTCATATATAATTAACATGACAGTCTTTCACTTGTTTCATGGTATTGCAGGGAAAGGAAAACACTCCAATCTACAAGTTCACTATTAAGTAATACAAGCATTCCAATACACACAGGTTGACTGCAATCTGCTTCAGGATGTTGGTAACACTGGTAATTCAACCAAGCTTTAGCTACACGGCTGAAGAGTCAGCCAAGCCATTAATGGAATTGCATTCCTACCATGGGGAGTTGAAGGAGTCCATCATTCCTAACGTTACACACTTCCCCAGCACTGACTCAGGTGATTAACTATCAGCTCTTCATCAGATCAGCACTCAATCACTTAAGAAGGCAATTCTCTTCATCTCAGCTCCTGCTTTACATCCCCATAAAATGCAAAAGTGCATATTGCACTACTGTCATATAATAATTTTAATGAAAAGAAAAAAAAATCAATAATGTGTTCCATAGCATAGTTTCTCACCAGCAACTTAAACGAATCCACCATTAATTTTGGTCCCTCACATATACACCTTAAACATAAAACACAGCTATTCTAAATATATTAAGGTTTTCTGGTCTGTTTTTTTTTTTTAGGCGAATATAAATAGGACAAATATAGGCTTCAAAATATCAATTTTTGATTTATAGTTACACTGCTGGACCCTTCTGAGATGATAAATATACTAAACATTCTGAGGTATGGCTGTTCCACCATGTATAAATAAAGTTTACAGCAGCAATACTTACAGAAAGAATTGTCAAATTGCCAGTAATGTGTATAATATAGCGAGTTAGAGTGCAAGCTAAAGAGAGCAAGGCAAATTATAGTGTTCTGTGAAAATAAGTGATGCAAAACCAACAGCGATTTTAAATTATTAACAATGGTTCTAAAGCTAATTCAACTTTTCCATTGGTGTAAACCACAAACAGAATCACACAGTATGTTTCTCTTCGAACATCTTCAGGGTTCCTATGAGGTAGGTGAAAATGGGTAAGGGTCTCTGTTAAAGAATATAATGCTAATACCATGTAAATGGTATATCTACAAGCCTGTGGAGTATAACCTCATTTCTCCAAAACTGTCCAACCATTATCCTACTTGAGAAGTTAACCCATGATGAACAAAAGTACATCTCTTCCACCCTTCTGCTCCCTATTTTCCAAAACCTTTCTGCCTTGGTATTTTGTATGCTGAGCAAAACATTCCATAAATAATGCTGTGGTACACAGGCATTAAAGTTTAGAGAGTTTCTGCCTTTGAAGTAGGTAGTGACAAGACCAAGGACACACAGGTTCAATTCCAAGCCAAATATGAGGCGGGTGGTTTGAAAATGTCAATCCAAAGAGGCCTAGGGGAAAAGAACACAAGCTTCCACTGCCATCTCCCTTTCTCTCCCCTCCCCTTTTTCTCTCTTGTTCCTTTCCTCTCTTCTCCTCTTTCGTTGTGGTTTCTCACGGAGACAATCAAAGCAGGGAAAGCTGGATTTTAAATTGGTGAGACACACGCTGGGAATATGTAATTCCCAGGAGAAAAAAAGAAACTGCTGAAGAGGGGTATGGGGGCTGTTGGCAACATGTCCAAGTGACAGCCCTCCCCACCCCCACCCTAATACAGCACAAATCCATAGATTCTTCCTCGATCATCTTCTCCCTCCAGTTCCCAGTACTCTACCCAACTTGACCCCTCATCCTAAAAATTTAGGGACCTGCAGGACACCCGCTGTTTAAGAGTGTGTCTCTCAGCATAAGAGCCCAATTTTCTGGAACCCCTGAATCCGGACAGTTGTAGTAGGCAAGGGATGCTCCCACCCACCCACCGGGAAGAGGTTAGAAAGGGGGAAAAAGAGATGGAGACAAGAGGAAAGGGATGGAGAGCTGTTCTCTAGGGCGAGCGGCTGCAAGGAAGACGGGGAAGAAAGAAAGGGTGGGAAGGAAGTGGGGCTGGGAGAGAGGAAGAAAGGGATGAAAGAAAGGCTGGAAGGGAGAAAGGAGGGGAGAGGAGAGAGGGATGTTGGGAAGGATGAGGGAGGGAGGGTTGGGGAGCGGGGAGGGGGGAGGACGGAGAGGATGGGAGGGAGGTGGGGAGGGAGGGAGGCAGGCAAGGATGGAGGATGCTCTGCCCGGGACTCACCTCTGTGGGTCGGTGGGAGTTTCTCGCCTCCTCCTTTTTCTCGCCGGTTCGCAGCAGCTGGAGTGGCAATCACAGAAGGGACTGGAGAGGCGGCGGCAGGGACAAGGGCAGCAGCTGCTGCAGCCGCCTCTGGCCGAGGTGCGGTGCCGCCTGCTCTGCCCGCCCGCCCGGGTCTCCGCCTCACTCGGGGCTGGAAGCGAAGCCGCTCCCCCCTCCCCCCGCCCGCCCCGCGTCCTGCCCAAGCGCGAGCGGCAGCGGCCCGGATCGCCGCTAGGGGAGGCAGCCAGTGCGCATGCGCGGCCGCCTGCTTGCACGCGCGCCCCCACGGTCCCCGTGGCTCCGCGGCGCCTGGAAATGCACGGGGCAGCGCGGGGGGAGTGGCGCGGGCACGCGCGGCCCGGGGAGCGCCCGAAAGGGCGGGGCGGGGCGGAGCTCCGGAGGCGCGGCCAGCTGGGCGCCGCAGGTGGGGGGAGGGGACGGCGGCGAAGGGCCACTGCCGTAGGGCGCAGGTGCCGTGTCCATGACAACGGCGTTACCCTGCGGGCGGCGACTAGGAGCTGAATCGCCGGAGTCGCGAGGCCCCGGGAGAGGGACCGGGTGCGGGAGCGGGCAGGATAGGGACGAGGGGAGGGGGCTATAAGGTTGCCGCGTCGTAGGAAAGGAAGGCGGGCCCCGCAAGGGTCCGACACGTGGAGGAGGAGGGCAGGGCCAGAGTGCAGCAGAGGTAGTGACTGCCGCTGAAGGGAGGTTGGTTAGGATCTGGAGTCCCGAGGGGAGAGGAGGGGAGATTTGGACTTTAAAAGAACCTAGAAGAGGATGGAATTGTTAAAACAAATGGAGTATTTGCTCATTTAATAAGCCTTTGTTGAATATGTTTTCCGTGGAATGCATTGTGATTCTTTTCTTGATTCAAAGGATCTTACTGAGCCTTTAGTTTGTACCAGACACTGTACTTAGGCATTTTGAGATATCCAGAAAAGTTCCTCCTCTCACAGGTTATACTCTAGTTGGGGAACGTACATAGCTGGGGCAGGGAGTGTTTGCACCGCCAGCCACTGGCGCTGGAGCTTGATAGTGCTGGAATGCAACTGTTACAGAGGCGATAACAGTGAAAAAGGTACACAGCTACATCAAATGAGAAACATAAGTTACAGTCATCTTTGTTCTGCCACAGTGCCGAATGACAATTTTGTTTTGTTTTAAATCGAGAGAAAAAAAAAAAAAAAGAAAGAAAATCTATGGAAGTTTGGTATGACACAACCGACCCTGTGTTCACAACACGCTACCTGTCTGATACCCTAGTCCACCAGCGTCAGTGTGTGTGTTCATGCCAACACTTGGACGGCTCTATGTGACTTAGTGCATGCATTTTAAAAATTCTCCTTAATCAATGGCTATGCTAGCTATTTTTCCATCCCCACTTTTGTTACCAAGTTGGCGTCTGCAATTGTTTGAAAATTATGTCAAACCCAAGTATCTTTTATTCTCTCCAGGGAATGACTGGAAAGGGATACCTCTGTTCATACCGCTATCTTTCTCCCCCAGCACTTTTTTGACTTTATTTTTTCTTGTCCCCATCACTTTACCAATTTAAAAATTCCGGGAAAAAGTCAACAGTAGTCACCGGACATTGACTTATGAGGAATCTTAGCACGCAAGCATGTTTCAGGACCACGGACAGTGACACCGCCTGCTCTCACCACCAAGCGTTTTTCTTAGACTGCCTATAGAAACAGGAGAAACACGCTAAAGGTACATGATGTGCTTCATGAAGCAAGCACCAAGTTCCAAATGACTTGTGCCAAAAGATGTAAGGAGTGGAAAAAGAAAAGGGCACACTATGTCCTGGAGTAGGTAGTAAGGAGGTAGGCCTTCAGCTAAATTTTGAAGAATGAGTAAGATTTACGGAGGCATCACAAGTCCCTGCTGTGGTAAGATGTATATAGCTTAGCCAGCGAAGTACTGAAATAAAAAGAGATACTCCATAAAGTATCATTCCGGAGGAAGAAGACATCTCTGAATTTGAATGGTCCAAGAATGTGGAAAGAGTAAAATCCCAGTCAAATGACGTAGGGCATGCACGCAAAAATGGACATTTTTGTAATTATTGTGATTTTTTCATACCCTGGTCAGGCTGGAGGGAATAAACTAAAAGATACCGGCCAAAGAGTGGCCAGACAAATTCATCTCTTGAAGTTCCAAGAATTCATATATAGTTTGTTGTATTGTTGTAATTAGGCTTACGTTTATATTTATTTGTTTTAATTACAATTAAATAATGTAGACCAAACAAGAAAATAATAATGTAAACCAAGTACTGTCTAGTCAAAATGAGATTTGCCTCTTTTTTTGTTTTGCAGTGACTTTCAAAACTATAAAATATTATTGAGAGACATTTAAAAGGCATTTGTAAAATATTTATAAGCTTTTAGTCCATGCAATTGCATTAAATTGGAGTTAATAAAAGAAATAACAGCATAAAAGCAATCTTTGATTTCTCAGATTCTTGGTCTCCCTCACTTCTCCTTCAAAATACATCAAACTGTGGTCTGCCAATCAGATAGTGATAAGAAATTACACAGGCAATACATTTCAGTCACCAGCAGGCAAATGGCAGTGGAGATTTTTGTTCCCTGCTGCCAAGAAATTTACTAACTCTTTTATGTTTTGAATAAAGAGGAACCCTCGACCCTGTCTATCCTATGGAAAATTCAAATTAAATATTACTTTAGCCATATTTATTTCCCTCTGATAACAGTCTAAAATGGCTATCACTGAATGCTAAAATGCTATCATTTTATTTGTCCCCATTCTAAAGTAAGGGGATTTTTTAACCCTTATTTCTTTCCTTTTGAGTCTGCTTGTTAATCTGTTTTTTTTTTTTATTTTCTTGATTTAAGTGTTGTCTTTCATTTCAATGACACAAACATATACAGCGTTCAGAAAAACAAGCAATTTTCTTCTTTCCCTCACTTATATTAAAAATTTATGCCAACATAAATAACAAACAAAAAGAGCATTGTTAAGTGTATGGCATTGTGTTCAAGTGAAGAAAATGCTATATGTAATCATAATACAATTTAATATGCAATCAAATGACATCTAGGTTTTTAGGATATATCAAACCAATACTGGCATCTTAAGTAAAATTATCTGTGTGCTTCTACATTTAAATGTCAGGTCTCTACACACCAAGACCCTAATTCAGTCTATCAGCTCCAGAAATTTTGCTATCAAGCCCTTCTGAGCAATTTCATTTTTTAATAGACTTTATTTTTTAGAGCAGTTTTAGGTTCACAGAAAAATTGAGTGAGAAGTACAGAGAGTTTTCATATACTTCCTGCCCCTACACGGGAACAACCCCCCACCATCAATCCCTGAACCACAGTAGCGTGTTTCTTACAATTCATGAACCTGTATTGACACATCATTATCACCAAAATCCATAGTTTACATGAGAGTTCGCTCTTGGTTTTGTACATTTTGGGGGTTTTGAAAGAAGTGTAATGACATGTATCCACCACTATGGTATCATACTAGTTTTACTCACTAAAAATACTCTGTGTTCTGTCTATTCTTCTCTTCCTTGTTCCTAACTCCTGGAAACATTGGTATTTTTCCTGTCTCCATGGTTTTGTCTTCTCCAGAATGTCACAGAGTTGGAGTCATACAATATGTAGCCTTTTCAGATGGGCTTCTTTCACTTAGTAATATACATATAAGATTCCACCATATATTTTCATGGCTTGATAGCTCTGTTTTTAGCGCTGAATAATATTCAGTTGTCTCAATGTACCAAAATTCATCCACTCACCTACAGAAGGTCATCTAGCTTCTGTAGGTGAGTGGATATGTTTTGCCAATTATGAATAAATCTGCTATAGAAATTTTATCTTTTAAGAACCTCCTAAATATTTCAGACCCCGTCATTATATTTATTATGTGTCAATTGAACCCCAGGATTTCTCCTCATATGGCCCAGATTTTTCCTACAAATCTAGCTGTAGGTTTCTTCTCTTGTCTGAGAAACAACCAATTAAACTTCTACTTTTGTCGTCTTATGTATTCCTTTTACTATTAAAAAATTAAAATAACTTGCTTAAATTTTTTGTTTTCTACCAGTAGTTTTTAATTCTAATTTTTTCAAATATATTTATCATTTGTATCCCTAGGTAATTGTTTCTATATACTATTATGGTGAATATATGTATATGTTTTCAAGTAAACTAAATGTGTGTTTTAGGATCCATGTGTATAATTGATTTGTTTTGCATGGTGAAATATTTTAACTGTAACTTTGTATAGGTAGAATGCACCATATTTTAGTTTGTGACATTAGGCAAGTTTTTTAATGTCTATGAGACTTAGTTTGCCAGTCTGTAAAATGGAGGCAATTTTTATCCACCTTTATGACTTTCTTGTGAGAATTAAATGAAATGATACTTGATATGCTTTTTAGCATGTCGTTGTCCATAAATAGAGCTGTGTACTTGCTTGAATTAATACTTCTAATATCAATGAGTAAATTAATCATTCAAATAATATTATTCCTCAGTGACTTTTGACCAATTTGAATCTGTTTCTATAATCTTTTATTTCCAATTAATCTTTTTCCCTAAAAAATAACAAATAAGCTTCAATATGTCTTCTCATAGTAATTGTGTCACTCTCATCTTCAGGTTCCCTAAGAAATTCACTTTCCGTTTAAGAGAAAGCTGAGGCTGCTGTTTAATACATTTTGAAATTGTGTCATTTTACTCTCAATTGTCACCCTGGAGCACCTTTTCCCGATATCTGCTCTATGGAAGAATAGTTCTGATCTTAATTCTTTCAATAGCAAATGACAGAAGTCCAATTAA
The DNA here is from genome assembly GCF_009761245.1 of Sapajus apella. Lineage (NCBI taxonomy): Eukaryota > Metazoa > Chordata > Mammalia > Primates > Cebidae > Sapajus > Sapajus apella. Next base: position 5,191,617 of record NW_022436992.1, on the reverse strand, counting down.
GTTAATTTGAGCAAAAGGGAAATTTTGGCTCACATATATGGGAAGTCTAAGTTTTGTGTATATGAGGCTATGCTAGTTCAGGGGTTCATCAAAATTATTAATCATGGCAAAGGATCTGATTACACTTGCTGGGGCCTTGTGTTTGTATTTCTGATTACAGATTACTGTGATCAGAGAAATAGCACACCCTGGTTCATATGTTCACTTCTGTGACATCATGCAGGAAGAGGAGAAATTCCTGAAAAGATGTTGAGGAAGGACATGGGAAAGTAAATATACTGCACAAACAAAAATTACAGCTGCTTAGTCCATCATTGTGAAGTTATTTGAAAAGTGATTTCTATGAAAAAATTATATTGGCACGTGCTGGGTGAAAAGCATTTAAAGGTCTTTCTTTAGTGAAGACAAGGAAAACAATAATGTGCATGATGTTCATTTAAGAGAAATATAGCATTTCCCACACTTTATGATCAAGGAACCCTCTCTCACTAAGTATCTCTCTTGACTAGATTTGAAGGAACATGCTTTGGGAACAGCTGACCTTAGTTTTCACCTTACTCTGCTGTTCTTTGACTCACAGCTCATTAATGAGCTTATTTCTGTTCTTCCTTGATTTAAAAAAAATGTCAGATCCTCTTCTTAGTCTGTTATCTGCTTCTACAACAGACTAAGACTTGGTTATTTATAAAGAAAATATATTTATTTGGCTAATCATTCTGTAATATGGGAAGTCCAAGATTGAAGGCTCACAGATGGTGAGGACCTTCTTGCTGCATTATCTCATGGTGGAAGCGCAACTGAGAGAACAAGAGAGGAAGGGGGCTGAACTTATCCTTTCATCAGGAACCCACTCCTGTGATAACAAATCTACTCACCACACCCTCAGTAATGACAATAATCCATTCATGACTTAAACACCTCTAAGAGTTTCCACTACTCAACACTGTGGCATTGGGGATTAAGTTTGCAACACATGATCACAGAGAGCACGTTCAAACCACAGCATCCTTACTGCCACTTGTATTCTTATCAAAGAATATATAATTTTAGAACTCAAAGAGACTTCTGTGATAGTTTTTTTTTTCTATCCAGCTTCCTTATTTTTCAGATGGCAAAGGGAAACTGAGACTTAGTGTGTTATTCTTTCCCATAATCATGAAACTAGTCAATTGCCGAATCAACCATATGGGCTAGGTTATGCTGAGGTAACAAATAACACCCAGATCTCAGAGGGTTATATATGATAACCCTCTGTTTGTACAAGATTCACTTTTGAGACCCAAGCTAACTGAATAGCCACTATCTAGGTTCTAATTCATGACTATTATACAGGAAAAGAAAGAAATTAGTTGGTTTGGACCTGAAGTGACTTATATATTAGGACAAAACTGGTCACATAACTCAAGATTCTTCAAAGTAGAAAACTACCACATGCCGGGAAGGCAAAGTATTTCATAAACAGTCCTGAATATCATAGTGAAAATGAGTTGAGACCGAATTCCCTGATTTCTAGAATACAGAGGTATTTCCTCTGCCACTTTGGATTATGAAATATGATTTAATGATACATAATAATGATAGATATTACTTATAGAATATTTACCAGTTATATTAAGAGGTTTTTACACATTCACTTTCAAAAGATTACCAATATCATCCACATTTTTAAGATGAAAACGCCCTGTGTTTCAAATTCCTCATCTTAAAAATGTTAACGTGAAAACTTCCTCTAATTTTAAGGCTCTGAGTATAATTCTTGCACCAGGTCATAGAGTTGGCAGGTGGTAGAGGTAGGTATATAGCCTATGCAGACTGACTCCCTGGTCTGTACTGCTCTTCCCAGCACTCTGATACCACCCTGCTGATGGAAGAGAAACCATTCCTTCCTATGAGTCAACTTAACTCAGCTTGGACATAGTTAAAGAAATTCCTTCTTTGTTGTTTTAACTTGTAACACATGCACCAACAGACTTTGCAAAAGAGCTTTAGGGAGTTGAAAAATTAAAAAAATATATATGTTCCATCAAACAAACTTTTAAACCACCTACCTCTACATAGGTAATTTCATAGAAAGAGAAATGTCCTTATTTACACAGAAATGCACACATGCACACACATATTATTTTCCTATAGCATTTTATTTGAAAAATTGCTTGGTTGATTAAAAAAATAAATGCCACTGAACCAGTATCCCCAATTCTACAAACACTATTGTTCCAGTGCCTGTTTACATTGTGTATTATTATGACATTCTTACTAAAAGCTCAAAGCCAATCTTGTTAAACCGAAACTTATTCAAAATATCTGGCACATTGATTCATTCCTCCATTCGAGACATTTTTGACACTTACATATTGGGTGACAGCCATAATTCTCAATGTTGATTATTTAGATAAAAGACACAGTTTGTACCATTAATGATCTCATACTTTAATGAGGCAAACTGACAACTCAAGAGACGCAATATAATATAATGAGAGCTTACAGAGCACACTATTTATGGATTATCCGATGTCTATTCCCATTTATTTCCATTCTAACAACGGTACACCTTTCCATAACACAGCCCACATGCTTTAGCCTGAGGTTAATCTCACCTCTGGCTCCAGAAGCAAGCCTTGTCTAAGTAGACTTCCACAGACATTGGTTGAGAAATTCAGGTCTTAGCTCATTGCTATATTTCATTCTATGGTTACAGACTTTGATATAGAAATTGACATATTATGGAATTTGAAGCATGGAACAAAAATAGAAGTTTTAGTGGATTCTGAAAAATAACTTCCAAAGAGAGCTAATAGAAGAAATGTCCACTTTTATTTCAATATTAATTGCACAAGGGTAAAGCAAGCAGATAAATCAGTTGTTTTATGATTGTATCAGTAAAAGCTCAGGTAGAAAAAGATAAACATTGCAGACAGCTCAAACAAGTAGAATGTAATATAATGAATTGATTATGCAGGTGTTAGGAAAATTGGGAAAGTGAAGGAGAAAAAATGAAATAAACCAAAGATTAGCAACTTTAGAAAAGATCTACTGCAGCTAGGCTATGAACAAAAAGAGAAGAGGTATCTTACCAGTGCTAAGGCTGTGCTGCTGGTAGTGCCATCATGAGGGCCCATCTGAGTCAGAGCTGGAACAAATTGAGAGGGGGTACTATTGCTTAAACCATGGTCCTTGTAGGAGTGCATCTAAATCCAAAGGTGCTGCCAGAAACAGAAAGAAAGATGTCGTAGTATAATAGCGTCACCTCTCTTCTTGCCTTCCTGTCTTCTCCCAGTGTCTCCTATGGATGTAACTTAAGAAACCGACTAGAAAATTTAATATCCAGCTTCCCCAGCCATAGAATTATGAACAAAATTAAAGAATTGTGGGAAAAGAGGCAAAGTAGTCAAAAAATCAACACTTTCAACTCTTTGGCAACTCGGCCTCCATATATACCCTTTTAACTGTACTTAAATTTTAATACAACTAAAAAGACAGTGACATGATCTTTCTCCTTATCAAGATGCAACTACTCTTTACATAATGGAAGATACTCTCACATTCTCCCCACATGTGTATATGCAAAATCTTATGACTTATATGCCACCTATGAGTTTTCATCAAATTCGCAAGTCCACCCAGATAGTCTGTCATTAAAGATTAAATTGTAAATTTAACCACCATCATTAGTCCTTATATTAAAAGAGGTAAAGGAAAAAATAGTTCATATATTCAAATACATAGCGGTATGCTTTAGTACTCACATATGAATAACTTTCTTCATCTACCACCCATTCCATGATTACTTTGCCCCAGCCACAATCTCAGTTAATATGGTCCTTACTTGACAGGAATGAGCCAAATTTTCATTGCTGAAGGTCTGAGTCCTCAGTGGAGCAGTCTCTTTGGGTTGTCTAAGCTTCTAACAATTCTTCCCACTGAAAATTAGAGCACTTCAGGAAACCTCCTTCATTCCAGATATAATTCTCTCTGCCTCCACTATAGAGCAGCAACCCAACTTCTCCTTGGTCATCAGGATCAATCACCTAAAAAAAATCATGGTAATTCCTTAGTTTTCTCTTGGTTCAGTAAAATAAGGGCCCCAACTGGCCAAGTAGCACATCAACTTCCATTTCAATGAAAGAATTGTGTCCAATATTTGAAATATTTTTATTATGAAAATAAGCCCTCACAACAAACAGACCCCACAATTGTGGGCATGGGAGGAAAACAGCTGTTCACTTATCTTTCTATTTAATGTATTAGGGTAAAACAATGTAATACATGATGTCTAATAAAAGCTGATGCTATATGGTATATAGAAACACCATAAATTTATAGATTATTGTCTCTCAGCTGGCACTGTATCTAATACTTCAGTAGGGCATTTCATGTTTCTGTTAAGGCAGCTGCTTCCAAGCCAAGAAGTATGTAGTAAGATCAGTGAATTGTATGACACCATTGTTACACTTCTTTTGCTTTGTAGTAAGTTCTTGGTCAGAAGCAATACAGTCCAGAATGTCTTCATGGTGGATATGACACTCCAAAAGCCTTCTGATGGTGACTTCTGACACCAGGAGAGATAATAATCTATATTTTGAGTGTTTCCAAAATACACCATGTAGTATCAGCTTTTACTAGATATCATATATGATATTGTTTTACCCTAATACATTAAATAGGAAGAGAAATAAACAACTCTTTTCCCCTGTGCCCACAACTATGAGTCCTGTTCTTTGTGAGAGCTTATTTTCATAAAAAAATGTAGTGCTAGAAGAGGCATTGGAAGCGGAAAAAAGCAGATGCAATATCCGAAATAAATGGCAGAGCACTCACTCTGATACCATGTGGTTGACTCGTCTCCGCAAGGAACAGTGCCTTATCAGCTCATGAGCTTGGCCTCTGCTATTAAACCCATGCATGCACACAGCAAGGATGGTAGTCAAATAGCTTTGGTAAGAGGAGTTCTGTATTTTTGAGTCCTTGCAGAATCTTGATACCTGCCACTGTGGCCACTTTAGACATGAGCCCATTGATCAAGCCCTAAAGAGTCTAGGAAATTGCAATCTAGATGACATCAACAGACCAGGTCATCATGTCCGCATTTTCTGTGGTAGTTAAGCATTTTCACTTAGCTTCTATTATTTAGGAATTTCATGATTTCCACTATACCGAGGAAGCCTGTTTCAAAGTTGGCCTTTACCAATGTCATCCCCAGCCAACAAAACACAGCCAGCACAAAACTCATTTCCTTTAATTTTCTTATGAATAATTCTAAAATTATATAAAAGAACAGAAACAGCATAATTATTCCACCATTACCAAGCACTCAGCTTCAACAATTATCATTTCATAAGCAATCTTCTTCCACCTGTACTCATACTCAACCCCTCAATCACAGTTTTGAGGATTCTAGCACTTCCCTCACTAATGCATTTCTCCGCATCTGAATGAAGGGAGTGTTACGTGTGACAGGGGATGACCAAGCTGCAAATAACAAACACAGCCTGTTATTTTTGTCTCCCTTGGATTTGGAATTTTTCTTCACTTTTATGCCAGATAAATTGTAAACTCTCAACATTATTGAATATAAGCCACATTAAAGTCTGATGTGTCCACAGTTGAGCCATTCCTATAGCTACTTAAGATAGCACATTGAAAATAGAATCTCTGTAAATCTCCCTTTGTTCCAAAATCTTTAGAATCTTTCCCACACATTTTCTCCAAATTTAAGCTAAAATGAGTAAAAATAATAAGACTCTTACAATGACTTTTTGCATTTTAGTCACATTTCCCTTGGTAAGATTGTGTACTTGTCCCCAGGTGTTTGCTAAAATCAGACTCAAATTTTCATTGCTTCATTGAAGGCAATGAAGCATTGTGGGGATAGGTCTTATGAACAGGCATCCACTTGAAAGTAACTTCCTCAGGGAAGGTAATTACAGGGCTTTTAAATAAAAATTTAAAAAGACTAATATCCTTAAATATGGGAGACTATTTCTGCTAGCAATTGAAAGTTCAATGAGATTTGAGGGTTCAAGTTCATCAGATTCACCTATGTCTACCCAAATGTCCCAACCTCAAACTCTAGAGTTCCATTCTTTCCCAATTAATGCTCTAAAATATACACAAGATAATGTACTTTTAGTTTCACATAAGATAACATGATGAGACAGTAAATTCGACTTACATTGTAATTTTGGAATTTTCACTTTAAGATTTGGGGTGGGATTTGTGATCTTCCCTGAAAATATAATAAATGAGTGATATTTTAAGACCACACTAAAATTTCCCTGGGTCCCTGAACTGCCTTGAACCAAGAGTTTTAAAGCACCAGGCTTGTAATTTTGTTTCTGTAAGGAATCTAGCGCAGTGTTAGAAAAAAATCTTTCCCCATAGTCTTTACTAGTCATCATCACTACTACAGCAGTTGAATGCATTAACCACTTTGTTTTACAAAGCCTTGACTTAAGAAGGCCTTTCATCTAAAGCAACAACAGATAAGCTGAATGCAGTGGCTCACTCCTATAGACACAGCTATGCAAGAGGCAGAGGTGGGCCAGGAGTTTGGGACCAGCTAGACTGAGTGATAGAGCAAGACTCCATATCTAACAAATAAACAGAAAAATAAATTTTGAATAAAGCCACAACAGATAATGTGGTAAATGTGATGTCATGGCATGTGATGGGTTAGCAGTAACCCATTTTCCACTGGTAATAAGATCATCACCATATTCAAACTGTACAAGGTCAGATGCAGTGGCTCATGCCTGTAATCCCAGCACTCCACTTGGGACACTGAGGTGGGTGGATTACGAGGTTAGGAGTTTAAGACCAGCCTGGACAAGATGGTGAAATCCTGTCTCTACTAAAAATACAAAAAATTAGCTGAGGATGGTGGCAGGTGCCTGTAATCCAGCTACTCGGGAGGCTGAGACAGAGAATTGCTTGAACTAGGGAGGTGGAGGTTGCAGTGAGCCAAGATTGCGCCACTGCACTCCAGCCTGGGTGATAAAGCAAGACTGTCTCAAGACAAACAAACAAAAACTGTACAAGCTACTTTACTCAAGAATTAACAAAACAAAAACAAATGAGAGGCCCTTATTGTTTTAAGATAATGCACTGTAATTTAGAGGTCTAATTCAGCAACATTGCTACATTGTATTGGGTCTGAGAGAAGTAAAATAAAAAGTACACCAGAGATTAGTCATTGCTGAAAGTGGCTACTTCACCAAACTCTAGGAAAACAAAAGCGATAAGATGGTGTAATCAGAGCCCAAAAGAACACTCAGTGCTTCCCTGCGAGGGTAGCTAGTTTAGACAGTGCTGAAACCATAACATAGGAGGCCTGCTGCCTGTCCTAGAACCATGAAAGAGGGACCATTGAAGTTGAAGGTGGGTTGCTGTTGGGTAGAAAGGATATAGTCCCTCAAAAATGCTGCCAGAAGAAGAGCAAGAGAAAAGAACACTAGCTTATCTCCTCCCTTCACTAGTGTCTTCTCTTAGAAGGGTGTGAGTAGAGGCCTGCTGTCAAGAAAGGATAAGGAATGCATTTTATAGACCCCTCTTCCCAATATTTCAGAGGAGAGAAGGGGTGGTGTGAGAGACAGTAGACAAATATACACTGTAGCCAATATGATTTAGAAAAATCTTCCAATTGTTTCTGTGTACTTCAATTATTCTGTGTTATTTAAGTCATTCTCAGTCATCTCTTTCTAGATAAGGACTGCATTTGACTTCCAGGTGAATATAAAAGTTTGACTCAAGTTTATTAAGCATCTACTATATAATTATTGTCTTTATTCTATAGAAATGGTGGTAAACAAGAATAATGCCTATATCTTAGAAATGGAGGTAGATAACTGGTATATAACAAATAAATATGTAATATAAATTTAGATGTTGATAAAAGCTATGAAGTGAAGTAAAATATGGTAAAGGTATAGAAGGCACAGTAATTAGTGGAATCTTTCCATAAGGCTTTGAGGAATGGCGTTCTGAACAGTGATGAATGAGCACAGATCTGAAAGAGTATGTGAATGTGATGGTGAATTTTCTGTGTCAACGTGAAAGATATTTTTGGATGAGATTGACATTTAAATTCATGACCTTTGAGTAAACAAGTATGCCCTCCATAATGTGGGTGGTCCTCATCCAATCAACTGAAAACCTGAATAGAACAAAAAGGGAAATCTCCAACAGATGGCTTTCAGAATTTGTCTGTACCATCGGCTGTCCCGGGTCTCCAGGCTGCTGGCCAATATTGCAGATTTTAGACTTGCCAGCCTCCATAATCACGAGTCAATTACTTACAATAAATCTTTTTCTATATATACACACACATCATATTGGTTCTGTTTCTCTGGAGAACTCTGATAATAAAGTAAGTGGTGCCTGCAAGGCTCCACATAGGAGCATTCTGGGCCTATGCAGCAGCAAATGTCAAGGTCCTAAGAAAGGAACAAGCTTGTCACAGTGTAGAAACATCGAAATGGGACACTATAGCCAATGTGGATTGAGTGAGAGAAGAGCACCAGGAAATAGGACCACAGAGTGTTAGAGGGGTCCTATTACATAGCTGTCTCGAGAGCTCTAGAGGGAGAACTCTAGAGTGGTCCTAATACACAGTGTCTATGGCTGTGGGAAAGATTAAGAATTTTATTCTTACTGTGATGAGAAGTCAGTAGAGTGTTTTGATCCGGGAAGAACATAATATAATTTTAATTTTCTATAGATTGCTGGGACTGCTACATGGAGAAATGATGTAAGGGACATTCAGAAGTACAGAGACAAGATATTAGGGAATTGCATCAGTCCAAGAAAAGTATCATGGTGGTTTTGTGAAGCCCATCCTAGCTCTGACTTCAGTTTACGTAATTCAGGTTTTTTCTTACTGTTTAAGATATCCTAACCTGCTTTTGTTACTTGCAGCTATTCTGCTCTGAGTGGGTGCAGAATGTGATAGCAAGTGTATGGTGCTGAATCAAGGTAAAAAGAGGTCAGTGAAAAGGTTACCATCCTGTTAAACTAGGAAGTTGATGGACTTTGTTTATAGCGACACTTCTTCTGCATTAGGAAATGATTGTATACTCACAGAGGGTAGAACACAAAGGTAATTGGAAAGAATCACGATGTCAGATTGTGTTGGATTAGTCTTCCAGCCTTCACTGAAGTCTACAGTACAGATACTGGATTAGTTTAAATTGAACATTTTGCAAATAAGAAAAGGAATGGAAGAAAATATTCTTTCTGCCTCTGGCCCGAAAAGCAAATTATTTCAAATATACTAATGTGGAGTTTGAGAGGGAGAGGAATGCCAAGTCTTATCCCCAAGGAGAAGATTTTGTAAACAATTCAGGATTATAGGAAACATGGAAGGTTGACAAGATCAGTATACAATGTGAGCCTACTCTTCAGACCTCTTTCAAGCAAATTCTGCTAAACATTCTCAACTGATGAAGTTGTTAGCCATGCCATTTAGAATATACAGATTGAATTTAATCTGGGGGTAATTATGAAAGTTCTGGTATTCTTGTACCTGAGGTTTTTATTTTTTTTTAATTGCTCTGAGACAGAGTTCAAGATAAAGGTGCCAATCCAGGTCTAAGAGAATGTACAGTGAACAGAAGCTTGTTACTAAGAAAATGAAACAATCAGAATTAGACTCTGACCAGATAAACTACTGTGGAGACTATACTTGCTAATTTTTGCATGTAAAAGATCAAAGCCTACTAATTTTTAAGACAGCTGTACTGCCAAAGATAGTCCAGGCCTGGCTCAAAGCAGTCTTTAATTGCTCTAACACGGGCCATCTCCAGGGCCTCAGATTTGCACCTACTGGGACTGGACTACAAATGTCACACCGTTACTACAAAGGACACACTCTCCCATGTCCATTTTCAGTGTGGTCATGAAAGAAAATGGACAAAGGCCCATCCTTCTGGTGGAACAAGGTACTGCCAATTTGGCTAACCATGGATCACATTTCTCTTTCAGGTCATGAGAAACTTGATATTCCTGCCCAAGGGGATGTGATATCTACATATAGAAGGAAAGATATATGTGTGTATATATATACATGTGGTGGCTGAACCATTTGACTGTGGTGAATATTGCTGAATACTTACTATTTATCAGTCTTTCTTTTCCTCTTCCTCACAGCACTACTATGTTCATTCATGGGCCTAAGGAAACTAAAAAACAACAAAAATAGAAATGGGGCCACCGAGTCAATGTGCTCCACCCGGTACCTCTATATAAGCCAATAGAGTTCTTTATTCTTTAAACAAATTTGAAGTGTGTTTTCTGTTACTTGTATTCAAATTCACGCTGAAAATGATATATAAAGTTAATAATTGCATTATATACAAATGCAGATATGAGCATAATCGCTAAAAGAGACATTGCTGAGATAAAACAAAAGGAAAGTAGTAATATGCAAAGACAAGGGATAGGGATGATATGCAGCTTAAGTAGTATTTGGACTACCTAGTCGTAGCACATTATTTAGTGTGTGGTGTTCTAATAGAACATACCCTAACTCCACTTCAGTAAGAGAAGAATCAGTGGTCACGGTGTGCTAGGTTAACTGTAGGACATTAAAAGGAATGAGTATACAAGGCATTGAGAAATGGCTAACATGCTCTGATGTAATATTATGCTGTACAGAGCAGAAAACCGGAAGGGACAGAGAACTAATAGCTATTTGGTGACTTTAGATGACAAGAGATGCAGAAGATGACAGCAGCAGGAACAAATACTAAGAACAAGATGGGTCAATGTCATTGGCAACTAATATAGCAATATGAATAGCCAAGAGCTGAGGATACAAAATCAATAGCCTAGAAGTAGCTGAAACAAAAAGCCAGAAATATATAAGATGATAGATGGCAACCAGCAACTGACACCCAGGCCCGTACTGGGAAAACAGAGATGTTGTGAGCTGGGCTGAAGGGAGAGTATGGGCTACATTTAAAGAACCTGCTGTTTCTTCGCTCCTGCAGGCTTCTTCCATGCAGGACTGTGGGATGGCACTGACAAGCTTCCAATTATGGTACACTCTGGATCCAGATTTTTATGAGAACTCCTTATTTTAAAATGCTGAAAACTAATTGAAATTAGTCGGCCTACACAGTAGTATCAAACAACAGCAACAAAAAAGTATCTGTTTGCTGTGTTAGGTCCTAAGGCCATCAGTTTTTTATACCTGGCCTAGGGTATTTTTTAGGAACCAACATTTCTCATAGCAAACAAGCCATTTTCTGAAGTTCAGGAATTCCTACAGTTTTACTTATTTCTTTTTTTGTCACTGTTAAACTTCAGTAAATTTAAGCTTAATATTCTTTTATTTTAAAGTCATGTTGAACTTGAACCAATTTAACATAATTATATCTCCTTCTATGGATAGGTAGTTCAAAGGGTAGTTATAGATAAATAAATACGTGTATAAAATTATATACAGACACACATGGTGGGGCTAAACAAAGAAAAGAGAGAAAATACAAGTGTTCAAAATTAGGAATGAAAATGGCATTGATATCAACAGATGCAAAGGTAAATACTAATAAATTAACAAATTCCCCCAAAATGGATGATGTTCTGCAAAAAAGAATTAATATTGGTTCATTCAAAAATAGGAGAACATAATTATATACCAATGAATGAAAAATTTGTCAAAGAATATACCATTGAAAGCATTTTGTCAGTATTGAGTTTATACTTTTCAGTTTTCAACTTTACAACTTTGAAGGATACAATTACATTTGTAAAGTATCCATTCTCTGAAGATCTATTGCGTTTATGTTACAAACTACATTTTGATTGCACGTAGAATATTTTCAGACTTTTTTACACTGACAGACAAAAAATATTTTTACACTGACAGAAAAGAATATTAAGAAAAATATAACAAGTCTAAAAAATTCTAAAGCTTATGAATGGAAATATTTGCTAATTTTTTTGGTAGCCTCAAACTTTGGACAACAGAAAATACTTTTCACAATATTATTTGTTTAGAATCATTTTCCCATTTAAAGTATACAATTTAAATAATTTTTAGTATGTTCATAATTGTGCAACTGTCACCACTATCTATTATTAGAACATTTTCATTACCCCCAAAAGACATTCTGTACCCATTAGCAGTCATTTTTCATTCTTCTTACTCCCTCCTCCCTCAAACCATTCATCACCCCTACAATTCCTAGCCATATTAAACCACTAGTCTAGTCTCTATATCTATATGGTTGCCAATTCTGAAAATTTCATATAAATGCAACAATAATATATGCAGTATTTTGTAACTGCCCTCTTTCACTTAGGAGATTTTCAACGTTGATCCATGCTGTATCATGTACCAGTACTTCATTTTTTAAAAAATTACTAAATAATATTCCTTGTTTCTGGATATACCACATTGTTTAATCCATTTATCAATTAATAGGTATGTAAGTCATTTCCACTTTAGGCAATTAATTATGAATAATGCTGCTATGAACACTTGTGTATAGAATTTTGTGTGGATGTGTTATAATTCCTGTTGAGTATGCACCTAAGAATGGAATTGTTTGGTCATGTGGTAACTCTGTTTATTATTTTAAGGAGATGACAAACTGTTTTCCAAAGTGACTGTATCATTTTACATTCCCAGCAGCAATGTGTGAAGATCTCAATTTCTCTACTTCCTTGCCAACATATTATTATTTTTATTTTTTATTATTCCCATTCTTACAGGTGTGAATTGGTATCTCATTTTGGTTTTGATTTGCAATTACCTAATGGATGATGATAACCATCTTTTCATGTGTGCTTATTTGCCATTTGTCTATCTGCTTTAAAAATGTATTTATTCAGATCTTCTGTCCATTTAAAAATTACACTAGTCAAATTGATATTATTCAGTTGTAAATGTTTTTTTATATTCTGTATATAAGTTCTGTATCAGATACAAAATTTGTAACATACTTTATTCCATTCTATGCAGTTGTCTTTTCCTTTTATGATGTCATTTTCAGCACAAAAGTTTTTAACTTTGAAAAAAATTCTTTTATTTTGTCTTGTCACTTGTGCTTTTTGTGTTGTCTCTAAGATATTATTGCCCAATTCAAGGTCACAAAGATTTATACCAATGTTTTTGTCTAAGAACTTTATATTTTATATTTTCTTTATATTGATTTTTCCATCCTGCAACATTGTTACCTCCGTTATTATTTTAATTGTTGTTTGATGAATTTCTTTTAATTTGGTTTTTTTTTAACTTTTCTTTGGGGTTCAGGGATACATATGAAGCAACTTCAAAGACAAAAAACATCAGCTCATACAGATGAGAAAGAATTAGAGCAAGACCTCTGGCAACTCAAAAAGCTAGAGTGTCTTGTTACCTCCAAACAACCACGTTAATTCCTTAGCAATGATTCTTAACCAGATGGAGCTTGCTGAAGTGACAGAAACAGAATTCAGAATATGGATAGAAAAAAAGATCATCTATATACAGGAGAAAACCAAACCCAATTCAAAAATTTGTATGATATTTTTATACACCAAATTATGTCACTAGTAAATAGAGATAATTTTACTTTCTCATTTTCAATCTGGAAGCATTTTCTTCCTTTCTTTTTCCTTCCCCTCCCCTCCCTTCTCCTCTCCCCCCTCCCCTCCCTTCCCCTTCCCTCCCCTCCCTTCCCCTCTCATCTCCATTCCCTCCCCTTCCCTCCCTTCTCTTTCCCTCCCCTCCCCTCCCTTCTCTTTTACTCCCCTTCTCTCCCCTTCCTTTTTCTTCCCTTAGCAGCAATAGAAAAATGTGAAGGAAGATGACCCTGTTCTTATTTAGGTTTTAAAAATCTGATTCAAGCACCTCTATATAATGAAATAATTTTGCAATCAGGACCCTGATTGTAAGGACATCTGGGAAATACAGATAGAACACCAGAAAGAGGCAAAATTGCATAACTAGCTCCACATATACTTGTTATATACCTATGCATTTTATAATTAGTTATTATTTTGAGACAATCAAAATCACGTAGTACTATTTTGTGCTTAAATAGTTACCTGTTAATTTAATCCCTTTCCCTCTCCTTCCCTCCCCTTCCCTTCCCTATCAATCCCTCCTCTCTTTCTTCCTACTTACTTTCTTACTTTCACCTCTCTTGTTTAGAATTTCCAGTTTAATGTTAAATAACAGTGAAAGAGCAGATATCCTTATCTTGTTACTAATTTTAGAGGGTTTACCTTGGAGTTTTTCTCTATGCCCTTTGTGAAGTTTAGGAAGTTCTTCCCAATCATAGTTTGTTGATTGTTTTTATGGCAGAGTATTTAAGTGTTGTTTTTCTGCTTTTATTATAATTATGCTGTGACTTTTTCTTTTCTTATATTGATATAGTTGGTTACATTGATTGATTTCAGATATTAATCCAACTTTGCATTTCTTGGAATAATTCCACTGGTTAATGATGGATAATCTTTCTTGTATGTTACTAGATTAACTTTTCTAGCATTTTGTTGAGGATTTTGGCATATATGTTGGTCTATAGTTTTATTTTACCGTATACCTTTGTCTGCTTTTGGTATCGAGGCAATAATGGTCTCAAATAATTAGTTGAGAATTGTTTTCTTCTTTAATTTTGGAAGAGCTTGTAAAAAATAGGTATTAATACTTCTTTATATGTTTGGGCTTTTATTTCATTTTTTACGATTTAGCATGCAAATTATGAAAGTTCAAATTTAAATCGCTTGCTCTTTCTTAATCTTTTAAATTTAGATTATAAATGTTATTATGTTTTCAAGTATTGCAAATAGTTTGTACATACTTCAAATGATGTTTTGTCCTGTTTAAAACAAATTAATTACTTTCAACATTTCAAAACATAATTATACATTCTATATATTTGATTTGCTTCATAAGTTTCATTGTCTGGTTAGATATAAAATATACCATATTATTAGATCATTCTTATAAATGCAATAAATAACATTATGACTATAGTGAATGTAAAATTATTTTAGATGGCCCAACACCTTAAATACATTTAGTAATATTAAACAAAATTCTATTTGTAAATTTATAGCTTAATTATAAAATCTAAAATTAGTGTTGAATATGGTTATTCTAATAGGCCACATTAAAAATATATAGATTTACTAAAAATATAAAAAGTATGCATATTATAAATAATCTTGTTACATAAAACATCAATTATTAACAGGTACTATTTAAACACAAAATATTACTACATGATTTTGATAGTCTCAAAATAACTGCACTAATTATAAAATGCGTACCTATTATGATAACAAGTATATGCGGAGCTAGATATGCATTTTTGCCTTTTTCTGGTGTTCTGTCTGTACTGCAGCATCTGACATCCAAAATCTATGTTTCCCAGATGTCCTTACAGTCAGGGTCCTGAGTGCAAAATTATTTCACTCAGGACCCTGAGAGTTGTATATGTTGTATATAGAGGTACTTGAATCAGATTTTTAAAACCTAAATAAGAACAGGCTTATCTTCTTACAGTTTTTTGTATTGCTGCTTAAAAGCATGGCTGCATCTAGGTACTAGCTCTGTGGCTTTGGTGAGGCAATGGTGTGGCAGCAGCAGCAGCCTCCCAAATCTCTCTTTCTCTTCTACTGTGATATGATCCTGAACTCAACAGTTCTAGTAATAGGTCCAGATTTCACATGTTTCTGATGGAAAGGGGGTTATAATTCCCCTGGAGACACAGTTCAGAGTCACTCTTTTGAGAAGCTTTCCTCAGGTCCCTCTCTATAGTGAAGCCCTCCAACCCTTCCAGGGATTGTTTAAAAGCGCAATTCTCAGTAATAAATCCCTACATAGCTAAAATAGTTTCCATTTCTTTTTCTTGAATTCTGTTAACTTTGGCTGTTTAAATCTAAATCTTCTTGGTGTTTGAAGCTATGTTTTCAACAAGGAGGGTAGATACTCTTCAAATTGCCTAAGATTTCTAACAACTAAATACTTAAACCGCATATGAGTCCTGGAGCAGCAGATGACAGAGTGGTTCTTCTGCTGCCCAGACTACCACACTGAGCACCCTCTTTTAGTCATTCTGTGATGGGCTTCAAAGTCATATGCAAGTTGAACTATAAATAAAATGGATAATTACAAGCATAAAATTGTAAAACAATGAACTTATAAGAAGCAAAGTTCAGACCTGTACAGAGTAGGCAGACAACGAAAGTTATTGAAAGATGAACTAGTAAATTTCAGATTATTGTCACATTTTTTTCTTCTTCCTCTATATTTTTTCAGGGTATTCATTCATTTCTGTGTTTTGATGGGAAATTCTCTCTCATATAATAATTACAGTTTCACAGAAATTGTATGTGCCATGACAATGCATGTCACCACTTCTACTACTAATATCCTCATTTCATAATGGGCTATGGGAAAGCAGCAATCATATTCTCCTGGACTCTGATGGGAAATATGTCCAAAACTTCTGCTCTAACAAGGTTTTCTAAAATGCCTGGTTCTTCTGGCATCTTTTTCTCCTCTAAGGGATTATAACATTTCTCAAGATCAACAGAAAAATAAAAGCCTTTGAATAACACTTTCTTCTTCAAAATGAATTATTTCTGGTGAACTTTAAAGCCTAAGGCCTAAGTGTGAGAAGTTTAAATCTCCGCATCTCATACATTTCAATAACCAATCATTGTGTTCTTTTTGTGTCCTATATTCAGTTGCAAGAACTCTTCCTTGAAACAATAGATTCTTCATTATTTAATGGTTTAAAAGATGGACAGTCATGTTTTAAGTTGAAATTACTGGGAGTGAGAGGGAAATAATCCAAATCTCAAAATACTAAGTATTTAGCATATTGATGCAATTTAAAGTGGAAGCCCTTTGTTGGGAATTTTCATAGCAGTACTGACTCACATTGAGTTTATCATAAAAAATACAGGATTGGATGTGCAGCATCCAATGACAGATGGCTACAGAGGTAAAGCAGAGCCCCACTCCACAGGGAAAATTGAAAACCCAGCTCAGAAATGGAATCATGCACAGCAAAGACAGACAGGTATTTGAAGGCACAAGGTCACAGAATATGCCAAACTGACATTTTTATGCAAGCTTAAATTCTGGTTCTATGGAAAGGTTAAAAGAGCAAGAAATTGCAGGTAGTATATGTACTATGTACGGTCAGCTTGAGCAACATTGAAATCTGGGAATATCAAGGCATGACTCCACAGAGTAGATGGAAATAATGAAGGCAAGATCCAGAATATTTTATTGATGAAATTGGCAAGAACTAGGCCACCAGATGAATGAGCTGGGCTTCAGTCCTAGAATATTAAGCAAGCAAACAGCAGAGTACAGAGTAGAGATCAACACACAAACTGAAAATCGCAGTGACAATGAGACGAGCAGGCATGAGTATTCCCTGCCAAGAGAAGTAGGACCTAGAGGCAGGAGGTCTTATCTTCTGCCCTTGTCCATTATCCACATATTCCCACTGTGGGTAAAGGGAATACTCGTCTGACTGGATCAGATTCCAGAATAATGATTTTGGGTAGTTACTGACCAATTGGGTTATACTGCATCAGATGTTCATAAACATAGATATGACTCACTCTGTTTTCCTTTCTTCCTCTAATTCTCTGGCATTTCTTTTCATTCATACAACAGAATAAGCAAAATGAGCCAAGGTCTGCCTCCTTGGGGTAGATACTGCTATCTTATTCTTTCTCTTTTGTAATGAAAAGAACAAATTGTTTAAAGAAAGTATTAACTAATGTTACATTTTAGTGGTTTTTAGACCTCAACTCCAAGCCGTGTTTAACAGAAAGCCCTACGTTATCTGAGGGTACAAATCTAGATCATAATAATTAAGTGATGCCTTGTTTCTCATTTGCCATTATTCTTGTGTAAATATACCTTTCCTCCATGAAATTACAGGGAGGAAGGATGGCTGAAATAAAAATGATTTTGGTATCCCCAAGTCTCTTGATTATAATCTCATTTTAAGACCATCTAATCAGGCTCTGGACCCTTGGGATTAAAATATAATTTCAGGACATATTTAGTGCCTACAAATTAGCCAAGGCGAAATTTGATATGTGTTACCATACCATCCCTATAGAAAAAAAAATGAGTAAATAACTGGACAGAAATTACATTGAAAAAACGAGAATGAAAGAGACCAAGTAAACATGATTATATTTAAGAGAACAGTGGGAGACACAGCAGATAATAGAGTAGAAGCAGAAGGAGCAATACCAAGACAACTGAAAGTGCCATGGAGGTTGATAAAGGAAGGATGGAAAATGAGAAAACTGTCAGTCTAGTTACATGCGACCGAGACAAAGTAGAGTGGGAAAAACAGATCAAAGGTTAATTAGATTTAGGAACTGACATATGGTGGACAACTTTGGATGTGCAATTTCAATAGAATGGTAGTGATCTCAACAACTGTTAAGAGCTAGAATTGAAACAAGGAAATGTAGGCCCAAAATTGAGTGAAAGGAGAGAGAGATAGGCTTTTTGAGGAGGGTTGGAAAGTGATGAAACCAATAGCATGGGAGTAGACCCCAAGATTTGTATAAAATTTGTATAGGATTAAAAATACTTCTCAAGAAACTGTCCATTTAGAAGAGTCCGGTAGAAAGGTCTTAAGTCATAATCCAGAAGGTTTTAAAGGAACTAAATGTCACAGATGAACAACGTCTATCACATGCTCTGATATAGCAGCCTAACAACCTTGAAAGATATTCAGTTACTTTGTTAAATATGCTGATTTTCGTAGGTCATGCTCATTATCATCCTATGTTGGTTCCTGGTTATCATTTCTGTCCTCAGAAACTAGATGTTTGATAATCTATTCTATACTTTTTGTCCAAAGTCAGTGAACACTTATTGACATTGACCTTCACTGTAGAATGAATAGAATTCTACTCATCTACTCATCAGAGGGCCACATATATCTTTGAACTGTCTGTCCTTTTTTTTTTTCTTTTTTTTTTTTAGACAGAGCTTCACTCTTGTTACCCAAGTTAGAGTGCAACAGCGCGATCTCAGCTCATTGCAACCTCCACCTCCCAGGTTCAAGCGATTCTTCTGCCTCAGCCTCCCAAGTAGATGGGATTACAGGCATGTGCCCCCATGCCCAACTAATTTTGTATTTTTAGTAGAGACAGGGTTTCTCTATACTGGTCAGGCTGGTCTTGAACTCCTGACCTCAGGTGATCCTCCTGCCTCAGCCTCCCAAAGTGCTAGAATTACACTGTTTGTTTTTTTAAACATCTCAGATCTTTCACTTAAAAAATGAAGAACTAGGACCAGAGGGTGTGTTACTGTTCCCCGAATCATTAAATACTTTGTGTCACAACCGAAAGCCATGTACACTTTCTGATTCAGTCTGAAGAATTTTACTTTATTTTCAATTTATTATTTACTTAATATTCATACCTTATTCTTTTAATTATCTATTGCTATATAATAAATGAATCCTAAAACATGATGGCTTAAAGCAACCATTGCTTACTCTCTATTTTTTTCTGGGTTAACCATGTTCATTTGGGTAGTTCTCACTCAGAATTTGTCTATGCAGTGGTAGTGAGACATGAGGAGCTGAAGTTATCTGCTCCCCAGAGGATTTGATCGTGTAAAACAGCTGACTCATATGATGGTGACTGAAGGCCGGGAGCTCAGCTGCAACTGACCACTGGAGCATTTGCACATGGCCTCTGTGTGTCATTTACACAACTCCCATCATGCTGTCTGTGTTCCCAGATGGAGCTCTTTAAATGAGCACTGCAAGAGGCCCCAGAGAATGTTACAAGGTTTCTTATGAGCAAGGCTCAGGAGTCCCAGAATGTTCACTACATTCTATTTATCTAGGAAGCCACTTAGGCCACTATTCAAGGCTAGGGAATCTAGTCTCTACTTTTCATATGAGAAGCAGCATGTTTATATGGAGAGAAACAAATTGGTGGAATCCATCTTAAGATACCATCTCCCATATCCACTTATGTTTTTAATAACTAAAGATAGTTAAGAATATTTACAATCTTTCCCCTAGATTTGCTATGTCTATTGACAATTTCTCATTCATCATCAAATCTACCATTATAAGATCATGAAAATGGAAACATACTAAATTTCCAAAGTTAAGATGGTTACATGTTAATACATCTTTTAAACTGTTTTGGAATTATTGGCTAAAACTTTTTAAAAGCATTAGTAGATTTTAAAATTTACAATATTTTCCTCTTATCTAAATAATGAAGCAGAACTTCTAAGAGGTAAATATACACCTATTCTTTCTGTGTAGCGTGCTGCCTATATGTAGCCTGATTTGCTCAAGCATCTTTTTTTGGTATTATTGGTATAAAACAGACTTTTAAAATATTTTGCCTATTTAAATTATACAAGCATTACTAAAGTTAGTCTTGCCTGAATTTTCAGCTTGTCAGTATAATCATTTTAAATCATCTTTCGCTTTTGAGTCCTAATTATTCGTAATTGAGTTCTCAACCTCTCATGGCCAAAAATGATTCTACTCTCCACTTTTATCATGGTCATCAAAAACAAAAAAAAAATTAGGTTCTCCGTGTTAAATATTTTTTTCCTCAAGAAAATAGAAAATTTGTAAGATACCCAGAATGAAAAAAAGGGGCAAACTTGCTATTTAGGAAAAGAGAACTGTGCATGACGTCACTGCCATGAAAATCACGTTTCAATACCTGAAAAGAGACCCGTGAATCTAAAATAAAGGTGAGACGTTGCCTGTACTGAACAATGAGGCCTACCTCACTTGCTGGCATGATTTTTCCTTCGTCAGGGACACTGTCCACCCTCTCAAGGCATGAAAGTAAACTCATGGAGAAAGCAATTGCATGGTAGTCAGAGCTAGTTGTGGCTCTGCTGCTGTTGATGCATATCATGGGATGCTTTTGCCTCTTTTCCACACCCAAACAAGGTTAATAAAACTTGACCTTGCTTTAATATGGTCATTAGGAGGATGAAATAAAATGAGATGCCAAAGCAATTTGCAAATGTAGGAGCACTAGAAAACAGTTTCTTATGATTGTCCCAAAATAAATTTCTAGTGTACATACACATTGTACATTAATTTGCTAGGTAGAAACATTTTTGCTAAGCCTGAGTGGCAACACTTTAAAGTGAATCTTCAAAAGCTGCTGATTTCTTGGTATCCCTTTAGTTTAAAATAGCTCCTCTATTAGATGCACAGTCCCCAGATAAATTGCATGCTGTGATTCTGTTATTTGTTTAAATTAAAGAAAAAATGGTTTTTTTTTTACTTCGTATAAAAGCATTACTTGATCATAGGAAGAAAATTTAAATGTACAAATAGATCTTTTATAAAAAAGAAGCATATTATTCCACTACACCAAGTAACAACCATTAACCACTTGGTCTATTTCTATAAATACAGATAAATACAAAGAAAGGGAGATGAATATATATGGCTTATCTGTTTTATTTATAGCTCTTTCTATGTAACAATATAATATGTTCTGGAAAATAAAGTATGGCTAGTAAAGGGTTTAGAATCTCCCCTATTTTCAAATTTCTGTAGAGGACAGTGCAGGTAATTTGGACAAGAAATTTCTGTCCTTATTAGGAGAAATCATAGAAAACGACATTCAACTAACGGAAATCTTAAAGAATTATCAAGCAAGAGTAATGTAAGAGGATTGAGGAGAGTAAAGTAATGTGTCATAAACCCACCATTGCCGACCATACTCTTGAGAAGCTTCCTATGGACTACAGTATGCTTAGGAGAGCCTACAGCCACCAGGTGAGCTCATGAGAGCTCACCTATAAAATCATTCTAGTGCAATACACCTGAGGAGAAGCCTGTTCATCTTCCATCTCGGGCAACTCACCCTTGCAGAGGAAGCCCAGCTTGTTATCTATTTTTAGCTAGTACCCTGAGAGAAAGTCCAACCATGTTGAAAACAGAAAAGGAATTTCTGTGTTAAATTAAATTGAATGTTTACCTCATTGCTTCTAGCTACGTTGAGGGACTAATCCCATGTTGTGTTTTCATCTATCTGTGTAGGTCAGAGATAGGAGTCAGATCCACTTACTCCACCTCACCATACTAAATGTCAAGGCGGGTCAGCAAAAAGGGATTAACAATCTACATAACTGCTCATGAAAGCTATATCAGCCACTGTTTCTAAACAAACCATACATGTAATTAATTAATTTATTTATTTATATTTTATTATAACTTGTTTTATTTTTTATTTTTTGAGACAGGGTCTCTGTCACCCAGGCTGCAGTGCACTAGTGTTATTATGGGTCACTACAGCCTTAACCTTCTGGGCTCAGGTGATCTTCCTACCTCAGCCTCCCAAGTAGCTTGAAGGAAGGCATCATGCCCAGTTAATTTTTGTATTTTTTTAATAGAGATAGGGTTTCGCCTTGTTGCCCAGGCTGGTCTTGAATTCCTGGGTTCAAGTGATCTGCCTGCCTCAGCCTCCCAACCATACATGCATTTTTAAACGCAGAAGTCCCTTGCATGCTGGATTTACCATTGTGGAGTTTTATGTTGATGTTCAAAATAGGTCCGATGAAAAGAAGTCATTATATGAAAAAGACATTTGTACACACATGTTTATAGCAGCATAATTCGTAATTGCAACAACATGGAACCAGCCCAAATGCTCATCAATCAACAAGTGGATAAAGAAAATGTGGCATATGTATATACCATGGAATACTACTCAGCAATAAAATAAATGAAATAATAGCATTCACAGCAACCTGGATGGAGTTGGAGACCATTATTCTAGGTGAAGTAAACCAGGAATCAAAAACCAAACATCATATGTTCTCACTTTTAAATGGAGCTAAGTTGTGAGGATGCAAAGACATAAGGACAATAAAATTGACTTTGGGGACTTGGAGGCATGGGTTGGGAGGCAGATGAGGGATGAAAGACTACACATTTGGTACAGTATACACTGCTTAGGTGCTGGGTGCACCAAAATCTCAGAAATCACCACTAAGGAACTTATCCATGTAACCAAACACCACCCTGTTCCCCCAAAACCTGTTGAAATTAAAAAATAAATAAATTAATTAAAAAACAAAACAGCATTGCATACTGCAGAGAAATCTTTCATGAAAAGAAGAGTCAGTTGATCTGGCAAATTTCATTATTGTCTTATTTTAAGAAATTGCTAGAGCCACCTCAGCTTTCAGCAACGATCACCCTGATCAGACAGCAGACATCTACTACATCAAGGCAAGACCCTCCACCTGCAATAAGTTTACAACTCACTGAAGGCTCACATGATCATCAGCATTTTAAGAATAATGTGGTTTAAGTTAAAAAAAAATAGGTCCTATGAAGAATGAGTAAACATTATGTTAAATGACCTCTCTTCTTATAGTCACAAAGCTCATAGTATTACCTTTTTTTGCAGGGAACTTTCTTTATCTCTGAATAACTCAGCTTTCTCTATCTTATTTTCTTTTTATTTATTTTGATGAAACTTGTCATCATATGAAATGCTATATACCTAAATTTCTTCTTTTAGATTCTCTGTCTAAACCCCATTTGAACATAAGCTCTATGAGGACAGGAACTATTGTCTTTTTTATTCAGTTGTGTATTTCCATTTCTAGAACAAGTCTGGCCTAGAATTTGTAATCAGTACACAGTTGTTGAGTAAAGAACGAACAAGTGGACTCATAGGATATTGTTGCAACTTTACGTTTGCCTTCTGTTTACATTTATTCTGTGGAACTAGTTTATATCATTCCCTTGAGTGAATTTGTGGGAGGCCCTATAACTTCTACTTGCTCTCAGGTATAGAAGGTCCTCTGGTAATTCTGGTGATAATCATAGTTTTATCTCTTACTTCAGAAAGTCATATATAAAATTCAATAATAATAATAATAATAAACTGAAAACCATGATTTAAATAAAGAACTCCACTCCCAGTTTGAGACTGATGACATAGGAAAAAGGAAAATGTTTGGAAAAGTTGATTGTGTTAGTCTTCACTGAGTATTTTAAGTGCACTCTATGTGGCTCTCCTTTCTGTGAACTTGTCCTGTGAAAGGAATGTATTTTCTACGCTGTTGAATAAAGGAACGTTTAAGTGCCATAAGGGGTTTCTGACATGACCCCTACTGGTCCCTGTTCCTGAAATTCACTGTTATGAAATATTTTTTTTTTGAAAATGGACTGAACCTAGTGACTTGCTTGAAATGAATTTAAAAAGTGGTATGAGGTTACTTGCATTGCAAGGTGTTGAAGACTGTGACTTCCATCTTCCTGGCATTCTCTTTTAGGCTCTTCCTGTGTTCTAAGTCTGATAAAGAGGATTACCTGCTAAGGAACTGGAAGCAGCCTGAAGTCAACATTCAGCAAGAAATTGAGGCCCTCCATCCACAAGCTCATGGGGAACTGGATTCTTCCAACAACTACTGAGTGAGCTCAAAATCAGATCCTGTCCCATTTGAACTTTCACGTGGTGGAGGCTATGGCTGGCACCTTGATTACAACTCTTGAGAGAACCTAAAGAAGAGGAACCAGCGATGATGTGCCCCATTTCTGACCCACAGAAACTAGCAGACAGTAAGTCTGCATGGCTTTAAGCCACTAAATTCTGAGGTAATTTGTTATGTAATAATAAATAACCAATAGATGAAAGGACTTGCTTTGGCCAATGAAATGTAGATGGGGAGATGGATGTCATTGCTTTGAGGAGCTTTAAAAGTTAGTGTATTGCTCAGCATATTTATTTTCACTGTGTCATTCAACTGGTGACATTCCAGGTGGTGGCTGGATTCAGTCAGAAAGGCACATGCAGCAAAGCCACAGCCAATACACAATAGACGCATAGAATACATGGGAAGTAAACTTTTGTCTTACAGGTTGCTAAGATTTGGGGATTATTTGTTAAATTAACATGCACTAGCTCAGGGTTTATCAACGTTAGCACTATTGACAGTCTGCTGGATAATTCTATGTTGTAAGAGGCTTTGCTATGCATTGTATGACTTTTAGTAGCATCCCTGACCACTAGCCTCTGGATTCCAGCAGCCTCACCCATGCGCTCCTCTACCTCATCAATCCACAGTCACCAAAACTGTCATCAGACATTGCCAGAAAGTTTTTGGGGGTGAAATTGCCCTTGGCTAAGAACCACTATTCTAGTCTATCCTGACTGATAAGGTCAGTCCTGTCTCATCCTCACTGTCTATAGTTCTCTTGGTATAAATGAATTATTTTGCCCTGACTAGTTGCTGGTGAACCCTTCTCTAGCTGCTAGTCATACCCAAATCCTTTCTAATATAGGCTTTTGTTACCTCTTTGAATGGAGTGCTGAGATAGGAACTGGAACAATATGATGCTCTTATTCTTGGGTATATGACCCACATCTGGTTTAAAAAACAACAACAACAAAACACTTTAACCTGAGTAAAATTTGGAAATCTAGGCTGATCCCAACGTGCCACCACCAGAATAGCTGTGCAGCCACAGTTACTAAGCCTTTACATTTTTCAGGAACCAGCCCACTGTTTCCAAATCCCTAGTACACAGTGTAGACTCCCTGACTGATGTAACTGAGGCCCTTTCCACTAGGTTTGGGATCAGGAGAAAGCAACCTTCATCCCTGTGTAGGTGCATGGAAGAGAGGTGGAGATATTTCTCCAAGGAAATGTATTTCTCCTATTATCTCCAGCTCCTAATCCTTTTAGACCCCTGATGTTAGCTAGGGATTAAAATCACAAAACCAGCTTTAAAATCCTTGATGACCTTCCATTTACAATGCAATCTCTATTGTTTTAATCCCTCAACTGAAATTGACACTGAGGTAAATCCATTATAGCTTTCATCATAATAGCGTAATTTCCAAATTAATTCATAGCATTTTTAAATTCCGAAAATAAAAATCTTACTCTGAATCTATGCCACAACACAGTCTGTTCAGCTCAGCTAACCACAAGCATCATTTTCACTTTTGGTTTAATCTAGAATGAGTTTAAGGTATCTCTTTGCTAAGTAACATATATGTGGCCTCTTCCATATAACAAACTCCAGCCTATTCTTCAGTTACTTCTCCTCCTCTGACCTTTCTATCAAACCAAATAGGCTCTACTCTGCAGTTGTGTACAGAGGACAGAGTCAGTAACTCAGAAGACCTTCAGTATTTACTTCTTCAACCTGACTTCTTCTTTTTTAAACTCTTTCAAAGTCTATTTATTTATCTATTCAAATGGTTTTTTTGCACCATAATTGTTATTTAAAAGCTGCACATATTTAATATATGCAACTTGATGAGTTTAGATTTATGCATACACCTGTGAAACCATGGTCACAATCAAGGTAATAAATATATCTAGCAGCTCCACAAGTTTTCTCCTATCCTTTAGGTTTTTGTTTTGCCTTGTTTTGTATGTGTATGTGCTTGCATGTGTAAGGACACTTACTATAAGATCCACTCTCTTAACAGAATTTTTAAACACTTATTACAGTATTGTAAACTACTTTTTTTGTCTCTTGTATGATCTCAGGAAAAGAGACTCTTCCCATACTATCTTCTCTAACTGTCTCAGCATACCTGATTATGACTTAGCAAAATAAGCCTGTTCTAGATTACTGCAGTTATGGAAATGAGAAAGTAGGAGGCAGAGGGGCAGGAACTAGGAAAAGGAGAAACAGAGAATTTTTTTGTTATCTTCTCATTAAAATATAATAAGAGAAAACATAACTTTTAGAATGTATTTTGCTAGAGGATAAATTTAAAGGCACTTTATTCTGAATGATTTCGTATGACCTACCTAATTTTTTCCAAATAAATAATTATAATTTACATTTTAATCAGAGCTAGTAAAATTGCTTTTCAATGTTTGCTTTATTCATATTTAGGTTTTTATAAAACTTTTTATTTATATAAAAATTAGTGTGATTTTTGCACTTATGGGAATTCATTTCATTATTTCCATTGAAATAAAAGATAATAGCCACTCTTCCTTGGGCTCATTATTTAAAACTCTATAAGGACATTAATATGGAGGTAGGTAGATAATCAGACAGTAAAATATTTATCATCAGACATTTGAAAAAAATATCAACAGAAAGGAGGGAAGCAATAGGGACAGGGAGTTCTAATGTCCCTCAGAGAAACAAGATTAATGACACAAACCATGGAAAACTTTAAGAAAATTGTTTTTCATGTCTTCAGTGAGATTAAAGAGGTTGCTGCCTTTGAAGAGATTATGTGGTCATGGAAAAGAAAAAATTGAAGCACCAGAGTGTTTAGTATAAAACGTTATTGCTGAAATTAACCAGAAAATCATACAGTGAACAGAATGGATATTGCTAATACAGAGATCAGTAAATTAACTTGAGGAATTATCTAAGAATTCAAAAAGATATTAAAAAGAAATGAGAAAAAAGGTAACAAATGTAGAAGATATAGCTGAGAGTTTTGATATCTATATACCAGAATTTCCAGGAAGACAGTACAATGTGAATATAATAGAACCATAATTTAAGGGATAATAGAAGATAATTTCCCTAAAGAAAGATCTGAGTCCTCAGACTAAGAAGTTCTTATTAAGTATATGGATGCCTAGGAAAATAACTCTCTAAATTCACACAGTGAGAAAGATCAATTAAGAACTTGGTATTATTGTATGCTTTGTTTGACCCCTTCAAATCTCATGTTGAATTGTAATTCCCAATGTTGGAGGTGACGCGTAATGAGATGTTTGTGTCCTGGGGTTGGATCTCTCGTCGATAGATAATCCCCACCCTGGGTGAGAGAGAACTAACTGAGTTCTTGCTCTATTAATTCTCAAGAGAGTTCCCCAGAGAGCTGGCTGTTAAAAAGAACCTGGGACCTTCCCCTTCTCTCTCTTGCTTCCTCTCTGCCAGGTGATTTCTTCAAATGCTGGCTCCACTTTTCCTTTCACCATGTGTGGAAGCAGCTTCAGGCCCACTTTAGATGCAGATGCCAGTGTCATGCTTCTTGTACAGCCTCCATGAGCCAAATAAACCTCTTTTTTTTTTTTTAATTGCCTACCTTCAATTATTCCTTTTTTATTTATTTATTTTTTTAAAGATGGCGTCTTGCTCTTTTGCCCAGGCTGGAGTGCAGTGGCATGATCGTGGCACAATCTCGGCTCACTGCAACCTCAGCCTCCCGGGTTCAAGAGATTCTCCTGCCTCAGGCTCCAAAGTAGCTGAGATTACAGGCGCCCGCCATCATGCCCAGCTAATTTTTGGATTTTTAGTAAAGATGGGTTTTAACCATGTTGGCCAGCTGGTCTTGAACTCCTGACCTCAGATGATCTGTCCTCCTCAGCCTCCCAAAGTGCTGGGATTACAGGTGTGAGCCGCCACTCCCGGCCAGTTATTCCTTTATAGCAACACAAATGGAATAAAATACGTGGTTTTATATTTGGCATATGAAATGCTTGATGATAACCCAGCATTGTCTAGAGAGTTCTGAGAGAAACTCACTGAGAGCTCTAGAATTCTACATCCAAGTAAATCTAAATTGTATTTAAATTTTCACCATAGATAGTAAAATGCAATAGATATAACATTCCGAAAACAGGTGTCAGACCAAAATGGGAAGTTTCAAGTGGTTTAGGTGAAAAAAATGCCTTAAAACTTCTTTTTTTTTTTTCAAGTATTTTTTTTCCATTTATTTATTTTATTGCATTTTAGGTTTTGGGGTACATGTGAAGAACATACAAAATTGTTGCATAGGTATACACGTGGCAGTGTGATTTGCTGCCTTCCTCCCCATCACCTACATCTGGCATTTCTCCCCTTGCTATCTCTCCCCAGCTCCCCACCCCCCACTGCCCCTCCCCTATTTCCCCCCAACTGACCCCAGTGTGTAGTGCTCCCCTCCCTGTGTCCATGTGTTCTCATTGTTCAACACTCACCTATGAGTGAGAACATGCGGTGTTTGATCTTCTGCTCTTCTGTCAGTTTGCTGAGAATGATGGTTTCCAGGTTCATCCATGTCCCTACAAAGGACCCAAACTCATCGTTTTTGATGGCTGCATAATATTCCATGGTGTATATGTGCCACATTTTCCCTATCCAGTCTATTGTCGATGGGCATTTGGGTTGGTTCCAGGTCTTTGCTATTGTAAACAGTGCTGCAATGAACATTTGTGTGCACGTGTCCTTATAGTAGAACGATTTGTAATCCTTTGGATATATACCCAGTAATGGGATTGCTAGGTCAAATGGAATTTCTATTTCTAGGTCCTTGAGGAATCGCCCACTGTCTTCCACAATGGTTGAACTAATTTACACTCCCACCAACAGTGCAAAAGTGTTCCTATTTCTCCACATCCTCTCCAGCATCTGTTGTCTCCAGATTTTTTAATGATCACCATTCTAACTGGCGTGAGATGGTATCTCAATGTTGTTTTGATTTGCATTTCTCTGATGACCAGTGATGATGAGCATTTTTTCATGTGTTTGTTGGCCTCATTGTATGTCTTCTTTTGTGAAGTGTCTGTTCATATCCTTTGCCCACTTTTGAATGGGCTTGTTAGTTTTTTTCTTGTAAATCTGTTTTAGTTCTTTGTAAATTCTGGATATTAGCCCATTGTCAGTTGGGTAAACTGCAAAAATTTTTTCCCAATCTGTTGGTTGCCGATTCACTGTAATGATTGTTTCTTTTGCTGTGCAGAAGCTGTGGAGTTTGATTAGGTCCCATTTGTCTATTTTGGCTTTTGTTGTCAATGCTTTTGGTGTTTTGGTCATGAAGTCCTTGCCTACACCTATGTCCTGAATGGTTTTGCCTGGATTTTCTTCTAGGGTTTTTATGGTGTTAGGTCTTATGTTTAAGTCTTTAATCCATCTGGGGTTAATTTTAGTGTAAGGTGTCAGGAAGGGGTCCAGTTTCTGCTTTCTGCACATGGCTAGCCAGCTTTCCCAACACCATTTATTGAACAGGGAATCATTTCCCCATTGCTTGTTTTTGTCTGGTTTGTCAAAGATCAGATGGTTGTAGATATGTTGTGTTGCCTCCGAGACCTCTGTTCTGTTCCATTGGTCTATATCTCTGTTTTGGTACCAGTACCATGCTGTTTTGATTACTGTAGCCCTGTAGTATAGTTTGAAGTCTGGTAGTGTGATGCCTCCCGCTTTGTTCTTTTTGCTTAGAATTGATTTGGCTATGCGGGCTCTCTTTTGGTTCCATATGAAGTTAAGGTGGTTTTTTCCAGTTCTGCGAAGGTCATTGGTAGCTTGATGGGGATAGCATTGAATCTGTAAATTACTTTGGGCAGTATGGCCATTTTCACGATATTGATTCTTCCTAACCATGAACATGGAACGTTTCTCCATCTGTTTGTGTCCTCTCTTATTTCGTTGAGCAGTGGCTTGTAGTTCTCCTTGAAGAGGTCCTTTACGTTCCTTGTTAGTTGTATTCCTAGGTATTTTATTCTCTTTGTGGCAATTGTGAATGGAAGTTTGTTCTTGATTTGGCTCTCTTTAAGTCTGTTATGGGTGTATAGGAATGCATGTGATTTTTGCACATTGATTTTGTATCCTGAGACTTTGCTGAACTTGCTTATCAGTTTCAGGAGATCTGGGGCTGAGACGATGGGGTCTTCTAGATATACCATCATGTCGTCTGCAAATAGAGACAATTTGACTTCCTCCTTTCCTATTTGAATGCCCTTTATTTCTTTTTCTTGCCTGATTGCTCTGGCTAGAACTTCTAATACTATATTGAATAGCAGTGTTGAGAGAGGGCATCCTTGTCTAGTGCCACGTTTCAAGGGGAATGCTTCCAGTTTTTGCCCATTCAGTATGATATTGGCTGTTGGTTTGTCATAAATAGCTTTTATTATTTTGAGATATGTTCCATCAGTACCTAGCTTATTGAGGGTTTTTAGCATAAAGGGCTGCTGAATTTTGTCAAAGGCCTTCTCTGCATCAATTAAGATAATCATGTGGTTTTTGTCTTTGGTTCTGTTTATGTGGTGAATTACGTTTATAGACTTGCGTATGTTGAACCAGCCTTGCATCCCCGGGATGAAGCCTACTTGATCATGGTGGATAAGCTTTTTGATGTGCTGTTGCAATCGGCTTGTCAGTATTTTATTGAAGATTTTTGCATCTATGTTCATCATGGATATTGGCCTGAAGTTTTCTTTTCTTGTTGAGTCTCTGCCGGGTTTTGGAATCAGGATGATGTTGGTGTCATAAAATGATTTGGGAAGAATTCCCTCTTTTTGTATTGTTTGGAATAGTTTCAGAAGGAATGGTACCAGCTCCTCTTTGTATGTCTGGTAGAATTCGGCTGTGAACCCATCTGGACCTGGGCTTTTTTTGGGTGGTAAGCTTTTAATTGCTGCCTCAACTTCAGACCTTGTTATGGGGCTGTTCAGGGTTTCGGCTTCTTCCTGGTTTAGGCTTGGGAGGAGGCAAATGCCCAGGAATTTAACCATTTCTTCCAGGTTTATTAGTTTATGTGCATAGAGTTGTTTGTAATAATCTCTGATGATGGTTTGAATTTCTGTGGAATCTGTGGTGATATCCCCTTTATCGTTTTTTATTGCATCAATTTGGTTATTCTCTCTTTTCTTTTTTATTAATCTGGCTAGTGGTCTGTCTATTTTGTTGATCTTTTCAAAAAACCAGCTCCTGGATTTACTGATTTTTTGCAGGGCTTTTTGTGTCTCTATCTCCTTCAGTTCTGCTCTGATGTTAGCTATTTCTTGTCTTCTTCTAGACTTTGAGGTTTTTTGATCTTGCTCCTCTAGCTCTTTCAGTTTTGAAGGTAGGGTGTCAATTTTTGATCTCTCCTTGCTTCTCATGTGGGCACTTATTGCTATATATTTTCCTCTAGAGACTGCTTTAAATGTGTCCCAGAGATTCTGGTATGTTGTGTCTTCATTCTCATTGGTTTCGAAGAACATCTTTATTTCTGTCTTCATTTCATTGTTTATCCACTCAACATTCAAGAGCAAGTTGTTCAGTTTCCATGAAGCTGTGCGGTTCTGGGTTAGTTTTTGAATTCTGAGTTCTAACTTGATTGCACTGTGGTCTGAGAAACTGTTTGTTACGATTTCCGTTCTTTTGCATTTGCTGAGGAGTGATTTACTCCCAATTATGTGGTCAATTTTAGAGTCGGTGTGATGTGGTGCTGAGAAGAATGTATATTCTGTGGATTTGGGGTGGAGAGTTCTGTAAATGTCTATTAGGTTTGCTTGGTCCAGGTCTGAGTTCAAGTCCTGGATATCCTTGTTAATTTTCTGTCTGGTTGATCTGTCTAATATTGACAATGGGGTGTTAAAGTCTCCCACTATTATTGTGTAGGAGTCTAAGTCTCTTTGTAAGTCATTAAGAACTTGCCTTATGTATTTGGGTGCTCCTGTACTGGGTGCTTATTTCAACCCAGAATCTCCTATCCAGCCAAGCTAAGCTTCATAAGTGAAGGAAAAATAAAATCCTTTGGGAACATGCAAGTACTCAGAGATTTCGTCACCACCGGGCCAGCTCTACGAGAGCTCCTGAAAGAGGCTCTACACATATAAAGGAACAAGTACCAGCTCAACTAAAGGGCAAAACAGCCAGCTAGCACCAAAATGGCAGTATCAAATTCGCACATAACAATATTAACCCTAAATGTAAATGGACTAAATGCCCCAATCAAAAGACACAGACTGACAAATTGGATAAAAAGCCAAAACCCATCGGTGTGCTGTATCCAGGAAACCCATCTCACATGCAAGGATACACAAAGGCTCAAAATAAAGGGATGGAGGAAGATTTACCAAGCAAATGGAGAGCAAAAAAAAGCAGGAGTTGCAATTCTCATCTCTGATAAATTAAACTTTAAAGCAACAAAGATCATAAGAGACAAAGAGGGACATTACATAATGGTAAAAGGACCAATGCAACAAGAAGAGCTAACGATCCTAAATATATACGCACCCAATACAGGAGCACCCAGATACATAAAACTTCTTAAATGCTTCACATTGAGTCAAAGAGGGTTAGCAGGTACATTGTGAAGTGAAAAAGACTTTTTGAGGTAGATGCTGGTGTCCTACAGATCCAACCTATCAAGGGAACTTGGACATGTCTCATAGCTCAAATCTAGTGAAAGGGACCAATGAACTTCAACAAAAACAGATGTAATGCAGACAACTAGCTAACTTTCATAATTGTAAAGGCATTGAGTTTTCTCACTGAACTTCAGGAAGATGGTAACATCAATAAAAAATCACTGGACAGTATAAAAAAGAAAAATTGGATATTATGAATTCTTACTACCAAAAATAGACAAAATAAAGCTAATATGCACATGTACAATTGATATTCATCCCCTTCAGTAAGGTTCATTCATTAAGCCGGCGTCTGACTCCTATTTGGAAATCTAAACAGCAAAAGCAGGCTGGAAAGCTGTTCCAGTGGTGGAAATAAACGTATTAATGGTGAGATGGTGGTGTGTAATGACTTTCACTCTGAGAGTTCGTTAGAGCAAAGGAAGTGTGACTATTTCCAGTGGGCCAATTGAAGGCTAGGCATGATGCTGAGCCAGATGGGTATTATATTACATACTCAGGCGAGTGTCATAAGGGAGATGTTGAATGTAACTGTAGTTTCCAAAAGATGTAGAAGTAAGTAACAAATGGGGTGACAATATATTACCTGAGTCAAGGGGACTATTAGCAAGCGTTATGAATTAATGCCCAAGGGGTATCTCCTAAGAACCACAATACCTGTGCCAGTCAAGTATAAATATAAGTATAAATGTAAATATTTCTTCCTTTCTTGTCTTTCTCTCTGCCAGTGTCAATTGGGTAAATAACAGAAGCTACCCTAAGGGGTAGGGGAGGGACAGTGAGGGGCAGGGAGGTTGGGGAAGGATAACACTGTGAGAAATGCTTGATGTAGGTGACGGGGAATGGAGACAGCAAACCACCATGGCATGTGTGTACCTATACAACAAACCTGCAAGATCTGGACATGTACCCCAGAACTTAAAGTACAATAGAAAAAAAAGAAGAAATGACCCCCAACCTAAGTAGTTTAATACTTCAGAAATCATGGTCATTTCTCATTCCCAACATAGCCTAGTTGGGTGCTGAGTGGGCAGCCTCCTTCTATCTGATCATTGACAAAGTTAGCCTCCTTTCATTCACTGATTCTGCCTTAGAGTGTTTCATTGTTTCTAAATCTGGCCAGGAGATAATGGAAGAAAGTATGGAAAAGACACGCTTAAGGAATTCAGTTCTAAGCTACCTAAGACTGCTATTCATCACTTCCATCTGCATTCCACTAATACAAATTAATCACATGGCCCTAACCTGATGAAGGGAGGCGGGAATACCCAGGAAGGAGAAATTGGTTTGTTGAACATCCAGCTGGTTGCTCCCAACCTTCTGCCTTTAAGCTATTGCTCCAAAGGGGCTGGAAATTGAGGGAGGGAGGAAGAATTGGGAAGAGAATAGAAATGAGCTGTTCTTTGCCTTTTTTAACTTGAGGTATTATTTAGTTGGCGGAGGGAGAGGAACTGTAACTTTATTTGGATTTGGAAGTTTTACTAATACATGGGATTGGGAATTTTCAGTAGAAACTTGAGTTTATGATTTGGGTCTTGAAATTTTGTGGATTTCTATTGCTTTAAAGTGACTACAAAAGATATAGAAGTACCAGACTTTTCATTGCTGGGGTAAAACTAGTCCCACAAAGCAAAGTTAAAGGAAGAGTGTGGAAATACCTTGTGATTGCACCCCACCAGTTGGGCTAGTTTAGCATACTGGTTACAGAAATACTCATTTATTTATTTTAAACTGTAACTAGGATATTTTGTTCCTTTTCATTCTGCCTACCTTCATTCATGGCTAGAAGCCCTGGGCTTTTGTTAACTCCAGAAGGACTTGTAAGCTTACAGGCAAATTATCAAAGTTGACAGTTTATTGACTTCTGGGCCACCAAAGGCACCATTGAGCTGTGAGAGTGCAAAAACTGCCTAGGAAATTCAAATAAGAACATGTTTAAAAACAATGTTTTTTTTTTTTTCTCTTTTATACATGCACCCACACACAACCACACACACCAGAAATCAGGGAAGTAAAAAAGGGAGTTAGAAATCATGCAATGGGCTGGGCGCAGTGGTTCATGCCTGCAATCCCAGCACTTTGGGAGCCCACAGTGGGGGATCACCTGAGGTCAGGAGTTTGAGATGAGCATGACCAACATGGTGAAACCCTGACTTTACTAAAAATACAAAAATTAGCCAGGAGAGGTGGCAGGTGCCTGTAATCCCAGCTACTTGGGAGGCTGAGGCAGGAGAATTAAGTGAACCTGAGAGGTGGAGGTTGCAGTGAGCTGAGATCGTGCCACTGCACTCCAGCCTGGGCCACAAGAGCAAGACTTCGTCTCTAAATAAATAAATAAAGAATGATGCAACCAGCTCATCTCAATTAACATTAAAACTCTGTCAAGGGGATGATAGATTTTTCCTTGCTATTTAGAGGACATAGGTCTAAAAAACAACTTCTGTTCTGTATTCTCATTGGGACTATCTTGAAAGTGGCAGTCTAGCCAATAGAACTTATGACCAAAGGTCATATGAAGTAAAGATATCTTTGGGAAGCAAAGACTCGGAAGTAAAAACATGTACTTAGGGTTTTTAGGGACAAGAAAGACTTGAGATTTCCCACCTGACTTCTGGGGCACTATGTTTGTTGAGTAGAGATGAGTGCACCTATGGGACCTGAACGTGATGCGAAGGTAGTGGAGAGACTGTGAATGGCTAGCTAAAATTGCCACAGGTAAGACAAAGAGACCTTAGCAGAAGAAACTGCAGACAGGAGAATAACAAACTAAAATCAGAGAAGTAACAATGGGCCAAGATCTCAGAAGATGCTAAGATCTAGAGAGTTGGGATAGAAGTCAAGTTGGCAATAGCAGAAAAGGACAATGTGCATAGCATGTGTTCCTCATCTAGATGAGACCTCCATAGACCAGTCATGTTTTGGCCGCCTTCCATAATTCTTCTATGCCATCTACATTTATATATAATTTACCAGTAGAGTTCTGAAAAAAATCACTGCTACTGTTACTGAATGGCTAAAACCTCCTTTAATACAAATATAGGTTAATGGTTCTTAGAAGTGCCCCCATGAAATAGCCAGGCTGCAATCTGGGGTCTCTTTTGCCCAGTTCTCTTGGATGCTCAGGATTTCTATGTTCTGTGGGTCTCTGGACCCGAGGAGATATTGTGCCTATACTCCCGGATGCTGGCTCTACCCAATTCTTATATTGTATTCCCGAAGAGTTGAGCTTCTAGATTCCTGGTGCTCAGTGTGATCACTCCTGCCATCTCCATTTCACATCTTGGTCTCAATGTTTTCAAAGCACATTTACTTTTGCCTCTTAACTTCTGGCTTGACACTGGGTGATCTTGGACTTAGTTTCTACAAATTGCTTCTCTTTGTGTAATTTGAAATTATGATAAAATAATTGATATTAATTCCATAGATATAAATGGCATCATTCCAGGAATCTAGGCTGTGGCTGAATTCAGCAATACATTTTTTTATGTACAGATATGAATTTGCCATTGTACAGAACTCAGAAAATGCATTCAATTCAGGGTTAGCCAAGTGCCCCTCATTTATCTTATTTTAGCATTTCATTTTTGTACTTCAGTATACTTATAGATACTAAGTATTACCTAGCATAATAGACAAACAGAGTAGATGGTGGACTGTTAGCATTCTATCTGAATCAAGGTGCCTTTGGTCTTACATATATAATGATGAATAATTAGAACAAAGGAGACATTTTCCTAAATATAAAGAAGTCTACATAAAGTAAAAATATATTCAAAGATGAAAAATAAGTTATGCTGAAAATCAGAGTATTTGAAAGATATTGGCAATACTCATACCAAGGGAAAATTTTTATAGGATTGTTAATTGGTAATCCTTCATAGTACCTATTCATTGGGAATTTTCATTTGTTCTAATATTAGGCATCTTTCGATGCTTCATATTAGTCTGTAACCTCCATAAAACCACAAATCAAATCTGCTTTATTCAATGCTAGCATTTTGTGAACATTCATTAAATAAGAATATTGAATGGGTGATCTTTAAGGAAAAAAATAAGAATTATTTCTGTCACTTCTAGTTTTACTTGTCTTTCCTTTTTTCCTGGAGTTGTACCCAGAACAAAGAGGAAAAATTGCTATTTCTATCTAGGAGACAAGTTTCTGGCTCTGCTTTCCCCCGACTTAGTGTTTTTTACCTTTATACTCATAACCTGTGGAAAAAAAAATAACTTAGGCATTTTCTGTAGTGTGTGCCACAGAGTCCTATGAAATAAAATTGAAGAAAAGATTTCAAAGTGAAAAAAAATTATGGGGAGCTCTGGGAAAAATCAAAGATAAAAGAGTTTTCTTTAAAGGAAAATTCCTCAGAGTCTTCACTTGTATTACATTTGGAGATAACTTTTGTTTTATGTAATATCATACATTTTTATACTCATTGGAAAAACAAAGAAGGCCCTTTAAGGTTGAAGTGGCTGGATGGGGTTTTCTTTTCTGTCTCACTCTTCATGGAGGGCTGGAAGAATCTTACACACATCCACAGGAAAGAGCCTATATCCTGGAGCAGGATTAGGGTGGTGGGTAAAGGAACTGGAGAAAATAAAGGCATCATATAGGGGTGAGGGAAATTAGTTGAAAGACCAGTAAGAAAATGAATATCTAGATCAGCAACCTAATTGAATTGATGATGACTTCACTGGAAGTGTAAAATAATATTTTAAATTATACTTCTGATTCTAGACTCCTAATAATTTCTTTTGGAAATGAACTATGACTTAGAAATTATAGGCATTAAAAAGACAATTCATTAATATACATTAAAATTAAAATATAATGATTATTCTATTTTATAACTCTTCCTACTTTAGATATAATAGGGCTTTTCATTTCTTAAATTAAAAAATAATTAAAATACAGTAAATTTTACCTTTCGGTGTATATTTCTGTGGCCCTTTTTATTCAAGTCTTCCTTTTTAATTCCTAGCAATCACAGATCTTTTCCTTACCATATGCTTTGTCTGTTCCAAAACACCATATAAATGAAAGCATGTCATCTGCAGCCTTTAGACATTGGCTTATTTCACTTAATATGTTGTATTTGAGATTTATTCTTATTGTTGTTCGTGCCAATAGTTCATTCATTTGTATTGTTGAACTATTCAGTTGTATAAAAGTACTAAGGTTTGTTTATTCGTTGTATAAATGTATTAAGATTTTGTTTATTCATTCTCTAGTTCAGGGACATTTGGGTTGTTTCCATTTTTTCCCTGATTATGTATAAAACTGACATGAAGATGAATCTTTTTTTTTTTTTTTTTTTTGAGACAGAGTTTTGCTCTCATTGCCCAGGATGGAGTGCAATGGCATGATCTCGGCTCACCGCAACCTCTGCCTCCCAGGTTCAAGCGATTCTCCTGCCTCAGCCTCCCGAGTAGGTGGGATTACAGGCATGAACCACTATGCCTGGTTAATTTTTTGTATTTTTGGTAGAGATGGGGTTTCAGCCATGTTGGTCAGGGTAGTCTGGAAATCCTGACCTTGTGATCTGCCTGCCTCAGCCTCCCAAAGTGCTGGGATTACAGGTGTGAGCCACCGCGCCCAGCCAAACATGAATCTTTAAATAAGATTATATTTTCTATTTCTCCCTCCTTTCATTTGTACCATTGGTGTTATACATTTTTAAAAATATACATTATAAACGTACTTGTTATTTTTTGCTTTAGTTATCTGTTACTGTTGAAGTCTAACAAATTAGTCACTAGACACATGTGGCTAGTTAAATAAATTAAAATTAAATAAAATTTTAAACCAATACCTCAGTAAGACTTGACACATTTCAAGAGTTCAGCAGCCATATGTGGTTAGTATTATTGGTGGCACAGAAATAAAGTTTAATCATTGAAGAAATTCTATTGGACAAAGCTGCATTAAAACCTTGAAAATAAGGTTAAACAGTATATTTTATTTAACTTCCTTATGTTATTTCTGCTATTCTTTGTTTTTCTCTCAGTAGATCCAAATTTTGTCTAAAATTATGTTGCTCTGCTTGATTATTTTTCTTTAACATTTTTTGTAGGGAAAGTTTACCACATGTTAACATTTCTCAATCTTCTTTTGTCTGAAAAAGTCTTTGCTTTTCTTTCCATTTTTGAAAGATATATTTGCTAGATATAGAATCCTTGGCTGACATTTGTTTTCCTTTCGTTACATTTAAAATGTCACTCCATTATTTTCTAGCATGCATAATTTCTGATGTGAATATGTTGCAATTATTTTCGTTGTTATTATGTATGTAATGTACATTTTTTCCCATCTAGATGCTTTCAAGATTTTATTTATTTTTTTGGAAGTGGATATGATGTGTTTATGTGCGTGTGTGTGTGTGTGTGTGTGTGTGCATTTGTGTGTGTACGTGTGAGAAAGAGGGAGAGAGAGAGAGATTGAGAATGTATGTGTGCAAGCTTATTTGATATTTCTGGGTTTCTTGGGTTTGTGATTTTTTTTTGTTTTCTTTAATTTTTCAAAATCACTGGGTGTTACTTCAATGCTCAAACAAATATTTAAAGTGTGGAAGCAACTCTAAACTGAGGAATAGATAGAAGTTGGAAGAGTTTGAGGTGCAGGCTAGAAACTTAAGATTGTTATAAAAAGGACTTTTAAAGGTGATTCTGGTGAGGACTCAGGAAGAAAAGAGAAGAGCTAAAGAGAAATCCTCCATTTTCTTGGAGAATACAAAAGTAATCACAATCAGAATGTTGGCAGAGATACGGATGGTCATTGTCATGAGGTCTCAGACAGAATCAAGTAACATTATTATTGGAAACTAGAAAAAAGGCAATCCCTGTTATAAAGTGGCAAAAAACTTGTCAGAATTCTGTTCATGTTTTTGTGTTTTGTGGAAGGTAGAACTTGAAGGCAACAAAAATGTATATTTAGAGAAATTAAATCAGATATTTAGCTGGTGAAATTTCTAAGCAAATTGTTGAAGGAGTTGCTTGGTTCCTATATAGTAAAATGTGAGAAGAGAAAAGTGACTTGAAGGGGAAATTATTAAGCACAAAGAACTAGAACTTGAATATTTGGAAAATTCTCAGCCCATTTGTAATGCCAAAAGTAAGAAAGCCAGTTAGAAAGAATACAGTAAGGGTGCAGCCAGTTGACAGTTTGATAAGGAGATTAGTATGGGTATGAACTACAGGCTTAACAAACCACCCCTGCAGAAAAACTGCCACTTTGAACTGAAAAGGGCAAAAAATGGGATGGAATGAAGAAAAGCTGTTAGATTTCTTGAATTTTGTGTGACAGGATTATAGAAATATTCAGCTGCAAATGGGCACTATTCTTCAAGACAAAGAAAGAATGACCACCAAGGTGATTCAGAGGTCATCAAGGCTACCTCCTTGGTTTTGAGAAGTGAGACTATTATCTTTCTTTTAGAAGGCCAGATGGATGCTCCCTAATTCCCTGGTACTGGGCCAGCTGGCAGACAGATCTCTAGTGTTGAGACTCCTATCTGGCAGGGCTGCAGGTACGGTACCACCACCTGAAGGCAGGACATGAAGTCAAAGGATTATTCTCAAGCCTTTAGTTCTCATGGAGCTTGCCTTGCTAGGATGTGGACTTATTTGAGATTTATCACCTTTTTCTTGTTTCCTATATCTTTCATTTGAAAAGGGAATGTCTACCCTATGCTTGTTTGGGAAGCACTGGATTTTGGAAGCACATAGCTTGTTTGATTTCACACATTCACAGCTGGAGAAAAATTTTGCCACAGGATGAATTAGACATGGGGTCTCACTTATATCTGGTTTAGATGATACTGTGAACTTTATACTCTAGTCTTGATGCTGAAAAGCATTAAGACTTTGGAGATGTTGAAGTGGAAAAAATGTATTTTGAGTGTAAGAAGAACATGAATTTTGAGGGGCAAGGGTGAAATTCAAGGGAATAAATGTGCCTCCCCAAAACTGATGCGTTACAATCTTAACCTCTGATGTGATGGTATTAGGAGGTGGATTGTGAGAATACAGCCATCATGAATGGGTTAAGTGCCCTTATTAAGGAAGACATGAGAGCCTTCAGTCTCTTTCTTCAATGGGAGGATATAAGGAGGAGCTGGCATTCACAACTCAGAAGAAAACCATCCGAACCCAATTATGCTGGTGCCCTGGTTGTCCAGCCTCTAGAACTGTGAGAAATAAAATTCTGTTCTTTATAAGCCATTCAGACTATAGAATTTTTAATAGCATCTCAAACTGACTAAGACACATATAATGGCAGCAATTCAAATTTCAGCATCTAATTATCACATGGCAGCCTCATCCACACTTGAACCTGATTTAGATAATTGTGATGAGTCTGCCATGTGAAGAAGGTTAGGCTAGCCTTCTAGAGATTTGCCCCAGCCAACATCCAGCCTATATAGTCACATTTCTCATAAAAATTTAATTATGTCATCTATCCTTATTATTTGAATTGTTATAAATCTTCAATTCTTCAACAAAATTCTGTGATATCATTTGACCTTTCTTTAATAGGGATCCTAAATATAAATACAGACTCAGACACTGAAAATACATGGTTGTATTTTATGAAGTGACATTAAGAACGTTAACTTTTTAGACTATCAAACATGCAGAAACACAAAGGCAAGCCTTTGCAAGAATTTTAGAGCCCCCAAAATATGTCTGAATGACTCCATGTATGCACCAAATTTAGTGATACAAACACTATTCCACATCAATGAGAGTAAAATAACAAATATCTTCAACTCAATTACAATAATTGATTCCAAATCAGAGGTGGGCACAATGGATGCATCGGAACCATTCAAAGAAGTGATTCATCTATGGTTCGGTCATGCATTCCAAGGAAGACAAAACATATGGCATGTCAATTTTATAAAAAGTTCTTCAGTATTTTATAATTATTACATGTGAAGAAGCAGTATTCTGGCTCAAGACGGACATTTCCTAAAGTGAAGCCTCTCATATTAAATGCACAACTCTCTAAAGCTAAAGAAAGCACTCTGGAAAATTAATACAGGCTGCTCAATTATTGAATTGCTTGCCTTTTGTAATATCTCTTCTTGCCTTTCTCTGGTTCTCAATTTCATATTACCTCTGGGCTGCTTCGGATTTACCACTTTATCAAGGAAAGCTTTTTATTATTGTTATTATTTTTAGAGACAGGGTATTGTTTTGTTGCCCAGGCTGGACTTAAACTCCTGGGGTCAAATGATCCTCCCGCCTCAGCCTTCTGAGTAGCTGGGATGCCCAGCATTATCTGAAAAAGCTTTTTATGTTGTGTCACAAATTACTGCTGCTTGATATCACCTGCCTCCCAAAGTGTTGATTCACTCTTTCTGATACCAATATAACCATTTTTAAAACTTTCTTTAAGCCCTGCCATGGTGTCTTATGATAACATTATTTTTCCAAGTTCAATCTTTCTTTATGTAAGGCAATGAAAGAATGTTTCCATTTTTACCATCCTATAGTGAATTTATTTGGCAGGCAAGAGAATTGCCTCTTAATAAGAGGTCCTAGAGTGCTTGACTATTAAGAACATATGGCACTATGGGCACAAGTTACATTAATGCTGATGATTCTGATAATGGCAACCCTTCTGCTCTCAAGATTCAGAATGACCTGTTGAGAACTCAGACTTTCTTTTCCACATAATCACTTTCTTGAAGTGTCACTGAAATCTTGGCTTCCAAGATATCAGGTGGTTTTCACATTCT
Organism: Sapajus apella; assembly: GCF_009761245.1. NCBI lineage: Eukaryota > Metazoa > Chordata > Mammalia > Primates > Cebidae > Sapajus > Sapajus apella. Next base: position 5,148,831 of record NW_022436992.1, on the reverse strand, counting down.
TTTTCTACAACATTGTTGAGCCAAGAAGAAAGGTGAATGGTCCTGCTCACTTAAGATTATATTCAAAGGAAGAATGTTCTAGGTGACTGTTCCCCCAGCAAAAGCTAAATACAATATGTGAATTTTAAAAAGAAGCCATCACAATATATGTCAACTCACCAAAGTGCCCTAATGCCTAAACATAACATCTCAGCTACATCTTGGCCTCCCGAAGTGCTGAGATTACAGGTGTGAGCCACTGCACCCAGCCAAGAACAGGATTTACTCTATTTTTATGTTAGCATAGTCTTCCTCCAGCAGGATTTTTTTTTTTTTTTTTGAGACAGAATCTTGCTTTGTCACCTAGGCTGCAGTGCAGTGTCATAATCTTGGCTCACTACAACCTCTGCCTCCTGGGTTCAAGTTAATCTGCCTCAGCCTCCCAAGTAGCTGGGATTACAGGTGCACACCACCACACCTGGATAATTTTTGTATTTTTGGTGGAGACGAAGTTGCACCATTTTGGCCAGGCCAGTCTCAAACTCCTGACCTCAGGTGATCTGCCTGCCTCAGGCTCTGAAAGTGCTGGGATTCTAGGCGTGAGCAACTGCACCAGGCCAAGAACAGGATTCACTATACTTTTATGTTAGCGTAGTTTTCCTCCTGCCCTCAAATCTAACTCTATATGACCAGTTAATAGAATAGAGAAGTTATCCACCCAGTAAAGGCTGGTAAGCATTGATATTCTAGCCAGTTTCACCATGTAATCACTTTAAAATGATGTGACACCTGGATGACTTTTCCTAACTGGGGAGATTGGCATTGAAAGAACACATCCCTGCTTCCACTCAAAATGCTCCAGTACAGTGAACTTTCCAACCATAGGCAAAATAACAACACAGGGCAGCGTGTATTCTATCTATATTTCTGTATCTGTTCATCAGCTTTTCAACACTAGAATCAGCACCTGACACAGAATAACAACCAATAAGTTTGAGTTCTACTAAATAGAACTTGCTACTAGAAGGACATCTCTGTTCCTCTTATCAAATGCCTTTAAATCATTCAACCTGACATACTCAATAAGTATTTATCTGCACCAGGTACTATGCTAGGTACTAAAGACATTGCAGTGAACAAAACAGATGTATTTCCTGTACTCACTTAGTTTATAGTTGCTTTTTTGTGTCGTATACTCTGACTCCTTCTCTGAATCTAGGTAGAAAGATATTGTGGCAACAGAGTAACTTAAGGAATCAGGGCCTTGGGGATTTTCATCATTTGCAACTTAGTTTTTCAAAAAGGACTAATCATGTGGACCAAACAAGATCAGCTATTCCTGGAGGCTGTCATTCTACAATTCCTATTGGGAGGGCAGCACCTAGAGCACTCTTTCTTTGAATCTCTAGGTAAATTAGCTTGAAGAGGAGCATGTCTGTGTTTTGTTTTTCTTTTCTCCCAGGAAATGTTTGAGAGTGGTATGCTTTTTGAGCCCTTACATATCTGATAATATTTTTCTGTTGTCTTTACATAAAAATGACAAGTTGGCAGGATACAGAATTCATCAATCATAAGTTTTATCCTTCTATCTCTGTAGGTAATTTCTCCAGTTTTCTGATGTTTATTTTTATTACAGAAAAGTTTGAGAACAATCCAAATTTGTTATTTTTAACTTTTACCTTTCATATCTGTAAAATTCTTTGTCACTGAAATTAATAAATTTAACAACATAAAATGCACACTGTCCATTTTCCCTTATGAATCTCTCATTCTCATCTCCTCAAAATTTTCTCTTTAACTAAAAAAAAAATTGCTATTATACATTGGCTGTTGACTTTGCTCTATCTAGTATTGTTCTTAAGGTAGATCTTTAAAAATTATCTTCTAAAATGACAATTCTCTCATTTTTAAATTTTTAATCTTTTTACCTTTGTATTACTGATTTGACTTTATGTTCCTTTCAGGGTAGATTTTAATTTCATATTTGTGTTTTGGTTCTCCTTAGGGTCACATGTTAACTTGTGACCATTGATGAACAGCCAAACTTTTTCTGGCATCTTTGCTCTCCTTCTTAGATAGGTGTGATGGCCCAGCTAACTCATTCAGATATGGCCTGGGTGCCTGCCTAGGTCTTGGTTAAATGAGTAATGAATGCAGATTGGTGTTGATTCTAGAGACATTTGTGTGAGGTAGAGACTGAAGCCACCTGGTTTCTGCTTCTTCAAAGACTCCTGAACATGGTACTAATGTTAACTTTATGAAAATCCTCATGCTATGTACTCAAATGTCTGATACCAGCCAGGTCAAAGGTGAGATTCTGCAGCATCATAACATAAGCACTCATACGGTGCCAGGGAACCTGTCTTATGAAGTGTCCAAGTGAAGAGCAAAGAGGATTTAAAAATGCATACTTATCAGTAGAAAGAATATATCATTCATTTATTTTTCAAATTTGGAGTTTAGAACTAGCACATTTCTTGTGTCTTAAATGATACAGACAAGTTTCACAGAGTAACTCTGAAGATAATTTAGAAGCTATTTTAAAGCCATTTTGCTTACTCCGCCACTGTAGATAAAAATTATTGGGCCATGGCCAGGAACAGTGGCTCACGCCAGTAATGCCAGCACTTTGGGAGGCCGAGGGGGGTGGATTACCTGAAGCCAAGAGTTCAAGACCAGCCTGGCCAACATGGTGAAACTTTATCTCTACTAAAAATACAAAAATTAGCTGGGCATGGTGGCACATGCCTGTAATCCCAGCTACTTGGGAGGTGGAGGCGGGAGAATTGCTTGAACCCTAGAGGCGGAGGTTGCAGTGAGGTGAGACAGCGCCACTGCACTCCAGCCTGGAGATATAGCGAGACTTTGTCTCAAAAATAAAAATAAAAATAAAAGTACTTACTGGGCCATGGGGCAAAGAAGGACATGATGGGAAACATATAAATAGTGCAGTTTTTTATGTTTCTGGTGTATGTACTGTTGAGGAGTCTAAGTCTAAGGGGGTGATCAGGTGGGTGAGGAAGAGAGGAATCTGAATCCTTTTCCATTAAAAATCTGGTGTTGCACTGGCCAAGCCCAGACATAAGGAGGGTAGAGAATGGGAAAAATCATTCTAGCAGCATTGTGGATAAAGGATGGGATGAATGCTGACAGCTAGGTCAGGAACCAATAATTCAGGGGAGAAATTTCCCTACTATTACGGTGTGGTTAGATAGAGTGAGAACATTTTAAGATATTTAGATAATAGAATAAAAACAACTTAGCAACCAATTGAATATAGAAGTATGTAGAAGGAGCTTAGAATAACTTCCAGTTTCTGGACTGAGTGATCAAATTAATGTTGAAACCAAAAGAGATATTAGAAATAAGGGGAGATTTTGAGTTGAAAGAGGGTGTGAATGTAGAACACAATAAATTCACTTTGGACATACTCAGTTTAGGTGATTATTTCATGAAGCATAGTCTATCAAATTATGCACTTTAAATATATACAATTCTTACCAAATATAATTTTAAAAATAGTAAACATAAGGTTCCCAGGTAGAGATATTCAATAAGATGTTAGATATATGGTCTAGAATTTTAGACAGAGGATTAAAAGGAAGATACAGATTCTGAGGCCATCGGTATATTACTACTGGGAAAGATGATGAAAGAAGATACTAGTCAATGTCTTAGGTACACAGGGCACAACAGTTGAAAAACAGACGAAGTTCCTGCCTGGGGAAGATAACATTCTATTAGAAGAAGAAAAGCAATAATCAAATAGGCAAAACATAAGTTGTATAATTTTAGACTGTTATTTAAAACGGCTAAGAACACACTCTTAAAGGATGCTAAAATGTTAAGAATTGAATAAACAGAAAAAAAAAATTATTTGCAAAGAGCCAAAAGGAGAAGTTGATCTGAAGAAAAATCGAGGGCCAGAAGTGAGATGTCAAAGAGGAGGGATCAAAAGGACCAATGCTAAAGATATTAAACAATCAGTAAATTTTCTTCATGATTTTGTTCGAGAGCTATGGCTCTGTCTTTGTAATCAGAGCTGCTGGAGAGAGCATATGGAGCTCTGGCTTTGCCATTCTGATAGCTGATTTTAAAACAAATCTTACCATATTTTTGATATCGCATTCCTAAAATGTTTCTATGAGTAAAACTGAGTAATTCTAAAGGAATTTAAAATTATATATTGCTTATCCAAGTTGATTGTAGCTATCTCATTTCTCTGGCAAGGAAAACTTTTATCCCTCAAGACATGTGAAAGAAAACGGATATATCCTGATGTTGCTCTCTTTGAATAAAAAAATCCTTTTTAGTTACAATACTTATCTATTTTTCTATTTGTAACTATTTTTTTCGTAAAAAATACCATTTGTCTGTATGTTTGTAACAATTTTAAAAGTAAACTAGGTTATTTTCTGTTCTTAGAACTATGAGTAGAAGTTCACAGTATCAAATTATTTTTATTTGCAATACAGTTGTTTATCTTAGATGCTGAATGTAACACCTTTAAGATTCTTTTGAGGTATGTGATTTTGTTCATCAAATTCCTTATTTAGTTGCTTCTCTATGTTGCTTAGAATAGAGTCAGTGTGAGAAGTTTTCATGTTGAATGCATTTAATATGTAATTATATTTTAAATTCTGTCAGGTTTTTCTAGTACTGTTAATGCATTTAAGTGTGCATAAAAACCCAATCGTTTTATCCATTTCTTTTTCCACAGGAAAGAATTGGAGTGTCAGGATAGTTATATTTGAATTAGCTGTAATCCAAGCAGAAGCTTTTCTGTGGCATGCACTTCTTTAGAAATGGCAGGGGAACAAGTTTCACAAGGGGTAGCATCACTTTGAAAACATGATTATTAATCTTTTTCTGAGCAAAAATGTGATAAAGAAATTGGTTCAGCAGGATGAGAGCCTAAACATTTTTGTGTTGCATGGTGTGAGATGGAAAATAAAATGAGTAAGGTTATTGCTAAAATTCATTCTCCCTAGAAATGTTCACTGTAAGGCATGGCAAATATATAATAAACTTTTTTTTTTCCTTTTTGAACTTGAGAGGGCACCAACTCTTCACCTTGTTAAGTACAGAGAAAATAATGGCCTTTTGATGGGCTTGTGCTAGGTTGAACTAGAAAACCACATCATTAACAATCCTGTAGTGATGAAAAAATAAGTGAGTGGAAGAATTTTGTTATATGGCTTCAAAGTGTTTCTAATAAAAAAAATATCACTAATGCACACAGACAACCACTATCTAGCAAAACTATTGCCCAGGAGACTGCACAAGACGTTCATGCTTACTCACTCTAGTCATGTTTGGTGTTGACCTTATAGAGTAACATTAGGGAATTATATTTCTTTTCTTCAAAATTCACTCATTTTGTAGAAAGAGAAGACTTCACGACTCTTATAAGAAGTAAAATGATACTGTTTTAGTGTTTTGCTGTGTGATATAGGAATAATTAAATCATGTGACAACATGAGAAATAATCACATCCAAAAGTCCTGAGAATCTATAAGGAACTTTCTGTTACAGGGCAAAGTAGCACTGTATCTTCTGTAGAGACTTTGGTCCTAAACGTCAAAGCTAATTCCTCCTGAGATGCTTAACTCTATGCAGAGCTTAACTACACTGCCTAAGTGTAGGTTACCTGAGATTAAGGTTTGTTGTGGATATTTCCAGCATGGATCCTACAACCGCATCTTATTTTGTCACTCTATAATGTGAGGGAAGGGTGCTGGTGCCAGGAACTGTCTATTTGCTAGCAGTGGCTAGAGGGAACTAGCTTGATTCTATGCTTTAGACCCTTTTAAGTCAAGGAACTATGTCCTGGGATGAAATGCTAGTTGAGAGTAAAAGGAGAGGTAGGGGAAGGGAGAGAAAGAGAGGGTGAGCAAGTGGGCTTGTGGTTTTTTTGGTTTAACATCGTCAATTATCCCTTTATTAACCCAAAGGACAATATAATGTTCTTAAACTTAGTCAACTTACTGCACTGTCTCTTTTTTTCCCCTCCTTAGGGAAACACTCAGAGAGTTTCAGTCACTAAGGTAGGCAGAAAAAGAGCTTTGATATTTCCCATAAGGATAACTGACAATACATATGTTTCTCATATGAGCCTTATAACTGGGCTTGCTCTGGTTTCATTGGATATGTGATTCAAATGCTCGTAAAGTTCCACATAACAGAATGGAATTCATTAACATTTTATTTTTCCCCCAGATGACCTACTTGTATTTATAATCATTTTCTTTTCATGTGTGAAAATCAATATTTCACTTTTTTTCTGTTAGAAAAATGTGCCAGGTTATTCAATACTGTGAACTGTAGGCCTCAGACATATAATAATTAAAGTCAATGTTTACGTATGCAGGTTTTCTGTGGATTTTGGAAAGGGAAAATTTCATGGTAGCTCTTCTGTTCCTCACGAAATTTTAATAAACTTGATATTACAAAATAATTCCCTGAACACATTGAATTCTAATTATTTAACCCTTTGAAATGTTCTGTTTTCATTCCATTTGTATTCTTACACATATACTTAGATTTTTTTGTTTTGTTTTGTTTTATTCTTTCCACAAAGGTAAAAACAAATAAAACATGAAATTGCTCTGTTCTGGACAGAACTTTGGTGCTGAGATTGTTGAATTAACAATTTCAGCATTCTAACCAAGTGTCATTTTACTGCCTAGATTTCAATAGTTCCAAGAGTAGGGAAAAAATTCTTTTCTAAAACATATGGCAGAATTTGAAATAATAGTGGGTCCACATTATAAAATACACACAAAATGCAATGAATCTAAGAGCTGATGTCAATTTGTCTTGGAGAGACTAGAGAAATTCAAACCTTTCTCAAAAGAAATAACATACAATTTCTTTCTACTTTAATACAGCACCAAATGAGATGTAATTTTAAATACTTAAAACACAACCCAAAATAACTTTAATAGATTTGGAATTCTATTTAATATTTACGCATTTAATTCATGCAAACAAAAATATAAATCAAATGTGTTTAAGAATCTTTATTAAAGGATTCAGCATTAACTGCTAAATATACAAAAGTTTGTGGAAGGTAGAAAAAAATCAAAGGACAGCTTTTGTGCTGGATGTAGAATCTCAACATTTTTAGCATTGGAGGAGTCTTTAATGAGCAAAAGAAAATTTCAGTTCTAGGGGATATTATGGGCTGAGTGATTTAGAGGTTTGTGGTTTACTCACTTTGAAGTAAAGAAAGTTGCTCTCTTAATGTGATCTCTTGTGTGGACATTCTCAACCTTTGTAAGGTATTTCTAGGTCTAACTTCTCACATTTTAAAGTAATATCCTGGATATTATCCGTAAAAAGTCTGTAATTCATGCCTGGTTTTCCCCACTTCTCCAAATTTCAAAGTTCAATAGTGAGAAAATAGGTCACAGTATCTAAGAGTATTAAACATTGTATATGCCTAAGTGATCTCCAAAATCTTGAGTATCTTACGGGCCATACTAAGGAAATTGACATAGTTGTAATGACATTCCTTGCATACAAGAATTTTTATGTGACCATTTCTTTGATTGCCCCAAGTGGGTCAGGGTCCTGGCAGGAACCTTGTTCTCTACAAACCAGGTTTTTTGAAGAGTGTTTTAAAAATCTGTTTGCAAAGGTATGTGTAGGCAATAGAGAACAAGAAGGGAGAGTGGATTACCCACAAGCTGGAAAGGGGAGGCTGACATTAACCCTAAACAGAAATAAGGATTGTGTTTGCCAGCAGCTTTCAACAGAATAAAGTCTGTGGAGAGAGAATGGCCTGACAGCAACTGAGACCTTTGGCCATGGGATACAGTCAGATCATTGCAACCCCACAGACAGGGAGCTCAGGAATACATACGATGACCTTACTTTTCTCCTTTCCTCCAATTGCCCCACCCAACCCAAAGCTCCAGTGTCACAGAGTGAAGAACAAATGTGCAGGAGAATAAATATGCTATTTAGCATATATCCCAAACTAAATATGCCACCATCCCTGTGGTCTAGATTTTGACTATGCATATGGAGGATATATGATTGAAAAATAATTTTTGCCTAGATCCAGGAATACTTAATTATGCCTTGTAATGTATGATAAGCACAGTAATTTTTAAAGTCACAGCCTTCTACTCTCACACAGACCACCCCCTTTATTTATTTTTGACTGTTCTAGCTTTCAAATCAACTTTTCTATCATTAACTCATTTAATGACATGCGCTCTGCACACTCTGCAATTGAGGCACTGTGTTAAGTCTATTGGTAAGGAAATGAACATAAATCAGGCTTTGCCCCTGCACTGTCTGGTAGTTAAGATTTATATAAAGGTAAAAATCTCTCAATATTATAGAGTAACAAGAAAGATATGAGCATATATTCACAGATATACCTCTATGAAGTGTCTAATTTGCAGTAATGTTTTATAGAAAACAAAGATGCTGGAGGGGATGTGGAGAAATAGAAATGCTTTTACAGTGTTGGTGAGAGTGTAAATAGTTGACCATTGTGGAAGACAGTGTGGCAATTTGTCAAGCATCTAGAAATAGAAATACCATTTCACCCAGCAACCCCATTACTCAGTATATATCCAAGGATTATAAATCATTCTATTATAAAAACACATGCACAATTATGTGTATTGCAACGCTGTTTACGATAGCAAAGACTTGGAACCAACTCAAATGTCCATCAATGATAGAACGGATAAAGAAAATGTGGCACATATACACTAAGGAATACTATGCAGCTATAAAAAAGGATGAGTGCACGTCCATTGCAGGGACATGGATGAAGCTGGAAACCATCATCCTCAGCAAACTGACACAAGAATAGAAAACCAGACACCACATGTTCTCACTCATAAGTAGGTGTTGAACAATGAGAACACATGGACACAAGGAATGGAATATCACACACTGGGGCCTGCAGGAGGGCAAGGAGGCTAGCAGAGGGGTATCAGGGGGTGGGGGCATTGGGAAAGGATAACATTAGAAGAAATGCCTAATATAGATGATGGGGGAAGGATGCAGCAAACCACAATGGCATGCATATACCTGTGTAACAAACCTGCACGATCTGCACATGTACCCCAGAACTTAAAGCATAAAAAAACCTTTGAGTCTGACTTCAAGCCAATTTTATTTCTACTTATTTAATAAAATGGCAACTTGATTATGGTTAAGTTTTCCTTATGAGTCTGAATGGAAGAAATAATAGCTGGTCATGTAGATTCAATCATTTAACCTCCAAAAAATTTACTGGAAAGACATATCCAACGTTAGCATAATAATATTTTGAGACTTTGTGTTTTGAGTAGGATTCCAGAGCAGACTTATTTCCATAAAATATTTTAGGTCATTTTTAGCGGTCTATGAGGGGGAAGTGTGCAAATGTTTTTCAACATTTTGTGCATTAATTTACCATTTAAATTATTATATTATTGGAACAAAATGAAAGAAGCATGAGTGAATTAAAAAAGCATAACACATGTGACTGTGTGTGTGAGTGTGTTAGATGTAGATTGTAAGTACTAGAAATGTGATAGAATTGACAAATACATATTGTGAATTATATATCAGAGTTCAGTTTGTTTTATAACAATATGATATGAAAAATTATTTACAGAGAAAAACATACAAATAAAAAAGGAAACTGTGAAAAATGGGAAAAATTGGGAGGGAATCACCATATCCTAGGAGTTAAAGAACAGTCTTGCAAAAGGAGAGTATCAGCACCATGGAGAGCGACACACGTCTCTGAATCCTTTTGGTCATCTCTAAGACCTAAAACTAGGTTCTCTTCTGATCCCATTTCGAATAACTTGACAGACCCTTGTGCAACTTTTATTCCATCAGAACTGAGGGGTTTCATCTATATGACAATAAAACTATATTTTAAAACTAGCTTTTAGCACAAGAAGTCTTTATTATCTTGTACAGAATCCCATTATTAGGGTAACTGTTTTGGTTTGAATGGTGATGTAGGGATCGTATCTATTCTAATTACCTCTACTTCCCTGTCTTTGTCTCTATGGCCTCTAACACATCTCCAAAGAACACAATTTTGTTAATCACTGAGCCAATAATCTGATGAATTATTTCAGTTATAGCATTCTTGGGATTAAAGCAGGAGTAGGCTGGCTAAATACTAAGCTTGTCTTCCGTCTTGTTTGGATTAAGTGACCCAACCTCCTTTTCTAAATACACACACACAAACAAACAAAAAAAACAGAATACTATCTGTCTTGTAAAGTACTAGCTGGCCACACCTACAGAAGGGAAATATCTGACCCTACCCCTAGTAGAGAGCCAACCATACTTAATTTTCTGAATGGTCACATGTGACTTGCACTGAGCAGGTTTGCTTTTACGTCAGATAGATCCTCTCATGCACTACTACAGAGGACTCACTTATCTGTTGGCACAAATTTTTAACAGCTTGTAAGAGTTCATGGCTCCTGTTTACACATTTCATTGTCACATTTATAGCATGTCAATTCCTTGAATTAAAGTACCAGAGCCAGGGGGCATAATTAATTTTTTTATTTAAAAATGATACTGCCCACCTTGCCATTCCTTTTAGACAGAGCTATTTCTTTTCAGTCTCTTGAGCTGAACTTCTTTGAATGCTTTACAGCTAACCTCAATTTTCCACCAAGCAATGCCCAGGAATATGCTCAGAGTGTAAGTAGTACTTATGTAAGACATTAATTTTTAAAGTAAACATTTTCATGGATGTGGCAGATAGCTGCAGTTATTCCTGGAACATAGCAGATATCCAAGACAGATGTGAATTCACACCAAATCATGACTATGCAGGCATTCCCAGAGTAGTCAGTTTAAATTAGTAATATGGTACCAGGTTCTCCAAATTTTCCAAATGTTTCAGGAAAATAACTTTTTAATTATTATAAATTAGGTTTGATATGATAGTGGATAGTAGGTATTTTTATACTCCTTTAATAATTTTAGGTGACAGTGGCCATCCTTTGAAAAACTACTTAATTACTTCTTTGTCTCATCCCCAGACTCTTTCTGAAAATAGAATCAATATACACTATAATGAAACTCAATGAGTGACTAGAATGATAATGAAGAATGCATTAGGAATCTTTATATATGGGATGTGAATGCCCAGTTGAATCTAGTGGAGCCTCACCATTCTGCCCTTCAGATATTTGAAAGCTCTATATTATTTAGCAAGACCATTAAATGTGGCTTGTCTTTCAAAAGAAGGTGCAAAGATTAAAGCAACTCACCAAATGGCTGAAGTAAATGACCATGATGATGTGTACTTTTCCAAAATTTATTCCAAATAGGAAAGTAAAGCTAAAAATATTGAAGGAATGTATTGATCTTTATTTTAAAGGGAGAAAAAAAATCTCTCTCAACTATAATACTAGGATAATTATTTTTATTACAGAAGTGAATTGTGCACCACAGTTGTATTTCACCAATATATAGGTGCTTTGTAGTAAATGCTATGAAAAAACACACTATTTTCATCTGAGGCATTTCTTTCCTTCAAGTGGAGGCTGGAGATATTTTAACTGTGAAGTTTCACTGAAGATATGTCTAGTGGTTGAGGTCTGAATGATTCTCCAAAGTAAGTGACTAAAGTGTGATTATTGGCTGAATATACGTTAGGTACTTAGAGATTGATGTGAACCTTATGTCTCAATGGAAGTCACTTCCGCCTTCTTACTTCAACTCTCTGAGAGCAGTGATGAGGGAACATATTATCTTTTTATAGCTTTTGTATACTTTACATAAACTAATTTAATGTTATCAAATAGCCAGAAAAATAAAGAAAAAATATGTTTAAATACTCTGACAGTGTTAGACTGCTTCCTTGTAGTAAACTAAGAGAGTTTTCAAAATTCTCCTATATTATTGGGTAAAGGAAATAATCATTCCAAAGTTTGAGGTTTTACTCATGAAGCCATTTGGCTACTGGTGTATCTAGATGTTGTTCATTGAAAAATAGCTGTGATATTTTGGATTGTAGAGTATATATACTTATATATATATAAAATTCAAAATATCATAATATTCACTATATCTAGCATACAGCATAATGTATATAATATTTATTTTGAGACATACATATGTGAAAAATATTATATATATGTATATATAATACATGCCAAATAATGATATTTTAAGATAAAAAGAATGAAGTAATTTGATCTTTGAGTCAAATAAAGAGTCTTAAACTGATATTCTTGTCTACTGAACTAAATTCACTGTGGTTCTCCCAGTAATGATCTTGATTTTTGACTTTAGGAAAATTACTGTTTTGTTTTTTTACTCTAGTCCCTTCATCCTTACGATGAGATTATATCAAAAAAACAATGATACTAACCTGTTGACCATGAATTCCTGAGGGTTGCTGAGTTATTTTTTTAAAGCTCTCAATTCCAAATCGGCACCAATCTTTATTTACAAATGCCTAACAAATGCATATAACATGCTGAAATGTAGTTAATATAATAATATTTTTCAAAAAAACCTATCTCAATTTATAGTGGCCATTTGTTATAATGTAATTTCTCAACCAGTTGACGAGCAGAATTTTTGTTCTGATCCTAAAAGCATCCTCATACTTGAACACATTTGGCAATCACTTGAAAAAATTAGCATTCAAGTCGCTTCCAACACAGCACAGTAAGTCCTTGAATGGTGTTTTGTTCAATGTTGTTTTCATTTGTTGAGAAATAAAACTCTCAGCTGGCACCATTGTTTGTGGAGTTTGCACATTTTCTCCATGCCTGAGTGGGCTCTTACCTGTTACTCTGGTTTCCTCCCATATCCCACAAATGTGCACATTAGGTGATTTGGCTGCCTACGTTGTCCTTGTCTGGGTGAATGTGGATGCGTGTACAAGTTTGCACTGCAGTGGGATGTTGTCCTGTTCAGAACTGGTTCCTGCTTTTTGTCCTAAACTGCTGGATGGGTTCCAGCCACCTAGACCCTAAACTGGAATAAATGGATAATAATTATCTTATTTTCATTAATCTTTCTTAAGTGCAGGAATAGCTCACATTCATTTAAACATTTAATGTAGAAGTGTTTGGATCTTTAGATATTTGGTGATAAATAGTGACCAGAAATATGCCATAGGAATTTAACTCTTGTTTATATCAGTTAGCCTATGGTAACATGGATTTATTACACATCATTTGCCTTAAAGTCAAAATTTTCAAGAACTTATCCAGGACATTGAGAATTTACTGTGATCTATGATTTTAGGATAATTTCATCATGTGTATTATAACTTGATTCAAACAAAAAGTCTACCTAGTAAAATGAGTTCTGTCTTATGGAACACTTTTATACCATGTAACCTCTAAAACTTAAAATGTGATCCTTTTCATGGCCACTGTTAGAATGGCCATGTTAGACAATTCCTTGGTTTGTCACACTTACAATGTTTGATGTAAGAAAAGACAAAGAATCCCATATCTAAAGCATGGGAGGGTTGACCCAGTAGATATAGAGCAGCCCTTCGGTTATACATGATTCACATACCAGTGGATCATAGCATGATTCTTTAATATTGTATCTAATATTCATTCCCTTCTTTAACATTTTAGTACTCAAATAATAATTAGACTTTTCCAAGACAGGTGGTCACATTGCTTCTTTGACTCATGACAGTAAAAAAAGGAAAATGTTATCATTATCTTTCTGCCTTTAATGGGACTTTCTGCTGTGTCATGTATTTCTGAGACCTCATCATTCTGGAATCCATAGAGTGTCACATTAATAATTGTTCAGTCTCAGACATCTTCCTCCAGATTTTTTTTTTTCTGAGATGGAGTCTCACTTTGTCACCCAGGCTGGAGTACAGTGGCATGATCTCGACTCACTGCAATCTTCCCTTTCCAGGTTCAAGAGATTCTCCTGCCTCAGCCTCCCAAGCAGCTGGGACAACAGGCACACAACACCATGCCCAGCTAATTTTTGTATGTTTAGTAGAGACAGGGTTTCACCACGTTGGCCAGGATGGTCTCAATCTCTTGACCTTGTGATCTGCCTGCCTCGGCCTCCCATAGTACTAGCATTATAGGCGTTAGCCATCATGCCCAGTGATCTCTCACAGAATTTTAAAAACTCCTATCATCCCATCAATTTTCTTCTAACTGGTACTGGAAGAAACTGGAATAGAAATATCTGTGTTGAAGACTTGTTGGAGTAACTGTACATATAATGCCCTAATTCAAGGAACTATCCTTTAAACCCCAATCCTGCATTTCTATATCCATATATGTTGAATGTGACTCCACAGATTTACCTGTAAAGGATCTGACTCCAGTTTAGTTGATCAGGTTTTTTCTCATACAATGTTTTTTTTTTTTTTTTTTTTTTTTTTTATTTTTTATTTTTTTTTATTTTGGACACTGGTGTGCTGGTGCATTAATGGCTCTGGAGCTAAATGTTCATGTGGAATAGCAAGGTGGTGCTTATTTTCCACAGTACTCTTAGTGAAACAGAAATGGAAGCTTGCAGGGGGAAGGAAAGCAATATATATAGTGACAAAAACTCCTTAAAAAAAAGAGATACACTGTTTTCTGAATTTTCCTCTATCCAGTAAACCTTAATGGTACTTCTTTTTTTGTGTGTGAGTTGCCCTTCTATGTACCAATATATTCCTCCTTTTCCTTTTGCTTATCTAAATATTTCTTGCAACAGGAATACTAACAACTAATACATTTAGTCTTTCTTGACTAACCCAGACTCTCATATGCTAGAGGATAAGCCCACTGTAGTCTACTGGTGGTGGTGTTAATACCACCATTTTGCTTCTGAAGTTGGCATGAGACCCATTCCTTTCAAGCTCCCTGGGGAATAATTCCATCTGTATAACAAGATCTATTATCTCTTTTCCACTCTAGCGAATTATGTACATTTCAATTTCTTATCACTTTCATTCTCTCATACTGAAATGGAAAAAATGGTCTTTTTACTTTGCTAATAAGCTCACAAAGTCCTCTTGTCTTATACTACCAATTTCCTGTAAAGATTTTTATAATCTGGACCTTTCCTTTTAAAGTCCCCCTTTTTTGGGGGGAGTGGGGATAGAATCCCTTTCTCAAAACTGAGGAATGAGTCACAGTAACTATCTTTAGGGCCAACTTTAGTAGACTGCATCATGCAGTTTCAAAATATGTCGGCTTCAATCAAAATCCACTGACAGTGAGTCAAATGCATATTTTCTGACTCTCTTCCCTTAGGATAACTTACTTCTCACAAGGCCCCTTGATTGTTCATGCACAGAAACGCTGATGGATCCACTTCAACAATTTTAAAAACGTAGACAAATCTGAGTCCACAGAATTGCAGACTTTCACATCTCAAACTTTGATTTCCAGTGAACCATTTTGATATTAACTCTTCATGACATAAATTAACCATGTGTGCCTTTAAGCATCCAGAAGACCTGTCACATGAACTAAAGCTGTTAATTACCTACTGCCCATCTTCGTTCCTGAATATTGGTTTACTTATGTATTTCTAGATTTTTTATTCTGTCAACCTATTCTGTTCACTCCATGCTAAAACTCACAAATACCAACTGCTTCCTGTAATCAAATGCTCTTTACTGGTCTCATGTGTAGCTATTTTCAGAGTCATACTGGAGGTCTAAAGTCTTCTGCTCTGTGTCAACTTATAATGTGATAAGCATGCACCTCATATTTATCTGAATTATTTTAAAAAATCTAAAAATTCTTTGAACACACATTAAATAACTTAAAAGTTATTAAGTTACAAAATAAATGCATAAGTATATCAAAACATAATGCATACATAAAATATGGCTTATTTTGAAGTTGTCTAAAGGTAAAATGAAAAAAAAAACTATCTATATTTGAAGAAACACTTCATTAAAACTACAGATATTATATAATAAAAGTCTTTAGAGGAAATTAAGATCTAAAAATACAGTGAGAGTTTCCTTCACAAATTTGTAAAACTCTGTGATGAGGTTCAGAATAGCTTATTTAAGATTCACCAAGGTCTTATCAGAGCTGTTATAAGATTTTTAAGAATTATTTTTATTTCCATAAATTCTAGATTTATGTTTTATACATCTAGGAACATAATTCATACTGTCTATAAGAAAATCTATTGAAAAATTCCTAGCCTACTATTTCTGGAAATTAACTTCAGGACATTAGAATGTCTGGATAATATTCCCACTTCCCTTTCCCATCCCTACCACAGAATTGGCCCAATACCTGATGAGAACCAAAATAATTCAGTATTTTTTACAAAAGGGCTATGGGATTGATACTTAACTTCTTGCCCCTCCCCCAATTAGATCAATGCTGCTAGAAACGCTTACTGTACAAGTGGAGGTTTCCATATGGTAATGGAAACAGTCTACTCAATTTAGATTCAAATGTACCAGTCATTTATTGCGAGCTGAGTATTGGGTAAGCACTTTTGCATAAAACATGGTTTGCAACCCTGACAGAAACACAGCTAGGTAGGGCTCATGCTCCCTTTTCAGATAAGGTCACCCAGTTGGTGAGTGAATTTGAAACCCAGTGTCCTTGACATTCTGAGTAGCTCTGCTTTAGAGAGAGCAGCCTAGACGGCAGGTAATAAACTGCATGAGGACCTCATTAGGAGACTCTGTACTTAACCTTAAAAGATCACTTTAGATCTCCAGTACATCAGGCAGTTTCTTGGCTGGCCATCACCTTCACATATATTTCCTATTTTCTTTAGGTATTCACTGTCTTCCTACCTCAGCTTCTGTGAAGACAGCAGGAATATGATTTCCAAAGTTGAGTTACTGCAGGAAAAAGTATGAAGATCAAATGTAGAACTGAATGTAGATTATTTTTCTTGGAAAATTTTTTATTATAGCATAAAGCAAATGTCCTCTCAGTGAGTGTGCATTTATAGATGGCTTGGAGGACACAGAAGAGATAGAGTCAGTATAGAGATTAGGTGGAACAACATTTTCATTCTTCCTAGGAGAAAACCAAAGCTCAAAGAAAGGTAATGAACTCCCTAAAGGAGTCTAACTATACAATGACGGCACAAGCACACACACTCAGGGCTCCTGACTCCTGGTCAACACTTTTTCTTACGTTTATTACCCTATACTGCTCTTTGCATACATGGATCCTACAAGTACACTGGCTCTTTCTTTTATTTAAAACTGTACATCTATATATTCAGGTCATTATTTATCAAAGCCATTACAGAGACAAGAGATGGATCTAATAACAAATTACTGGACAGGCTATTTTCTCTAATCACATTTGGAGGAAAATTAAACAGTAGCTAAAAAAGGAGATAAGAGAAAACCAAACAGCGTTATTCAATCCTTTATAAGTAGGACAAATTTAGGATTCAAGTTTTTGGCATAAACCTCAGCATTAATTGGTCAAAATTCTAAGTTCACTTTTTGTACCAGCTACAACATAATAGCTGTGGGATTGTTGTCCAGGTGACACTGTCCTTTCCAATCTAGTTATTCTCTGGGCTTGAGCTTAAAGCTTTCATCCCTAGAGAATTGAAAGCTGATTGCACATTATATTACATAACCGTTGGAGACACACTGAACCCATTCTCCACCATCAAAAGGAACAGGCCACCAGAGGCTTTGAGCAGCCTTGGCAAGTAGTTAAGCTTTATGTGAGGCTGAGTATAATGAGTAATTCCACTCCTGTGCAAGAAGAGATTTGTACTTCCCTAAGCAAATTGGCTTGAAAGAAACCACGGTGGTGTCCTCTAATAGGTCATGTGATTTCTTCTGCAGCAATTCTACATCTGTCACTGTGCTTTCTGAGTAGACGTTTTTTTTCTAAATACTGGTAAAACAAATCCTTAGAAATCTACCCTTGGTACCTGGGAAAGGCACTTGGAGAATCATCTTTCCCTTTTCCAACCTTCAATGTAGGGTTATTCTAGGGCACATTTATTGGGGTACAAAATAGCTCATTTTTTTTTCTTAGAACACTGTGAGGCAAAGTTTACTATGCATTAGATACTTCAGATTCGACAGGCAACAAGACACTTTCTCTGATCTCAGGGAACTCTTTATGAAAAAAAGAAAATAAAAATGTCAGTCTTTCTCTTATCCAATTACACACTGGCAGTAGTTGACTGATCTGAGATTTGAGCTCAAGCTGAGTTTGATTCCAGAGCGTGAATGCTTAACTATTACACCATTATGTTGGAATTTCACCTTGCTCTTTAAGTCTTTCTAGATCTTTTATGAACCATAACTAAAACAATTATTTGAAGAGAAAAACTAGCATTCTCTGGATGCTCTTATTTTTCATTATACACGAACACTTAACAATATATATCCTATATTTGCCTAGAGGCAATGAAAACATGAAGGATACTATATTTTAAATTTTAGTTAAACTCTGTATTTTATCTGCTTGGGAACACAGGAATTGTGAAAGGGGCTATGGGGGCAGGTGCAATCCTGAGCAACGCTTTATTCTAGGCTACTCTGGAAAGGAGCTTGCAGTGTGTCCACTCACATTTGTTGTTTTAGATATCTCACAATTAATATTTTAGAACCACTCACCAACATGTGATTAGGTCAGAACTGAAGTGTGACATGTTTGAAGTTAAGTTTCACTTAAGTGGAAAATTGCATAACACCTGAAAGAAGCCAAAAGGAAACACATATCACTTCACCCTTTCAAAAGGCTTTAAGCTATTATTTAATTTCCACCAAATCACTTTGAGGCTCAGAATTTTCATCTCTGTTTCACAGATAAGAAGGAGGAGAAATGATGGGAGGCTCAACATCTCACCCTAGGCCACATAACAAATCAATATCAGAATAGAGATCAGAACTCTGCAAAACTTGGGTTCTTTTGACTTCTCCACTTTGAGGACAATGCATCTTGAACATTGGCCCAGTCTTTGAAAAGCCAGGGTACTTGGTAAAATTCTTTCTTCTTTGTAAGTCAAAAATCTTCTGACTTTTAGTTCAGGTTATTTGGAAACTCCCTACTCTCCAAAAAGCATTGAGTGAAAAAAAAATGTATCAAAAAATAGTGGTGGAAATTGAAGTAACACAAAGCCCCAAGCTTTTGATTTAGTTATCAAATGCTGTCTGGCATCCTCAAAACCAATTTACCCCTTTACTTGGCAAAATGTATGTCTTCGATTACCCTAATAATATTGTGCCATACTTCTAACTGATTTTTGAGAATAATGTAGAAGGTTTGACTTCTTTTTTTCAATCCCTTCTTCTAGGGTACAAAAATAAGCAAATTAATTCATTTTGGAGAAGGAGTAATTTCTTCCATTTTTCCAACACTGCCATTCCAACAGAGGGGTGAGAAAAAGCTACTAACAACTAACATAACTTTAATCATGGATATGCAAGTGGTGACCTAATTGCCTTTCTCCTGATTGCAGAGACATTCATGCTCCTCTCAACCTCATTTATACCAAATTGCAGATGATGTGTATACAACCCCATCGTTTGACCCATATACACATTCTGAGTACCCGGGAAACAATGGGTTAGTAGGGCCAATTAGAACAGGAAAAAAACTGATCATAAACCCCCAGGGATTCATAAGGTAGATAATAGGGTGGAGAGGCAGGGCAGAAAAGTCAGACAGAAACAGAAAGGGAAATGATAGCTACAGAGTATCCATTGGTACCTAATGATTACCTAAGGGGGAGGAAGGCTTTCTAGGTACTTCTCTTCTTGTGTCTGCTACCTATTATGCTCCATTCCATCCTTACATGACAGTTCTACTTGATTCATTGAATTCCACATATTAATGTAAAATACTTCTTCAGTTTTTCTATGTAACCATATTTGAAATTTTCCTATAGCATATTTGTATTCTTTTTCCTTCTTGGGAAAAAACATCAAATATCATACTATTTATATATACTAGTTACCTATTGTGGTGGGACCACTTACTCCCAAATTTACCTGCTTAAATTAGCACATGCATATCATCTTATCATGTTGTGGGAGTACAGCTTATCTGGGTCTTCTGTTTTAGAATTTTTCACCAAGGCTGAAAACAAGATTTTGGCTGGGGCTATGGTCTCATCTGAAGGCTCAACTGGAGAGTGATCAACTTCCAAGCTCTCTCATTTTTGTTCCTTCAGAGCTGGTGGACTGAGAACCTCAGTTCTTCACTGGTTGATGCCCGGATAGCTGGTAAAACATTATTTCTGGGTGTGTCTATGAGGGCATTTCCAGATAAGATTAGATCTGAATCTGTAGACTGAGTAAAGAAGATCTTTCTCACCAATGTGGGTGGACATCATCTAATTGCTAAGAGCCAGGAGAAAAAAAAAAGAGGTAGAGGAAGGGCAAATTATCTCTCTCTTTTTAAGCTGGGTCACGCATTTTCTCCTGCCCTTGGACATCAGTTCTGCTGATTCTTGGGTTTTGGAATTTGGACTATGACTCACACCGTAGACTCTCCTGGTTCTCAGGCTTTGGGGCTTGGGCTAGCACTACACCAACAGGTTCCTTAGGTCTCCAGCTTGCAGATAGCAGGCTGTGGAACTTCTCCACTCCTACTAATTTTGTCAGAATTATTCATGATACATCTCTTTGTGTTTACCTTTATACATTCTATTTGTTCTGTTTCTTTGGAGAATTATGACTATATGTTAAAGTAGGTAAGAATATATATTCTTCCCCCAACTCTCTGTAGTATCTTAAGGTGACATATACCAGAAATTGTTAAAGCCCCACTTCTGACATATTAATCCTCATAAGGAAGGATCTATGAAGAGTTGTGCCAGTTTTTGATGATCAGAAATGTAAGCGTCTGTGAGGTAGAGGTAGGAGTTCTGTGAGAGGTAATTAGAAAGTACTGCAGGAAGTCCAAGCCCTGACAGTAGTCATTACCACTCTGCTTTGAAATCTAATTCAACTTCTTACAATACACTTCATAGAAACAGACAAAGAAATCAATAGGGTCCCAGTATATTTGTTGTCGTCTCACATAAAGCTGGCCATGAGTAACCTGAGGATAATGTTCATTTTGAATCTCCCTCCTAATGATCAGGGTAAAAAAATCTCCCTCCTAATGATCAGGGTTATTTTATTATATATTTGCCTACTGCATCCAATAAAAAGTCTCTGGATCTCTTTTCAAAGCATGTTATAATAATACTTAATTCAGTTTAACCACATGGACAGATGAAGAAGGATTTAGAAATGCTGGTTCTTAAGTTCTCAGACAAGATTGGAAGCCATTTTGTAACAACAGAACACATATATTCATGCCAAATTTTAATAACGAGGAAAAGTAGAGCATAGAAACAGAGTGAGTTCTCAGAAACAGGCTCCATGTTATTGCCTAGGCAACTTCAACTAGAAGTCCTTATGTTATTTTATTAATTAACATGTGTTTGTATATGATGAGTGGACTATCTGTATTTTAATCACTTAATAAAAAATAGACCAACTCCTATTCTTCAAGAGTTTATGGGAAAGAAAAACATACATGCTGATTCATCTATTAAATATATATTTACTGAAAGCTGATTTTATACTACTGATTTGTGCTAATCATTGGATAAAATAATAAAATACATTAAGAAATGTCTTCCTTTCTGGAGCATATATAAATGTCAGAGAAAAATATAATAAATAAGTAAATAGTTAAAACAATTACAGATTGTGATAAAATGCAAAAAAGAAAAATAAACTATGTGATATGACAGAGAATAAAAACTAATAGCTAATTAGTCACAAAGAACTCCTCGAAAGAGGTGAATTTAGGCTGAGCTTCAAAAGAGAAATCATATGAAAACTGTGGGAAAGGTAGTTTATGGAGGTGGTTTAGCAAGGGTAAAGACTTTATAGACAACACTTGACTTGTTCTAGATACAGAAAGAAGGCCAGTGTGATGTTAGCACCAATAATCATAGGGAGGAGTAGAGGCTGAAGACAGTTTTCATGTGTCTTGTAGTCATGGTAAGACGTTGATTTTTTTTTCCAGGTACAATGAAAAGCCATGAAAAGTTTTTAACTGGGGGAAGGGGCATCTGATATACATTTAAAAAGTACCACTCCATTGTTTGTGTAGAGAATGGATTAAATGTAGGCAGAACTAGGGTGACTGCATAGCAGCTTATTGAAAATATCCAGAAAAGAGATGGTGGTCATGGAATGAGAATATATTTGCAAAGTAGGGACTTATTGGTGGTTTGAAAGATATAAAAGAAAAAACCAGAAAATGTTTCCAGGTGTTATGCTTCCGTCTCTCGGTATATGATGCTATCATTCATTGAGGTGGAGGTATGTATATAGTGGAGAGAGAGAGGAGGCAATTAGGGGTTCAAATATATTAATAATTTGAAAACACATTGCACACTGCATGAAACCATAAAAATACAACAATCATTGAAATGTCTTCAGTTGTAAAGGTGGTACATATTAGCTAACTAGAAAAGTTTAATTTGATACAGTTTCTGATAGAGGTGGTACTTAAGTCATAGCTCAAAGGAGGACAGGACTGCCTCAGGAACAACAGGAGGAGCAGCAACATGCATTCCTTGTACAGGACACTCAAATATTTGTATTTAAATTAGTTTAGTTCATCGGACAAGAAAGCAGTCGCTAAGGAAGTAAACTGCTCCATTCTGAAGGCGTGAATACCTTTGTGACAGTCAGTTCCTGGACGGAACCTTCTCTCTGAGATGATTCTAAGAAGAACATTGCTTGGCACTGAACCACTCCATGCCACAACTTGTACAAATCGTCTGAATGAATTAAATGATGGTGTTTGTGTTTTGGCAAAGTGGAAAACATAAATCCCACTGTGGTGGGTGCTCTGTGGAGAGCATCCAGTATAGGAGAGGCAGACAAGCCATGAAACTGGATGACAGGGATGACTGGCTGTGCTTTATGCTGTTCTATATGATTCCTGGGGCTGTCAGTCAATGATCAGAGGGACCTGAGTCTTCCCAAGACTGAAACCCTTTTCTGGCAGTAAATTAGAGATTCAGGGGAGCACATTCAATCTTCAGACAAGGAGAAGGCTCTTTAGTGAATGAAGAACTCAAGATGGCTTAATGAAGTGCATGTCTCTCTTAGACAGTGAGGGCACTTAGGTCCATGGATGACTGTTACTGAGTTGCCAGGTGTATTCAGCTCTAGAAATAAATCCCTAAGGACTAGGTCATTGTATGATAGTCCCAATCTTCCTTCAGAAAACAGACAAACAACAAACAAGAAAAACACAGCACATATATTTATATGTATAATAAAAATAGCAATGTACTTAGCATTAAAAATAAGTATTCTCCTTTCCTTTTACCAAAGGGCTAAATACTGAGTCACCACAACCCAATGGCCAAGAGAGAACACTCTCCAGCACATCAGTTCCAGAGCTGGGAATGTATCCCAGACTTACTTCTCTCCAAAATTTTTTCTTCCCCTTCCTTTCTACGTTACTGCCTTATCCACTTCCTTCTTCATTTTAACTAGAAATCATAAGTGGATGACACATGTATAAAGTTAGAACACATACACCAATATGCAAAGAGGTCATTTGTGTGTTTTCTGGCACTACTGAAGCAAGGTTAATTTAACTCTTCATAGAATCTTAAGAAACATAATAAACAAAATGTCCTGGGGGCCAACCTGGGGCCACCAAAATCCAGGGATCACATACATTTATATAAAACTTTCTTTAGCTATGAGGCTTATTTTTTTAAAGTAATATACCTTATAATGAAACGGAATGATTTAAACAATATTCTTTTTTATTATTAAAAATCAAATAGTTTACCCTAAAGCATGTTTCCCTGCAAGGGAAAGAGTCATTCAGGGTGAGGACAGGACAGTCTAGGCAGTGGGTCTCAAACATCAGCAAGCATCCAAATTACCAAGAGAGCTTGTTAAAACGTATTGCCCCACCCAACTTCCAGAATTTTGGATTTAGTAGGTCTGGGGTGGGGTCAGAAAATTTGCATTTTTGACAAGTTCACAGGTGATTCTACTGCTGCTGGTCACGAAACACACTTGAAGAACTCTTGTTCTAGAGTTTTGCTTTTTCAGATGCATTACCCAGAATACCAGGCCCTACCCCAGAATTACTGAATCTGAATCTGCATTTTTGACAAGATCCCCAAATGATCCTCTTATTTTTAAACAACAATGTTATTAAGATATAATTCACATGTCATACAATCTACCCAAAGAGTACAATTCATTGTTTTTTGGTATATTTATAGACGTGTGCAACCATCACCATTATCTAAATTTAGAATACTTTCGTTACTCCCAAAAGAAACTCTGTAGCCAACAGCAGTCAGACACCATTCTCCTGTCTTCTTAGTCCTTGGAAACCACAAATCCACTTTCTGTTTCTAGGGATTTGCCTATTTTGGACATTTCACAGAAATTAAATCATACATATGGGTGCTTTTGTGACTGGCTCTTTCACTTAGCCAAATGTTTTAAAGGTTCACCCATTTTGCAATGTGTTCAGTGCTTCATTTCTTTTTATGCCTGAAAAACATTGTATTGAATGAATAGATCAAATTTGCTCATCTTTTCATCAGTTGACAGACAGTGGATTGTTTTCACCTTTTAGTTGTTGCGAATAATGCTTCTGTGAACATTTGTGCACTGGCTTTTGTGTGGACATGTATTTTTAATTCTCTTGTTTATAGCTAGGAGCATGATCACTGGGTCGTGCGATGCTTCTGTGTTTAACCTTTTGAGGATCTCTCAAACTATTTTCCAAAGTGGATGCACTAGTTAACAATCCCACTGGCAACCTAAAGCTTCCAGTTTCTTTGCATTCTTGCTAATAGTTATTATTGTCCATCTTTTTCATGTCATCCCCAATGTCTGTGAAGTGGTATGCCATTTTTGTCTTAATTTGCATTTCCCTAACGGCTAATGATACTGAGCATGTTTTCATGTGTTTTCTGCCCATTTGTTTGTACTCTTTGGAGAAATGTCTGTTCAAACGTCAAGTCATTCTCATGCACATTAACATTTGAGAAGTGCGGGCCTGCGTGAGGTTTCAGATTATACCCTCACTTATATCTAGGACAGTGGTTGTCAACTGGGAGTGGCTTTGCCCCTGAGGATATTTGGGAATGTCAGGAGACACTTTTGGTAGTGACAACTCGGGGAGCCCTACAGTCATCTGGTGGGTAGAGGACAAGGATGCTACTAAACTTTTTACAACATACAGGGCAGGACTTCATAACAAAAAATTATCCAGACCACTGATGACATTAAAAAAAACCCTCATCTAGAGTGGCCAACCATCCTGTTTTCCAGGAATGGAGATGTTGCTCTTTCACAGCACTTTCAGTGCTAAAAAGGAGGCCATCTGTAGCAAACTGGGGTGGTTAGGGTTACCCCATCTCACAGGGCTGTGTGCATTCTAGGTAGGCCATTTCTAACACTCATGGTTGAAAGAGAGTTCACAGTGTATATGATAAACACCAAGGAGCTGGAAAAGCAGCTTCACAGGGACTCCCCCACATTTATCCCTAGGAGCTTTGGGGTGATTCCAGCCCACCAGTGTCCCACAAGAAATCCAGGCTTCCTTGCAGCCTTCTGCCTCTGTGTCTCCATGCATTGTAAGCCAGATTCGGCTGCTAAGGGTTACTGACTTTGCAAGAATGAGTGACTGCTGCCCAGCATCCAAGGCTGGCTGCTGCCTTTGACCCTCTCCTCTTTCTTTAAAAAGGGGCATAATAATAGGAACAATACAGCACTGGTGGCTGATTGGAGTCCAGGGACAAAGGCATAGAAACCATCACAGCTTCTCTAGTTGGAGAGCGGTGGAATCACAGTGTGTCAGGAACAGAAAGGACCCTGGAGAGTGTGTCCACCCCCTCATTTTATGGAGCCTGCATGGTTCAGCTTTGGAACAAAGAGCAGTGCGTTAGATTCATTACCACTTAGGGGTCATGTGAGAATAATGCCCTTTTAATTGTCAGGATGAAAAAGAGAGTGAAACACTCCCTTTCAAAATCCTAAACGCCCCACTGGGAAAGGTCCAGTCACATTTAGAGAAGGAAGTGTTCCTGACCTAGCTCGGCTAGTGAAAGCGACACATGGTTATGTTACAGAGCAGAGCAGAGGTTCTCAAACCTGAGAGCATCAGAACCGCCTGCAGGGCTTGGTCAAACACAGAGGCACCTCCAAGGTTGATGATTTGGTAGCTGCAGGGTGAAACCTGAGAACTGCATTTCTAACAAGTTCCCACTGCTGGAGCCTAGTGAGAGACTGTGGTTTCCTGATCCTTGCTACTCAAACGTGGTGTGTGAGCCAGCAGCATCGACAGCACCTGGGAGCTGTGAGAAACGCAGACTCTCTGGCCTCATGCCAGACTGGCTCAGAAAGAATCTGAATTTTGACAGGATCTCCAGTTTGACTTTAACTGTGTGCACATTAAAGTTGAGAAGTTCTCCTTAAGAATATATATATAAATTTTTTTTTGAGATGGAGTTTTGCCCTTGTTGCCTAGGGTGGAGTGCAATGATACAGTCATGCCTCATTGCAGCCTCTGCCTCCAGGGTTCAAGTGATTAACTGCCTCAGTCTTCTGAGTAGCTGGGATTACAGGCATGCACCACCATGCTCGGCTAATTTTTGTATTTTTAGTAGAGACAGGTTTTCACCATGTTGGCCAGGCTGGTCTCAAACTCTTGACCTCAGGTGATCTGCCCGCCTTAGCATCCCAAAGTGCTGGGATTACAGGTGTGAGCCATTGCAGACAGCCCTCCTTAAGAATATTTAATTGAGGTACACCTGCTGTTACTGATTCTTTAAATCAGATCTTGACTGCACAAAATCTACTCATGAGATTTTGAAAATATTTCTGCCCAGACCAATGAAATTAGAACCTCTAGGTGTGGGGTCCAGTGTTTTAAAGTCTCCAGGTAATTTCAATGTGTGGCTACATTGTGAACGCCTGCTTTAAACACAACCAGCCTCCCCAGCATATTTAGCCTGGCAAAGTCAGCCAAAATGAGCCATAGCCAGCCACTAGAGACACCAGCCCTGGACTCAGGTACCTGCTTACCTGCTCCATCTATTGTCTTGTGACTGCCTCCAAAGAATTTCCAACTGCTTGCTTTGAACTTTGAGTCACACCATTTGTCCTCCTCCTGTTTGATGATTCACTATGGCTTCCTGATTACATCTCCAAGTTCTACCCTTTTGGTTCATTGCAGGTAGAGAGCAGCACATCTTTAATATCCATGATCAGTGTTTCTCAATCTTGAGTTTATGCTAACTGCATCAGAAAAGCCTGTGGTGCTGGTTAAAAATTAGATTCCCGGTACTGCTCGAGACCAAACCAGAAGCTCTTTGGGAGTTGTCAGGAACCTGTGTTGTTTTGCAGACATAGGTGATTCTATGGTATATAGGAGTTAAAGAGCTATTTATCCAGACTTTCTAGTCCAGCTGCATTCCCTCCCCAAACTTAGTTGAATTGGTATTAACCTGAGTATCTAAGAAATGTTCTGCTGAAGTACATAAATCATGAAATGAACATTAGTGATTATGTTCTCAGTTCACTCAAATGAAGCTAGCAGTTATCTATGCTACTCAGGCAAAAGTCAAGGCCACGTGAAGACCTCACCTTCTTCACTGCTGCCTACCTCTCCAGCATACTTGCTGGGTGCTGCCCAGATGCCAGCTTCTTGCTGAATTTGTTGTTATCAATAAGCCAGGTTCATGTGTAAGCATCACATTATTTTTCTTATATTTTTGTTGGGAGAGAAGAGCTTTAGGGAGTGCTCCCCTTTTGCAATTGGGTTTTCATTTGCAAGGGATAACCCAGAATTATTAATTTCCCAAGGAATAAGTTAGAATACCTTTTTCAGGTGTATCTCTTCACAGAGAAACTTAAGTGGAGCAAGGTAGCATTTAGTGCCCATTTCTGCAGTGTGGTCTGGGGCTGTTAGATGGATTCACTCTATTTTATTTTTGCTTCATGTAACAGCTTTGAAGAAGTGACAGGACACCAAACTGGACACTGAGGACACACCCAATGCATACAAAACAAGAATATAATGCACGCTCTGCACTCTGAGCATTAAGCAGGTCATATCACTCCACTTCCTTAACACAACTACTATTCAACAGTGAGGAAAACAAGAGGACTGCAATCTGGGATCTGCGACCTAATGCAGACATTATAACTGTGTAGCTTCTAATGCAAACCTACTTCTCTCCCACCGTCAACCATCTAAAGCACCTTTCACTGGTCTCTCCTGGGCCCGGTCTGCCAATACTCAGACTTCCTCCTCACATCTCCATGTGTGTCTTGGTGGTCTGAGATGAGAAGGAAAATGAAAGTAGAATGAAGGCACCAAGGTGAGTTTCAGAATTTGGTTTCATTGAGGAAGTAGGGATGAAAGAATGGTTATAGTTTTCTGACTGAAGCCTCAAGAAAATTCCAGAATGTGGAGAGATTTCTACTTGGAAAACTTACAGAAACAAATGTAGGGCAGGACTAGAAGAAATAACTGCTCCATCTTGTTCTGTCTAGATTCAGAGAGCTCTCCTCGCCACCATGCAGGAAAGTACCCAGGAAAGTGGGTAAAGTATTAGCCTAGCACCACTGTCTCCATTTCTCACTCCTCTCCCTTCTGCTCCCCATGTATTCTGGTGCTCATCAGAGATAGATCCGCCCTTGTTTGATGACCTGACTGGACCTAGACTCGTGAGCTTTGTTCCTTTGCTCGGCTTGCAATTTGGCCCCCTTTTGAATTTGGTGTCACCCAGAGCTCTGGCTAGGAAGCTTTCCCCTCCAGCCTCAGCCCTGTGGAACTCACAAGGGCTGACTCCATTCCTGCAGCAGCACACTCAGCTGGTGTCCACTGGCATTAGGAACAATATTGATCAAGGGAGCTTGGATTCATCCTTTGAACTCCAGCTAGATTTTCTTCTGTGTTTCATTTGAACATTTTCATCCTCTGAACATTTACAAATTCCAAATTCCAATTTTCTGTCTAGAATATTCTCTCCTTTTTCGTTATATCCACTATTAAGCCCCTCTTACTTTTCCTCCTTGCCCCTCCCTCTCCTTCTCCTCCTCTCTCCCCCTCCCCCTCCTTCTCCTCCCCCCTCCTTCTCCTCCCCATTCCTCCTCCTCCCCGTTGTCCCTCCTCCTTCTCCTCCTCCTTCTCCTTCTGCTTCTCGACCTCATCCTCCTTCTCCTCCTTCTTCTTCTACTTCTCCTCCTCCTCCTCCTCTTTCTCCTTGTCCTCCTCCTTCTCCTCCCCCTCCTCCTTCTTCTCCTCCTCTTCCTTTTTCTCTTTCTCCTCCTCCTCCTTCTCCTCCCCTTCTTCTTCTCCTCCTTCTCCTCCTCATTTTCCTCCTCCTTCTCCTCCCCCTCCTGCTTCTCCTCCGTCTCCTCCTCATTTTCCTCCTCCTCCTTCTCCTCCCCCTCCTCCTTCTCCTCCTCCTGCTCCTTCTCCTCCCCCTCCTCCTTCTTCTCCCACTCCTCCTTCTCCTCCTCCTCCTCCTCCCCTTCCTCCTTCTCCTCCCCTCCCCCTCCTTCTTCTCCCCCTCCTCCTTGTTCTCCTTCTCCTCCTCCTCCTCATCCTCCTCCTCTTCCTTCTCCTTGTCCTCCTTCTCCTCCTCCTTCTCCTTCTCCTTCTCCCTCTCCTCCTTCTCCTCCTCCTCCTCTTCCTTCTCCTCATCCTCCTCCTCCTTCTTCTCCCCCTCCTCCTTCTTCTTCTCACCTCCTTCTTCTCCCCCTCCTCCTTCTTCTTCTCACCTCCTTCTCCTCCTCCTCCTCCTTCTCCTCCTCCTTCTCCTTCTTCTTGCTTTTCTACTTCTTTTTCTCACTCTGTTTCTCAGGCTGCAGTATAGCAAAGTGATTTTAGCTCACTATAGTCATGACTTCCCAGGCTCAGATGATCCTCCTACCTCAGTCTCCCAAGAAGCTGGAATACAGGAATGCACCACCTTGTGGGAATAATTGTTTTGTACTTTTAGTAGAAATGGGTTTTGCCATGTTGGCCAAGCTAGTCTCAAACTCCTGGGCTCAAATGAACCACCTGCCTTGACCTCCCAAAGTGCTAGGATCACAGGTATGAGCCGCCATGCTGGGCCTTAAACCTCTTTTATTTTTTTAAGAACCATCCCTCAAAATAACACTGGCTTAATGAAAAATATGTGCTTTTTGTTTTATTGCTTCTTTAGCAATCATTCATTTTTCAACAAATATTTCATAATCACCTATTATGTGCCAAGTCTTGTGTGAAATCCTGACGGATGAATTGTCATAGCTCTTGCACTTATATAATTTAAAATGGACATGCTTTTTCATTTCACATTTTGTTTTCTGTTACCTCTTGTAGGTGCACTTTTAAACGTGGTTTGCTTTTTCAATCATATTACAAGTTTTCTGGTTACAGGTTTCCTTTGTCCTGGCATCAGTTTATGTTTTCTTCTTGGGACAAAAGATTTTTTCCTCAGAGACGTACAGTAAGCCCACCTTTGGCAAACAATTTTCCAGTACAGAGGATTGAAGCAAGCCACAAGAATGCAAATTTAGTCTCATAGCACTGAAACATTTTCATAGGAGAGACTTATTATCCTAGGCCACGGGTTTATAAATATTTTTTAAAATAAGCAAAGCATCAAGAAACAAGAGCATCTAGTCAGCTTTCTCTGTTAGGCACAAGCACGCCCGGCAGCACCAATCTTGGAGGGAGTTCTCGCCTAAGACCTGACCTGCTGCAAGTAAATTTGTTTTCCTAATCCCATGAGTGAATTGTCCATGTGGAGCTCAGGAGTAGTTTGTCTCTGACTTGTCCCTGTTCCCCTAAGAATTTGGTCCACTAGGGACACATTCCTTTTTCCAACCAAAACAATGATTTGAACGTGTTTCTAGGTTTGAAAATACTATCAAAGTGAGAAGCAAGTGTAAAGTTCTATGAGAACATCAGGCTGAGGGGAGTGAGCTGTGAACAGGGGATGGACTCCAGCCATTGGAACAATCTCCTGAAAGCTGGCTTCATTTCCCTCGCACCACATGCTGGCATTGGCTTCTGTGTAAGCTGCAGCTAAAGCATTTACTCCAGTTGCTATTTGAAAACAACCTCTCTGACAAACAGAGGCAGCCCAGGTTGTCTTTATCCAAGTTTGCCATTTGTTTGCCATAGACAAATTAGGCTTGGCTAGAGTCCCATTTCAATAGTAATATAATTCTGTTAAAGATTAAATTGGCCAAAAGAGAGCCTTTGTTATTGGGGAGTGGATGAAAGTAGAGAAAACCTTTGAGTGAGTATCAGAGCTGGCCTTTGATAAAATTGAGACAGAGAATAAGTTTCTTTTTGATGCCTTCCTGGCAATACCACAGGCTTCCAAAGTGGAAATAAACTCACAGATCTCTAAAGCTAAAATGGGAATCTAGTGGTGGGGAGGGGTAGTTGATCTTTAAATGTGAAACTTTCCCAAATTTTACCCTTGTGGTATCTCACTGATCAGCACTTCCAACTTCTTCCCATTGGGGAGGGTGTAGTACTTTCTTTAATGTTCTGGGCCAAAAATAAGTAACTAACAACTAAGTAAGGCCAAATAATTCAAAGAACACATCAACAAAAACTAGAAGAGAAAGAAGGAATAACACAAATCTAGATAATTCCAGATAACGTTGTTAAAGTACCTTCTCCATATATTTGAAGCATAATGTAGTGAAATGTACATAGATTTTGAAGTTAGGTGGACTTTGAGCTGGGTACCTAGGTAGTTGATTGCTTGGAGCTAGCATGTTCTCAGCCATTAAGTAGTCATGATAACCATACATCCTGTATTGCAGTTGTGGTTTATCATAATCATACTTTCCAAATACTTGTTATTCCATTCCAGTATTATAAGCCATTTTTGGAGCTTTGGAGGAATTTATTACCAGAGGTGGGATAAACAGCCTGTGCTGCTGATTAATTTGTATGAAAAGTTCGAGGGTGCTATTAATAAAAATAAAAACACAAAAATAGGGCATTGGGACCTAGTCAAGAACCTTCCTCATCTCCAAGTTGGAAGTCCCCTATCATATCTTTCCAGTAGTACTGCAGGACTTCTATGAACCAGTGACTTCCATGTGCCTTATGTTTTTTTTTCATTTCTATATGGGAGATCTTATTGCAGTTATTTTCACTTTCTGTTCCACAATTGCATATTGAGTATGTGAGGAACGATGACATCTTATAGTTTACAGGAGGAGCAACATACAGGCCTACAGTGAAAAAAATTTGCATCACTTAGATGCCTGACCTTTAAGGTAAGAACTGTTACTGAATAGGACTTTTGAGTTGTCTCCTCAGAAAAGGAGGCTATGTTTTGCCTGTGGATGAGAGAGGGAACTGAATATTTGGTGACTAAATAGTGCACTGCAGATTGCATTTCTGTTAGCCATATATTCCATTTTCCTACTCTGTCCTTCCCTGCAGGAGGATAATATTTTTCCACCCTACTGAACTTAGGAATGACTATCTAACTTATTTGGTCAATGAAATGTGGGCAGGAGTCACATGTGTCATGTCTGAGAAGTTTTGAGAGCGAGTAGTTTTCTGGATCTCTTTTTCCTTTGCAATTTTGTATTCGAAAGGTACCCTTTTAGTCTAGATTTCAGGACAAAAGCAATGCCCAGCAGAGCTGAGCCACAGCTGATATGCATTAGATCTACAGCAGGAACAAAAATCAATCTTTGCTATTGTATGTCACTATCTTTTGGGTCTTTTCCTACCTCAGTGTTACATACATTAGACTAACTCATAGAGTAGTTGAAATTCTTAATAATATCAAATAAGAGAATAATGTTATAGTCTCTAAAACAGTGTCTGATACTGTGGGTTCAAGAAATTACACTGGAATACAGTCGTGAGTATAACTTTTAGCTGACCATGAGGGAGTGTATATGTGGTCACCTGAACTCCTAAAATCCAGCTTTAAAGAGGCTCAGTCCATTCTGCTGACTGCATAGAACCCTCATGACAATTCTAGATTCCTGTATGGGAACAAGTTGGTCATTAGTACTGGTAACAACCTCATTCTTCCAGCAATGCTTGGCTTCCTTTCCACCAGGAGTACAAACATGGAAAAGTTTACCCAAATGATAAAATCTATAGTAATAAAGTACAAAAATTTTAATTTACTATTTTCGTATGCAAAGACCTAAATAAAATAGCATACACAATATAATGAAGCCTTTATGTAGTAATTTCTTTATACCTTTTTCTGCCTGGAACACACTAGTCTTTCTTTGAGCCTTGGGAATTTATGTGGGGATAGTTAAGGAATTAACTGAAGATGAATACCTTCCAAAGGCATTTCAATTTTAGGAGGATTGATAGCCCCCCAAGCCTAATAACTTCTCCTTATCTTGTTTTCTACATATATAAAATGGAAGTAAAAATAGTTTCTTTAGAGGAACATGAGCGTTAAGTAAAATAATATATGCAAAAAGTAAAATAATATACGTTAAAAGTAAAATAATATATTTTAAAAGGCTAGATGAGTATTTGGTATATTGTTGGCCCTCAACATAACACAAATACATGGATTTCTTTTTCTTTTCTTTTTTTTTTTTTTTTTTTTTTTTTTGAGACAGAGTCTTGCTCTGTCGCCAGGCACCAGACACCAGGCTGGAGTACAGTGGTGCAATCTTGGCTCACTGCAATCTCGGTCTCCTGGGTTCAAGCAATTCTCTTGCCTCAGCCTCCTTAGTAGCTCTGACTACAGGCACATGCCACCACACCCAGCTAATTTTGTATTTTTTAGTAGAGACAGGGTTTTACCATGTTGGCCAGCATGGTCTCAATCTCTTGACCTTGTGATCCGCCCACCTCGGCCTCCCAAAGTGCTGGGATTACAGGCGTGAGCCACTGCGCCCGGCCAAATACATGGATTTCTAATGGTAAATGTTGGCTGCTTTGGTTCCTTGTTGTGTAATTTTTTTTTTGTTTGGTTTTTGAAGGTGCTGTCTTCAACTCAAACCATTAGCTACATTTGCCTGCTATTAAGGCCTTCTAGGTATTTATAACACAATTTCTCTTATGACTGACTATCCAGGATTTCTCTAGCTAAAATTACCAGCCCTAGAAAAATGAGAGCTTGTAAATGATCAGACAATGATAAGAAGCCCTGATGTGTGATATACATCAATTTCGAAAAAATTATTTTCCTTTTGTCCCTTGGGCCTTTGAAGTAAGAGCATTTGGACAACCTGCCTGAATTATAGCCCTTTTGGTGTAGTTTAAATTTTCATCACTCAGAGAGGCAGAGACCATGACTTACAGGTTTAAAACATGGGCTAATAATATCCCAGGCTTGGAGCTTGAGACTTTTGCTTCTCTCAAGTTCCATGAAGCAGCCTATACCACTTGTCTTCCTCTACTTCTGTTTCCTTTGGTACAAAATCAGGGTTTCTTCCTCTCACATTTGTTGTATGAGAAAAATGGTTAAAGATGATGCGAGACTTTTATCAAGTAATACTATTAAAGATGTCAATACTGCAAAAAAATAAAGATGACTTGGCTTACTAAATGATGCTAGGTGTAATCTTAAGGCACATGAACATGATTATAAGATGTTAATTTTAATACCAGTTTCCTGGAACCTCACGTACTCTTGTTGTGTTTCTACTAGTCCAGTTTTTTTATTGGATTATTATTTAATGATTTTTCTCAGTTCGTTCTCTCAGATAAAACTACATTTGCCCTGGATTTTCACTTGAAAACTCTTATTCAGTTTAAATCTGTGTTATTCCTACTGCATAAAATCCACTTTCATGGTTTCCTAATAATTCTTGAGTTTCACAAGGATAGTTTCATTTACAGTGAATAATTTATTACTCTGTTTAATTTAGAGTCCTTAGTGTCATTTCAGAATGAGTTGTGATTTCTAGGAGTTCACTGGGAAAGACTGAGGAAGTCTAGTTAAATTAAATGAACATTGTAAAGGTGATATAATAAAATGATGATGATAAAATAATAGGCAATATTTATTGACTTCAAACTACATTATTAGCACTGAGCTGACTGCATGTTTATTCCTGTTATCTCATTTATTTTCAACAAGAACCTTCTGAGTCAGATACTGTTGCTATTCTCATTTTACAGATGAGGAAACTGAGGTTTAAGGAACTGTTTGGCAATAGTCATAGACCTAAAAACTGGGGAAATCAGGCTTTGCAGCAAATTTCTAAATTAAAGTCCATGAGCCCATTATTTTTTGCTTAACCTATTCAATATTGTTACTTGGTTTTGTGTACACAATGAAACATTCTTTGATGTCTTAAAATGTTCAATTTGAAGAATTGGCTAGTTGTTATAGCTTGATAGTCTATTGTAGGTAGAATAAACAAACAAGGAGGCATGTAGTGACCTAAATAAAAGTAGCCTGCAACAATTAAGCGCTTGGAGCTGGAAGGGAAATCACAGGAACTTTGTTTACTGAAATCAGCCCTTGCCCGTTTCCTAGCCCCTTCCCAGATGGTTGATCCTGCCCTCTGCAATCAGCCCCTCTTCTCACTGGGATCACTGAGAGGCTGGATCTCTCATTTGTTCACATTCAAATAACTAGCAGCTTGGAGATAGTCTTGATTCCAACCTACCCACGGGTTAGTGTAATATCTATTGGGACAGTTAATATGTGCTGAAAGTCCCTATAGAGGTAAAGCTATCTGCCGACCCATTTAAAAGTAGATTTCTTGAATATGTTCTTTTCAACACCCTCATGGCTGTCATTTTTTGGAGTGTACCTGCTGTACGCTGAGGAATACTTTCTATGGTTCCTGCAAACTTCATTTGCCCAAAGCTTGCCTTTTTTAAAAACATGTTTCTGTCTCAATATTGGACTTTCTCAAATGTATCTACCACCTCCACCTTCACTTTCTAGTCAGTAGCCCCAGGACAGAGGTTCCTTGATCTAAACTTGATCTGTAACTGACCTTTTCACCCGGTCAGGCGCTTTCTGTCCCCAGTGACTACTAGATGTGCCAGCTTACTTTCTGCTCATTCTTATCTTTGTTTCAAGTGTGACACATTAGAGGAAGATACCTACAGGTGAGTAGAGCCTTACTAAGCAGTACAGCAGAAAGTTACTATTTAAAAAATGAAAATAATTAGCTGCTGCCACTTTCAAATTCTAAAGAACTACGAATTCACATCAGGAAGGAAACTGCTCTTTGAGGAAAATATTTAAAATGTTGGTCAAGGAACACAAAGGGAGCTAAACTGCTCTGTATAAAAAAGAAATGAAGAGACTGACTTAAAATGAAATAACCCTTGGTGTTTTGAAGACAGAATAAAAAGACATGCCTTAAAGAAACCTTGTATATAATAAAAAGCAAAGACATTAAGGAGTTTTGATAAGTTTTGGGAAAGGGAGCCCCAGAAAGGCAGAGCCTTAGAAAAGTGACAAGATGAGGCTGATGGAATTTAAGACTAATGATGTCAGATATAGAATGGTCCTATTCTGCATTTTCCCTTCATTTCCTCTCAAGTAGCTAGCAAAGGTTTATTACTCAGCAAAATTATTAGTTCTTTTAGGAATTAAAAAAGAAATTTATTTTTGAAGACACAAAGAGTCATGTAACATGTTATACCTGTTCCAGGACTCACTGCTCATGTTCCATTTGGAGACATGGCAAAAAGATGACAGAAAATGAATAAAAATACACTAGGAGCTGGACCTCAGAGTAAGAGCAGAAGATGAGAGCCAGGAGTGTAAGATCCCCTGGAAATTATGAAAAAATCTGGAAAATTCAATTCTCTGAAGTTGGATAGAGGACTGAGTAGTTATTTTTCTTAATGTTAAAGAATGTTCCTAGAGACTGGAGGACTCAGGATCAGTTGGTTTCATAGATCATAGAATCTTTTAGAGAATAGAAAGAAAAACTCAGATACAGTTTAGATAAATACATGAATAGAGTAGATACATTTGAAGAATGTTAATCAGCAGTGAATAAAGGGTATTAAAAGTTACTAAAATGTACTGAGTCCAGGTTGGCCGTGGAGACCCCCACCCAGGCAGCACTGAAGGAACTAAAAAGCAGACACCCAGACAGAACAGCAAAGTGGGACTATCGGGGGGCCAGCAGCCTTCTGAGCTGAGAGTGTCGCAGGGCTGACAGCATTCCAGGCTGAGGGCCTCGATCAAACTTTGACCTAGGTATTTAGTCTCTCTGAATAGGTGATTATTATTAACAAACACATGTTTGGTGTTCTCTCCTAGAACAAAATAAACTAGGTAGGCAGCTGATGCCCGCATACCACTGATCAAGGACAAGCCAGAAAGTATTCTCCACCAGTGAGCCATGGGAGCAGCGTCATATCCCGTGCTTAAAGAATTGTTTTAGCTGGTGTATGATATACATATACTGTTTTGCTACTTTAGAATGCCCCAAGCAGTTTTCCACTTGCGGGGGTGGGGAGGGGGTGGGTGGATGCTAGGTTTTTCTTGCCATTGTTCTTAGAAAACAATGTAATTTTATTATACACTCAGCATTTCTCAACAAAAATGTGTTGAAGGAAATTAATGAGCTTTTAGTAACATTGCAAGTCTTTGAAGAGAAATTACACACACACACACACACACACACACACACGAACACACAAAACCAACAACCTCCCATCAATACCACTGCTGAGAACCAATTTCTGATAGGATAATACTACCAGAAAAAGGTGTAGGAATTCTACATTCATGTGAAACTATATACAGAGCAATAAATAGTTACCACCAACCATTATTCTCTTTAATAACAATGTTTATTTCTTCTACTGTCCTTTTTTATGATACAACATTGTGTTGTTCATTTGCTTATAGCAGTGTTATTGCAAGCTGTCCTCAGAATTATCTGTATCTTCATTTCATGTTTAAAGAAAATGACATCACTGTGCTTTTCTTAGAAGGCATCAGGGTTGTGAGAGAGGTTTGCAAAATAAATATCCCCCTTTACATTGTGGAGGAGAAAGTGTGTATCACATGCAGCTAAATGAAAATTTACATCACACCACCTCATATTAATTGCCTTAATATTTAATCTAATAAGCAAACACTAACAATTCATCTCTTAAAGGCAGAATCTTGTCTATTTATCTCACTGCTATATCTCTGGGGAACAGAACAGTTCCTGGCAGGTAGCACTTCTTCTGTAAAATTTTATTGACCTGAATGAATGAAGGTAGAAAGTTACAGAAGATACAGACCTTAAGACATTTGTTATTTAATGAAACAAAAGAGATAAAGTAATATTACAGGTAACATAAAATGAAACTAATTGTACCACGCTCCACATGATGCAGAGATTCATAAACTGGCATCAAGCCTGACAATACAATGGTTTATTCATTGAGTATACAGAGTATTTTCTCTAATGCATGCCTAATGAATTAAAATGCTGCTTGTTCCTAGTCATCTGTGCCATCTGGCACTACAATTTTTTAAAAATAGAGATGTGTGGATTAGGCTTTGGCTATTATAACTGGAGCATATTAAGAGACCACTCAGAAATAATAAGAATTTTTGAAAAAATCAGAATGTAGCCATAAAAATTGTTACTTCATCAAAGCATGCCCCTACACAAATAATGTTACCATTGTTTACATATTTTGAACATCTCATTTTGAACTGCCTTTAGAGTCAGGTAAATAGTCATGTTTAAAATTCCTCTTCAGTATCTGCATCCTATGTTCTTGTTCCCAAGCATCACAACTCAGTTTGATAACCCATCATATTTATTCAAATAAGTTCCAAAGACTTTGGGACACACCCAGAGATTTGCTGTATCTTGAGGCTGTTCTATAGAGTCTGCAATATTTTATGAATATATTTCACAAAATGTTCCAGGGGATGGTGGCCTTATTGGATACATTTGGTTAGATTGAAAGCCTTAACATGCACTTAACATTTTTGTTTTACTATGTAGATAAGCCACCAATCCTACAACTTTTATACACATAAGTTATAGCCGGTCCATACAATCAAAGAGCCTACTCATTAGTGTTTGCTAGGCTAACAGGCCTGTTGTCATGTCAGCCCGCAGATGTGTTATTCATTTGATGGAAATCTACAGTTTCGATTAGAAGCTATAAACATGATGAAGACTATCAATAAGGGTAAGCATCTTATTCTTTTTTTTTTTTTTTTTTTTTTTTTGAGACAGTCTTGCTCTGTCACCAGGTGCCGGGCTGGAGTGCAGTGGCACAATCTCAGCTCACTGCAACATCTGCCTCCTGGGTTCAAGCAATTCTCCTGCCTCAGCCTACCGAGTAGCTGGGACTACAGGTGTGTGCCACTATGCCCATCTAATTTTTGTATTTTTCAGTAGTGTTGGCCAGGATGGTCTGGATCTCTTGTCCTCCTCATTCACCTGCCTTGGCCTCCCAAAATGCTGGGATTACAGGGGTGAGCCACCGCGCCCGGCCACATCTTTATTCTTTATTTTCTTAGCAATATTAATGTGTTAAGTTTTCAGAATACAATACTCTGTAGATGAGGTAAGATTTCATAAAAAGGATAATTATGCAAGCAAATCCTTCAGTATAAAAGCATATGCATTCATGATTCGAGTGGTTTGAATGTGGCCCATCCAAAATTCAGCTGTTGCCAAATGTGATAGTATTAGGAGGTGGGGCCTTTTAAGGGGTGATTAGGCATGAGGATTCCTCCCTTGTGAATGGGATTACAGCCCTTATGAAAGCAGCTTCATGAAATCTGCCTAACTTACCCACTGCCTTCCATCAGATGAGGACATGGCAATTCCCCCCTCTAGAGAATACAGCCCTTACCAGACAACGGAACCCGACAGTACTATAATCTTGGACTCCCAGCCTCCAAGTATGTAAGAAAATAAATTTCTGTCCTTTATAAATTACCCAGTCTGAGGTATTTTGTTATAGCAGCACAAATGGACTAAAGCAATGATGATCGACTCCACAAATTTTTTGTTGTAAGAAGACCCAACAGTTAATGCATGTGTGGTCACATGTCCATGCAGGTGCTGGTCTTCTGTGACTCCATGCTGGTTCAATAGCCTTTGGAGCCTTTTAATCATCCACTGCTAATCATCCACTCTTAGCAAGGTTAACTTACAGTTTCATTTAAAAATTTTCTTTCATCTTTGACCGTAGAGTGAAAGCAGCAGCAACAGGATTTCTTATTGCCTTTACACACACATACACACTGATAATAAAGGTATATTTTTCTTTCTCCCCATCTGTCTAACAGACCAAACCTTGGCAAAATAAACAACATTTTATTTTACTACCAGCTGCCCACTCTATTAAGGCAAGAGGTTCTCATTCTGTCTGGGTACTGACTTGCTTGTGTATATACAGTTCACATTCCACTAAAGCTTACCAATTCATCCATCTGTGTCCTTTTCTAAAAAACTATACCTACATTAAATAAATAAAAATATAGGCTAGGTGAGGTGGCTCACACCTGTAATCCCAGCACTAGGAGTTCGAGATCAGCCTGGCCAACATGGTGAAACCCCGTCTCTACTAAAAATGCAAAAAATTAGCTGGGTATGGTGGTGGGCACCTGTAATCCCAGCTACTCAGGAAGCTGAGGCAAAAGAATCACTGGAACCCGGGAGGGGGAGTTTGCAGTGAGCTGAGATTGCGCCATAGCACTCCAGCCCAAGTTGACAGCGTGAGACTTTGTCTCCAAAAAAATAAATAAATAAATTAGGCATGTCTAGTGCTTACCACTAGATATGCCTAATTAGGACCTCCATGAACCTTAATTCTATTTGTTTTCAAATTACTGGTTTTATATCTTTTGACCCACTTAATGTCATGGATCAGAAGCTGAAAGAACTACCCTCCTGCTTGTAGTAATTAGATCTCTTCCCTAAGACTGAGTATCTAGGGTTAGAGTTTGGTCTAATTATACCTTTTCTACCTGATACTTGGCCTCCAGAAATGTTGCTCAGAACAAATGACTCACTTATTCAGATATTCTTTAGGTTCCTGCATATCTGATGAGGCTAGATATAACAAAGAGTATAGATAATGAAGAGGA
Source organism: Sapajus apella (assembly GCF_009761245.1). Taxonomy (NCBI): domain Eukaryota; kingdom Metazoa; phylum Chordata; class Mammalia; order Primates; family Cebidae; genus Sapajus; species Sapajus apella. The sequence goes on along the minus strand of NW_022436992.1, from coordinate 5,107,848 downwards.
TAAGCTAGCTTTTGGGGTTGTTTAACTATTAACAGTGTGCCCATTACATAAAAGGCCAAAGCCATCTTACACTTCATTGAAAGATGTATTGTGATCAAGAACATGAAGGTGATAATCCCGCTCTGCTATGTACTGGTCTGTTGAATTATGGGCCTCACACTTGAAAAAGAACACTTTTTGGAAAAGGGAAAACTTGACCATTAAATGGCATGAAGAATAATTCCAGGATATTACAATGTTTTTTTCTAGAGAGAACTCAGAGAGAATGTCATCTGAATATACTTACCTTGAACATCTCTACTGGAAAAAACTAGGATATATTGTAGGCATGGGGTTACTGCAAAGGACATGCCAAAACAGGAAAGAACTATTATTCCCAGTTGGTCTCACAACTCTCCCTCTCTGGCTCATGATCTCTCACCGCCCATGATCTAGCATTGCCTTCCTCTCTGTCTTGACCTCCTGGAGTACAATCAATTTCCCCAACAGTATTAACAAGTTAGAGAAAAAACGTTCTTTTCTGACAAATCACAAGGACTGGAGAACATTAAAAGATAGTTTTTTTATTTGTTTTGTTTTTTGTGTTTATTTTTGGTCAAGGTAAAAGATAAAGAAATCAGGATTTGGCAAAGTTTACCAGTAGGAAAGACAGAGCTCTGAAGAACAATAATAAAGGATATCTTTGCAATTCACAAGTTTCTCGATTAGTCTGAATAAGAGGCAGTGAATTCTAAACCAAAGTTGATTTAAGCTGGCAGTGTTTCCGCAGCTGGTGGGAACTTAATTCTGTTTTTTTAGCCTTATCTCTTAAGTTGAAAGCTATCCCTTTTGCCACAATCTGTGCTATAATTCTGCAATCTTAAAGCTCACCTCACACTAAGGTCTGTGGCGGGGGAACTAGGGGAGGGACAGTGGGGGGGTGGGGATTTGGGGAGGGATAACATGGGGAGAAATGCCATATACAGGTGATGGGGAGGAAGGCAGCAAACCACATAGTCATGTATGTACCTATGCAGCAATCCTGCATGTTCCTCACATGTACCCTAAAACCTAAAATGCAATATATATATATATATATATATATATATGCATATATATATATTTATATACGCATATATACACATATATATTGTATATATACATATATATTGTATATATACATATATACAATATATATATATATATAAGCTCACCTCATTTGAAATAAACACTCTGTAAAGTGAGATGTTTACCTGCTGTTTTCTTTTTAGCATAAGAACCTGTCATGGTGAGGTAGAGACCATTCAACTTTCATATCTAGATGTATATCAATATCTAGTGAGGATTTCTTAAAAATGCTATTTTTAAGTACAATAATAGGATTTTTCTGTTTATGTATTACTACATAATAAATACCTTAACATTTGATGGCTCAATATAACAAATATTTTATTCTATCTCACTGTTCTTTAGATCAGGAATTTAGACAGGACTCAGGTGGACATTTACTTTGATGTGGTACCTACAAAATTTATGCCGTGGTATCAGCTGGCAGAGAGGATGGTTTGGAATGTCCAAGACAGCTTTACTTACATGTCTGCAAACTTGCTGGGATAGATGAAAGGCTGGGCTCATCTGGTGCTATTGATCAGAGTACCCACACGTGACTTTTATAGGATGGCATTTTCAGGGTACATTAAGATTTTTTTCAGAGACACACTGGTCTCTTAGAAAGAGTCCTCCAAAACATAGCAAGTGACAGCTATTAGTCTCTGTAGGTCTGGGCTCAGAAACTCTGTTCTACTGGTCAAGTGATGACAAAGGCCTCCCAATTTCAGTGAAAGTGATATGGAGCTCACCTCTTAAAGGAAGGAGAGTCAAACAATTTGCACCCATCTTTAATCTTCTGCAGTACTAACTTTGGAAGTCTATGAGAATGTAATCATAAATATATACAACAAACTGCAGTGTGTACTCAGTTCCCTCCTCATAAAAAATTAATGATGATAGGGCTGGTCTTGTGTCTTTCTCCTGCATTGTTAAATTGTGCAGATTTCTCTTTCCTGTGGTCCTTACATCATACTTGTTTGTCATGGGATGCCACTTTTACATAACAAGTACTTCATTCTTTGTAGAAAATTATAATTATCCCTTACATGTGCTCAACATTCACTTTATTTGAAGCCTTTATTACTAGAGTCTACAAAAACTTTGTTTCTTTTCAATACATTCTGTGAAGTGTTGGCTTTCAATATAAAAATTCTGGGAATGGTACCCTTTTCTTTTTATTTGAGCTCTTTGCTCTAAGTTGTATGCTGCTTACTTTGTTTTGTTAGTTCCATGCTAGTGGCTAGCTAGGTCTGGGGAGAAAAAAACCATGGAAAATTGCTCACTCTAGCAGACATTTGTCAGTTTCAATATTATCGACATCTGGGGCTGGATAAGATTTTTGTGGAGTGCTGCCCTGTGTATTGTAGGGTGTTTAGCAGCATCCCTGGCCTCTGCACCCTCTTCAAGATGTGCCAGTTGTGTTCAGATATTTCAAATATGTTCTTGGGAGGCAAAATTCCCCCTGGTTTAGAACTATGGCTCTAGCAGAGATAGTAACTCCCAGAAAAGAATTTAAGTTGGAAAAAAAAAAGATTCTACCACTAGGTAGAAATGTAGAATGCATGCACACCTATGGTACAGGAAAGCATAAGAATCACTGTTTGTTTGTTTTTGAGACAGGGTCTGACTCTGACATCCAGGCTGGAGTGCAGTGACACAATCTCAGCTCACTGCAACCTCCCCCTCACGGGTTCAAGTGATTCTCCTGCCTCAGCCTCCTGAGTAACTAGGATTACAGGTGTGCGCCACCATGCCTGGCTAACTTTTGTACTTTTAGTAGAGAAAGGATTTCACCATGTTGGCCAGGCTGGTCTCAAGCTTCATTATTTAACTTACAAAACCAGAATCTTACGGGCTCTATACTTCCTATACCCAGTCTGATTATTAGAGTACTGGCCCATGGCACTGGAGTAACAAAAAATTACACATGTATTTTTCATTCATAGTTACTCAATTTAGTGGTCTCCTACCATCCTAGAGCCTGAGTAATGCCTCTTAGATTCTGATTGCATTATATTTCTTTCCACTTCAAAGAAGTGGAAAATTGCTGATATATAGAGATATCCATCAAATTCCCATTTCTGAGCTTGACAATATTAATTTCTAATTAAATACAAATAAACGGATACCAAAGCAAGTTATCTATCATACTGTGCTTGACCTTACAATGTATGGCTTGAGATCAGGACTTGCTAGTTCATCAGGCCATCAAGGTATTAGCCATCTGCATGAGGGAAAAATAAACAAACAAACAGAAAACCAAAAACCCATGGTTTTACTTGTCCAACGGTTCATTAGCTCTATTATACTTGGGGCTCCAGTGATTATCACAGGAGGATACGAATGGTATTTTTCACTAGTCCTTTAGATTATTTTTTTTTCTTACAGCCTATCCCAATATTTCTTCAAATCTCAGCTCTCACATATGCTATTTTGCTTCCCCCTGCCTTCAAAGTTGTTACGTTTTCACAGCTCTCACGAAAAATTTGGACTTATTCTTCACCCATGATGTTGAGTTATATCTCATTTTGTGTTTTATGATGCTGCATTTAGGAACACTTTATATTTGCTAAGTACTTGGTAGCTTTTAATAAATTATTGCATCTCACACTCTTATACACAAATATTCCCAAGGGTAAAAGAGAGCCAACCTACCTTCCTTAGGGCAGTGAAGGGGATAAGGAAGGGATGGCATAGCCTTAAATGGCTATTGCTTGTTAAACATCCCTTTATGCCTTATTTCCTTTTTAAAATTAATGGAAAATTTCTATGCATCTGCTCAAAAAGATATTCATGTTTATGTAAAACAAAATGCTACTTGAAGTTACTTATCAGTTTAGTTACTTAATGACACCACGTTCACCCCTAGATTTTCCCTTGAAACTGTCACCTTACGAGAAACGTATCACATTCCTTGCGTTCCAGTCAAGACCATACTGTTTATTTGGTCTATAGATGAGAGGTGTAGGCTCAGGGAGGAGAATTGGTTTATAAAGATCAAAGATAACACTGTTGACATAATTCGAATGTTTATTAAGGGCCAAGGTTTTTACCTTATTAACACATTTAATCCTCTAAACAACTGTTTGAGATACGTACTACTACGGTCTCCGTTTTATTTACGAGAAAATTGAGGCACAGAAATTAAGCTAGTTGTCCATGTTCCGTTTAATATCTAATCATTGGTCAAATCAAGACATAAACTTATTTTGGATTTCAAAGCTTCACTTTTAACTTCTATGCTCTACTGTTTTGCCAACTGTACCACAGAGTCCAGAACTCACTTATTTTCTCTTTTTATTCAGGCAGTTTAGGCTGCCTTTAGTTTACTTCTAGTGTGGTTGTTTTGTCTTTTATTACATGTCCTATGTTATTTTCACGTTTCTCATCGATTCTCCCTGAGACAGGATTTTGCACAATTAGATTTTAGTAAAATGATTGACCTACAGATCTCAGGTCTTGCCAAATTTGGTTTATATATCCTGCTTCATGATGGTTTTTCTGAGCAAGGGAAGATGCTAGAGACTACAGAAGCAGGGTGATTAGTAAATATGGTAGATGGTGCTATTGATATTTCTTTGTATTCTTTGGGCTTGGGGTCTCTTGCCGCTCTTTTGACTTAGCAGTTTCCAGGGACCCAGAGTCATATCTTGGGCTGAGCACTAGGCCAGCGAGGAATCAGAAGCTGAGGAGGGTTCTTGTGATACCAATGCCAAGAGAATAAAACAAAGTGAGGGCCATTTCATAACTAGGCTGGGGAGCATCCAAGGGTGTGAAGAAGGATGAGAAGTCAAGTGAGATTTCAAGATGAAAGCTGCAACATGCTGAAGATATGAAATCCCAGAGGAAACGTCATCATCATCACAGCAACAATAACAAAAGTATTTAGAAAAACTTACTCAAAATTGAAAAAAATAAGACCAAGCGTGGGGTCATGTCCTTCCAGTATCATACTGGGCATTATTTAATATGCCATTAAAGGTTACTTCTAAGAGAATATACCTTTTGATTGTCCTATTTACTATTTGATTAAAGTCCTGGCACTATGAAGTTATATGTTATCTTATTCATTTTGTCTGTTAAAGACACAAATGATTTCTTTTTACTAGAAAATCCCAAAGATATGAATTTATGGTTCTGTAGAACATTCATAAATTTTATATCTAAACTCAAAATTTTATTTAAACCATATTATTTTTATTTTTTAAAAAAGACTGTTTTGAGCAGTTTTGCCTTTACAGAAAAAATTAGTGGAAATTACAGAGAGTTTCCCTATACCTTCTTATCCTCTCATTCTATATATACCATCCCCTACAGTTTCTCTAATAACTAACATTTTGCATTAGTGTAGTAATGTTTTTTTTTTACAATCAATGAGTCAATACTGATACACTATTATTAACTAACTTCATTTTTCTTATTATCTATAATTAATTTTCCAATGCTCTTTGAACTAGCTATTACCATCTTACTGATAGTTAAATAATTTTTGTATTTGTATAATACATTTTTTGAAAATTATTCCTTGAAATAAGAAACTGAGTCTCTGATGGATAAAATAAATATCCTAAGGTCACATAGCTAGTAAGTAACACAAGCAGGTAGGAATGGAACAAGAAACATGAAGTGAGTCTGGGTTTAGACATTAATTGGTAGAGTGTTTCTATTATGGCATGATGCTTTTTCTGTGTAAGTACCAGTGTATCGTGGTGTACCTTCCTGCTCCTAAAAAGAATGAGAGCTTGAGGCGATTCAAAGGAGAATTTCAGTTATCTTGCCTAGGATAGTATGCATAACTGTGCTAATTGTGCCATTAATGGCCTATGTGCTAATAAACAGTCTCATTGATAACCTGTGTATATTAGTAATCTTGTTCAACATAACCTGGTCAATGTGACTATATACTTTATAACACTGCATAAATCTAGAGAGAATTTAGATTTATTCATTATTCCTTCAGTCACTAACTTTTAGTAACAAATGTGCTAGCAAAACCTCACATCATGGAAAGTATTTATAACTGATGATGGAATTTCATTCACAGTATCTTCTTTAATCTTCACAACATGCAGATGAAGGCAGAGAGAAAGTTTTCTGTCTCCATTCTCTAGATAAAGATGCTGACACTGAGAGTCTGTCTAAGTGGCTGATCAAAGGTCAAACAGGTGCTATTTGACAGTGATGAGAACTAGGCTCACACTATCTGATGCCTTGGTCAGGACACACTTTAAAACCACCTTTGCAAAAATTATAAGAGTGACAAAGTTATAGTGTGAAAGGATTTGATTTAACCAAGCCCTGTTTGCCTTTATCTTCCCTTAGTTATTACTGGGCTGAGGTCAAGCTATTTTGGGAGACATTCAGGTTATAGTTTAAGTGATAATAGCCTTTCCCCAAAACTCAACCACCTTTGTAAAGCTAATGAGAGACCACCAGGCTAAGAGGAGTAGAGGAATTCTGTTAAGGTGTGGACATAAAAGATTGCCAGCCATTATTCCACAGGTCACAAGAAACGCAACTTCAATTTATCCTGAAAATTGTAGGACCCAAGATTGGCCTTTTGAGATCTCTTCTCAGGTTTTTTGCTCTACCAATGATCTACAACCACTCTCATGGCCCCATGCAGAAGTAACTCAGTACAAGAGGACAGCTTCAACTCCCTATGATTTTATCTCCAATCCAACCAATCAGCACCCCCTACACCCTAACCTCTGCCTCCCAAGCTACCTTTAAAAACCCCTAACCTCAGAGCCTTTGATATTGATTTGAATAATAATTCAGTTTCCCATGTGGTATGGCCAACCTCTCTCAATGAAACTCTTTCTTTACTGGAATGCCATGGCCTTTGTGAATTTATTTTGTTTGTGCAGTAGGCAGGAAGAACCTGTTAGGTGGTTATAACTTCATAGCACCAGTATATTTTGGTGGGTAAAATATAACATACACACTCATACAACATCCAGTTCCTAACCGCAAGACACCTTCATTCTTAGAGGAGGTTTATCCACACTTATGAAATGATTTATAGTAGAATCTGCCAAAACAGTATTTGAGTTGAAGGCAGAGGCATATGTGGATGCGCTGGAATGCTCAGAGAAGACTTCACCCTGAAGGGAGAATTTCAGTTGAGCTTTGAAAGAGAGCATTTGAAAAGGGAAAGGAAAGAGATTAGAAAATTCTGGGAAACAAGAACTCAATCTTTGAAGTATGAAGTGTTCCAATGAACTCTTCAGAATCACTTGCTCATTCAGTCCGTGAGCGAACACGTAGTCCTTCTTTTAGAACATTTTACAGTGCTTTCTTATATTGTCTCAATTGTCTTAAGCAACAATGTAAGGCACCAGTCTTTCAAAGAAGAAAGCGTATTTGCCTTTTTACATCCATATTTGTCATCTTACAAAAGGATTTGCTTCCAATCTTAGTAATATTTTTGTTCCCAGTCTCCTGGGCTGAGATGAGAACTTCTGTCTCTAGAATGAAATCCAAATCCTAAGCTTATTTGGAAATTTAGTACCAAGAATTTAGTCTAATCTTCCCTAAACACCAAATTGTAGTTGAAAATATTTTTAAACTGCAAGTTCATATCTCTTAAATTCTCTTTCAGTATTTTGTGCTGTCAAAACATTTTATAGTGCTGAACATAAAGATCTTAGAATATACTTATGGCATACGTTTTCTGGTGATAGAGAATACCTGTGGAAAGGTAGTTAGGGCCACAGAGTTCCATACCTGTGGCATCTTCACAATCTCAAATAAGAAATCTCAGAACTGTTTTCTGATTGGGGCATGTTTACTAGTGTGTCATGAGATCATTGAGGATATTATGTTAGAGTTAAGTGGAAAAGATCCTGTAAGAAATTAGTTAATGTGTTAGGGAAGAAATTGGCTCATCTTTTAAAGTGATTTGTGTGGGATAAAGAGGAATTGAGCTGCCTAAAAAATTTCCCTGGGCATAGATGTATGAAATTTTATCTGTTTCATAACCTCCTTCTCTCCATGTCTTATTCTTATAAACCTGTGCTCTCGGTGACTTTAAATATGTCCTTAACTATTAACCCAGGCGCTTGTTGACAAGGGATAATTCCTTCCAGAAATAAGTGAATTTTTATATTAAGCTTAAAGAAAACAAAGCTTTAAATACAAATGAATGAGTATCCAATGATTAAAATTACATGGGGTGGGACTGACATTTTGGAATGTGGAGTTTTGCCCAATGCTTTATTAAATTAAATTGTTTAGATAGATGCATATCCTGCTGATGTCTACAGCCAGTGATGCTGCAGAGATGTTAACATGTTAAATTCTTTGTAAGCAATAGCTTTATGTTTGGAAATGATTAAAATAAAGCTTTAGAGAAAGACTCTGAAATAGACTTAGAATTTAAATTTGCAAGAAGATACAAAATTACAGCTTAGAAAAGTAAATATTCTTAACTTGGAGATATTGCTTTTTATTGGCCAAGAAAAAGAAGAAGAAAGAAAGGAGACAAGGAGATATAAGATATATATCCCTCCCTGATCCTAATGTGAAAAAAAAAAATGACTTTGGACATGTGGAGCTCAGAAAAAGTCACTATGTTGAGGAAGGTGTCTTATTAAATATGAAGTAGTCCTGGGAAGAATGCTAAAATAATCCAGGAGAGTTGCTAATTCAAGTGTCTTATTAATAGCTGCCTGTAGCTTTTAGTGATTTACCTGCTGTGTTTATCTAATTTCAGTGATGAGACAGTTATTATAATTCTTACTGATAAAATAAAATAGAATTGAGGTTTGAAAACATTTACAAAATTCAAGCAAGCAAGTCATATCTCAATATTTACTTTCAAGGAATAACAAATATAATTCCCTCAATTGTAAGACTGATAATTCATACATACTTGGATTTTTGGAGATTTTACCTACAAAATGTAAGAACAGATAGACCTATGAATTTATTGATGGTGAGGATCATATTTGATTCCCCGTTGGGAAGAAAAAAAGACTTCAAGCACAATTTTGCTCCCAGATACCACGCATATGTTCAAATATAACAGGACGCCAGAGTAGTCTCCTGAGAAGGATTTCTTCAATAAGAAGCCCGCTATTGCCCATTTTCCCAAATAGTATTCCCTATAATACTAAAAAGGTTTATGTGACATAAGAATGCAAATTTCTTTCTCCCCATTCCCCAAAATATCTTCCTATAGATGTGAATTAGGTACTTAACGAAATTGGTGTTTCAAGATCAAATCAATTTGGGGAGTGTATTAGTTTATACTTGCATGACTACAAAGAACTAATTGAGGCTGAGTAATTTATAAAGAAAGGAGGTTTGATTGGCTCATCATTCTGCAGGCTGTACAGGAAACATTGCACTGTCATCTGCTCCTGGTATGGGTCACGGGAATCTCACAAACATGGCAGAAGGCCAAGGGGGAGTAGGCATGTCAGGTGGCAAGAGCAGGAGCAAGACAGAGTGGTGGGGGTGCCACATTCTTTTAAACCACCAGATCTCATGTGAACTCAGAGAGAGAACTCACTCATAACCAAAAGGAAGGCATTAAGTCATTCATGAGGAACCTACTGTCATGATCCAATACCTCCCATTAGGCCCCACTTCCAACATTAAGGACCACTTTTCAACATGACGTTTGGAGGGAACACACATCTAAACCATATCAGGGAGTGATGGTTGAAAGTAAGTTGTATCAGTTATCTATTGCTGGGTAACAAACTGTCCCAAAACTTAGTGGTGTCAAACAATACATTGTGTATTTACTCACAATTCTGTGAATCAGCAGTTTGGGCTGGGCCAAGTGGCAAATTCCTCAGTGGTCTTGTCTATGGCCATTCATGTGATATAGTCATCTGGTGTCTTGGCTGGGGATGGATGGTCTAAGATAGCCTCACTCCCCTGTCTGCTGGTTAGTGCCTCCCTTTCTGTTTGATCTCTCATCCTCAGAGAGACTGGCCCAATTTTTTCACCTGGTATTACAGGGATTCAAGGGGATGAGAGGAAAAGATAAAGACCTTGTGTGTTGTGAGGGTTCACTCAGGGTGGTGGCAAAAATATTAAAGGAAAAATATTAGAGATAGATTTAGAAAATAGTCACAAACCTTTTTGGAAGGCCAAAGGTTTACATAGCTTGTAATGATTGAGTGAGTTGAAGGTAACCAGCTCTTACCCTAGGGCATGAGACAGTAGAGTAAATACTAGAAATTGTAAAGAAGTTTCTCCAGATAAGTCTGTTTACCCCCACCTCCATTAGAAAAACCTTTGATCATCCATGCATGCTTAACTGACTTCTATTCAGGGGGTGAGCAGAAGTTAATTACCCTCTAATGGTGTTTATCCAAAGACCCTTGTCCTTTGGTATACTAAATAAAAGCTTGAAGTAGGGGCTGCTTCAGGCTGGCTACCATTAACTCCTTCGTGTGAGTGGACCGGACACCTCAGCTCACACCTCCACTGTATTCTGGGTTTAAGTGTATGTTATTCATCCATCGCTGAGTCAGGGTCTGCAGGACAGACCCCTGTGGGTGGTACCTCCGACAGTGGTGTCCCATGTGAGGAAACTTGGTAGGTTTGACCATTGCTGGGAAGGGAGCACGATGGACCCCCTGAAAACAAAGGGGCAGAGGACTGCGCTGTCAAGTCAGTAAAACAGTGAGTCAGTAAGGATTACCAAGTTTGGGGGAGATTTTTCAGGCTGAGGTTTCATCATGGGATAGCAGTTAGTGCAACAGAGGCAGTATATAAAAGTATTGAAACAGCTGCTTAAGGCTAGGGGCAGGGGACTCCGTTTCACAGGCTCAATTAAACAAAAATGCAAATTGTTTTTTCGCTTAATCTATGGTTCCCAGCAGATGGCACGGTAAATGTAGAGCTCTGGGAACAAGTGGGAAGAACTCTCAAGCAAAATCATGCGCAAGGGTAACAGATCCCAGTAATGTTATCACTGGGCCAAAATAACAAAGAGGAAATGGATGTTTTGCCTGAGCCCCCTCCTCCAATAAGTAGGAAAAAGGATAACAAACATGCAGCAGGTATGGGACCTTGTCATAAACAAGGGGCATTAGAAGAGGACATTTTAGCTTGCCCAGTAGTGCAAGATTGACAAGGCAATCAGATACATATAAAGATAAGGAAAAGCATTAGATGCTGAAGCTAAACGGCCAAGTAAGCACTGGGTAGAAGGAAAGGCTCAACAGTAAGAAAGCTCACAAACCTGGAGCCTACAAATGCTCTCAAGAATTTGACCTGTGTGGTGGCAACAGTGAAGGAGAACCAGGTCCAGCGTGCCAGAGTTAACCTGCTAGGGAGGGGCAAGAGGCACTCACCAGCAGGTCCACCTAGCAGACAGTAGCCCCCCAGTAGTAGGAAAAGGAAGTGGTACAAGCAAAAAGCGGCTGCTGTCCCAGGACCATGCCACTGCCCTGGACTGTGCCACTGCCCTCTGGCTCCATGGGTCACCCACAGTGAATTTTCATATGTTTGTTGTTTACAAACTCTGCTAAGATTTAAGTAAAATTTAATAATTTTTAACACCTTTTTCTGATAATGGCCACTGTTGCTATTCCAACCCTACCCCTGACATAGCTCTCTCAAAATCCTATATGAGTAAAACAGTAGCCTTTAAAGGGAGAGAAATAGAAAGAATAAGAGAGAGACTAGAAGAGACAGAGATCAGAGGGGGACACGAAAAGTGACACAAAAGAGAGAGAGAAAGTAGGAAGTAGAGAAAGAAATGTTAAGAAAGTTATAGATATAAAAATGTACCTTTGGCAAGGAAGGTTATAAAACAAAGTCAGAAAGTTAAGGCACATTGAAAATTGTCTGTGAAAGCCATGAAAAATGTTATAGAAAGGAATTTATGCAGGAAATGTTGCATAATTTTTGTTTAGAAGGTCTAAGCAAGTTTTAAAACGTTAGTTGTAAAAGAAATTATGTGTGTGAACATATTAGCTAAAGTTAAAGAAGTATCATCTAGTTTTTCTCTAAATTAGACATTACAATAAAGCACAACAAGTTTTTCTTAAAACACTAACCTGCTGTTTAACAAAGATTATAAAAAGTCTCTTAGCACAGGAACCACCCCTAGAATTTCCAATACACCAGCACCAGCATGGAGACTACGTCCATATCAAAGTATGGAAAGAAGAAAAAACTCAAGCCAGCCTAGAAAAGACCCTACAGGATCCACAGCCTCAGATGATGTGGCTTCCATGGACAACACAAGCCCCAGACATCACCTGAGGGTTGCTGAAGAGGACAATTCAGGAGCTTGAATGAATCCTACTCCAGACACAGACACCATTTACTCCACATAATTTGTTTCTTGCTATGCTTTATGTTGTACATTGCAACTCACATAGGATATTAATCTTTTTTTATTCTCTCACTTTGCCTGCTACCTGTACTTGCCACACTCTATCAAGCTCATATTTTCAACCTACATTTTTTCCACCCTGATACTTAGGTAGACACCCCCTTTCTAGCTTCTAACAATGTGACCACTTAGCTAAAAGAAATTAACATACCCCTGGTAGAATTCCTCAGTAATGGCATACAGTGAACTGAAATGCCAAGTAACACTACAAACCACTCTTTGACTGGAAAAGAATGTTGCTAATTTTACTCATAATTGTTTTATGTTATTTGCTAATTCTAGGATGCAAAGCCGGAATAAAAGCAATTATTGCCTCCCCTGACAGTCCTGTTGCTGCTATGTCTCTTCAATCAACAGGACCCAATGTTAAAAACAAAAAGGGGGGAGATATGGAGGTTCACTCAGGGTGGTAGCAAAAGTATTAAAGGAAAAATATTAGAGATAGCTTTAGGAAATAGTCACAAACCTTTCTGGAAGGCCAAAGATTTACACAGCTTGTAATGATTGAATGGATCAAATGAAACCGGCTCTTACCCTGGGGCATTAGGATAGTAGAGTAAATACTAGAAATTGTAAAAGAAGTTTCCTCATATAAGTCTGTTTGCCCCCACCTCCATTAGCAAAACCTTTGATCATCAATGCATGCTTAACTGACTTCTAATCAAGGAGTGGGCAGAAGTTAATTACCCTCTAATGGTGTTTATCCAAAGACCCTTGTTTTTTTTTTTTTTTTTTTTTTTTTTTTTTTTTTTTTTTTTTTTTTTTAGATAGAAGCCTGGAGTAGGGGCTACTTGAGGCCAGTGGCTGCTATCTCTTTACAGCACTCTCCTCCATGGTCTGTAAGTGGACACATACACCCCAGCCCACTTGTACACTGAATACTTTGTGTGACTGAATTTATTCATTTGTTGTTGAGTCAGGGTCTGCAGGACAGACCCCCATAGTGGGTTCTGACTCAGATGCTGCATAACATCATTTTCATCACATTTATTTGGCAAAAACGCTGCAAAGCCTGCCAAAACTCAAGGTCCCACTCAATGAGAACATCTGTAGAGAATTTGAGACCATTTTAAAACACAGAGGTTTAAAAGTTTTCTATACTATAGAATTTTATAAATTTACCAAGGAATTGTTATATTTATGGGGGATACAGTATATATTATTTGTGAGGATATGTATGAATGTACAATAACTCATTGAGCCAGTGTTTTTAACAATATACTTATTCTATTTTGTCTTATTACTCCTTGTTTTTTGATCCTGAGGCCTCCTTCATAGTCTATTTGTCTAATAGACTTATGAGGTTAATGATCAATTCCCTTACCACTCTTAGAATATAGAATTTATTAGTCATAAAACTAGCCTTAGATTATAACTCAGGGGTGAGAAAAACCTATTTGGTTGCCATCAGTTTTATTAAACAAAATAAAGGGATGAGAAAGAGTGTAGTTACTCAGAAATAACTTCCACATTTGGACAACCTCGATTAACCATATTGGCTGTTTTCCTAAATTTTATATATATGAAAAACTAGTTGTATTTGTTATCAATGTTATCAACTCTAAAAAAACACGTGCCTGAGTTCAAACATGACTCTTCAAAAATAGATAAATAGAATTATATCAAACTAAAAACCTGATGCACAGCAAAGGAAATACTCAAGAGAGTATAGAGGAATGCGAGATATATTTGCAAACTATATGTCTGGTAAAGGGGATTATATATATATATATGAATTCAGCTCAATAGTAAGAAAACAATCTGATTAAAATAGGCAAGGAACTTCAATAGATTTGTCTGAAAAGAAGACATACAAGTGGCCAATTGTTTTATGAAACATTGTTCAACATCACTAATCATTAAAGAAATACAAATTAAAGTCACAATGAGATATCACGTCATACCTGTTAGAACAGCTATTATCAAAAATATGAAAAACGACAAGTGTTGGTGAGAACGTAGAATTAAGGGAACCCTTGCACACTGTTGGCGGAAATGAAAATTACTATAATCACTATTTTAAACAGTATGGCAGTTACTCAAAAAATTAGAAATAGAACTACTACGTGATCCAGCAATTCCACCTTGGGGTATATATCCAAAGAAATGAAAAGGATATATCAAAGACATATTTGCATCCCCATGTTTATTGCAGCACTATTTCCAGCAACTAACATTCAAAATCAATCTAAGTGTCCCTTAATGAGTGACCTAATGAAGAAAATGGAGTATATATACATAGTGCAATACTATTTAGCCATAAAAAGGAAGAATAAGAAAATTCCAACATTCGCAACAACATAAATGAACCTAGAAGACATTACATTAAGTTAAATAAGCCAGGCACAAAAAGATAAATACTGCATGATCTTACTTGTTTGTAAACTCTAAGAGTCAAAGTCATAAAAACAGAGAATAAGAGTTCACAGCTCTTTTCAAATTTGTCTAGCAGATTTTCCATTTTTTCCCAAATCCACTCTCCCACCCCCTGGCCACCGCTGTGAAAAAGCATATGACAACAATGACAGTAAACACCTCTCAAAACAGAGAGTAAATCTGTGGTTACCAGAGGTTGAGGGATGAAGGATTGGGAAAAAAACCTTGTCTCTGATACTTGTTAGCTGAAAGACTTAAGACAAATTAAGAGTTTTTAGTTTTAGTCTCATTGTTTGTGAAACATATTTGATAAAAATATTCCAAAGTGTTATTATAAGAATTAAATGAAACATACTAAAAGAATGGTTGTCCTAAAGTAACCACATAAATGGAAGCTGCTACTATCATCACTAATGCTCATTTCCTTTTCATGCCATGCTTTCGTTAATGGAAGAGGTGGCTCATATGCATGCCTTCTAATTCCTTCATCCAGTTTCTCCTTCTCAGCTTATTCTTTGTGTTCTCTGAAAATCACTTTCTCAAAGTTCACCACATGTCAAAGGTCTAAGGCTGTCTAAGGTATGTCTAAGGCTGAACTTTGGGTATGGGAGAAGAAGTGGATGTTTTAGAATCTCAAGCCATATGCTATCTTAATGGAAGGAGATGGGAAAGATTCTCAAAGGCAGGCAGAGATGCCAGGTTAGAGTAGGAAATATCCACTGACTGCAGGATGGAATTGAATAGTTCTGAGTCTCAGAAGTCAGTTACTTGTGATGATAGTCTGGAAAGTCCAGACAAAAACTCAAAGTCCAAAATATGAAGTCAGGAGCTAGTGCAGAAAGAACAAAGATATAGCAGTGTGCTAGTGGATTAAAATAGACTCGCGACAAATGACATCCTGAACACTACATTTTGCACACAAAACTCTACACATACACATTTTGGCATATTTCTCTTAGGCTGGGAACATTCCCTTAAGGTACCAGGATGGAGATAGATACAACCCTTTGTCAGGCTTTTCTGTTCATGTGGGTAAGACTATCCTGTTCTGTGTTTTCTCATTGGAAAGCTACCTTTTAGTCTGGGATATACCTGGAAAATTCATTGACTACCTGGTGTATCCTTAGATCCAGAATCCTCCTATTTCACAATGGCATGAGTTGAGGAAGGTTCATTCTGCCCTCCTCCTCCTCCTTCTTCTTTATTGCTAGAGGGTACTGTGGAGAGGGTAAGAGCATGATAGGTAACCTATAGGATGGATAAGTAGGATACTGTGTGTATATTGTAGGTACGTGGGAATAATTCATGTACTACTTATGTATATGTGTGTGAAGCTTCACATGGGGAGAGAAAAAAAATAGACAGTAAGATCTGTGATTTCTCATCTTAGTTCTTGGAATTAGCCAAAAATCTGCTCCCCTAAATGTGGTTTGAAGGCAGCCTCACCTTACTACCTACCAGAATTATCCCCACAATGTATGTTACATACAATTCCTGGTTGCAAAATGAGACTGACATAAAATAATCATGTAGCTTTTTAGTGTAAAGTCTAAGAATCTCCAGTGGTGAGTAAGCAGTTTTGCCAAGTCAGCAACTCTAATCCACTGTCATATTACTTCTTCACATTAGGCAACATTTGCAATATGGTTCCTACTAGTTTTACCAACTTGACTGTCCTGAGGCAGCTGGAGGTCAGGGTTTTACATTGGAATGGAATAAATAAATGAGTCCAGGGTTGAACACTGACTACTATAGTGCAAGGACACTGACTATTATAAGTGCAGGCTGTGAAAGATGGTATGGTACAAAAAAAGTCCTGTAAATAAAGATGGGATTCTCAGCTCAGAGTGGTTACCTTGCTGAAATTATGGAAGTAAGGAGATATCAGAGAGATGGAATATGATATTGATATAGGATAAACGACAATGGAAAAATTTATTGCAGCATGGGTGAATGGAGTGCAGACTCTAGAGAAAACACTCAGACACTGAGTTATGACTGTGTTTCCTCTGCTCGAAAGGTTGGTATGTGATGTTTCCTATAGCTCCAAGATTTTTTCCTTGGCCAAATCCTTCTTGCAACACTGACTCAAAAATTTTATAAAAGGATACCAGATTTAAAATAAATAAAACCCTAACCAAGGTGACTATGCAGTGGATAACCACCTTTACCTCCTTGTCAACATGATTTATTGAGTAATCAGTAAGTGATATTGATGATATTTAGCTGCCCTAAAACAACTGCATAAGACTATGCATCAGTAGGATGCCCTTGAGGAGATAAGTGACTAGCAAGGTAGAAAAACTGAAAAGACTACAGAATTTAAATCTTCTCAGAGTGAGGTGGTCCATAGTAGCTCAGCCTTTTCTCTCATGCCCATTGTGGGACCTGAATGTGGAGGAATTTTTGGACCTTGGAAGCTGTGCTTTGATGTCAAACTGAGTTGCCCTGTATGTTGCATTGTGGTCCTACATGTATCCTTTCTGAAAGCTAAATAAAGTTGGCTCTGGGTATAGCTTTTTCTGTCTTGTGAGTTTGACTGTTACTCTGAACTCCAGGCCGCTGCTGCTGTTCAAGCTGAGAGCTTCAGATTCCATGATTCTTTTTGACTAGGAATTGGTTGTTAAAGGCTTTGGACTCTGTAAAGTATCAATGACCTTTCTTGTAATGCTTTTGTCAATTCTAGTTTGCATTCCTCTTGATATTTTTGCCGCATGTTGAATTTAACCACCCTTCTTCTTTGGGTCTCTTTTCTCCTTCAATTCTATGACATCGTTCTTGATCTTCTTTTATAAAGATGACACCATCTCTGTTGAGAATGGCTTCTCTTTTAGTATTCTTCTGAGGCGTAATCCTCTGTGTCTTTTTACCTCCTGGCTGCCAAAGACAGATGACCCATCCACAATGCTTGTGTAAGTTTTTTATTGTTATGTAACAAATTGCCACAACTTAAAAGCATAAAACAATGTCCATTTATTATCACACAGTTTCCATAATTCAGGAGTCTGGGAACAGCATAACTGGGTACTCTCACAAAGTTAAAAGAAGATGGGGAGGGATCCCAAGATGGCCAAATAAGAGACAGCTCTGGAAAGCAGCTCCCAGCGAGAGAGATGCAGAAGCTGAGTGGTCTCCACAATTCCAAACGAGATACCAGGTTCATTTTGTGGGTCTGGTTGGACAGTGGGTATAAACCAAATGGGGCAAGTTGTGGCAAGTCAGGGCACTGACTCACCCAGGAGGTGCATGCAACCAACCGGAGGACCAGGGGATCTCCCCATCTGGGACTTCAGTTCGAATACAGTGCTCCACCCAAGCCCTCTACCACCCACAGAACAGAAAATCTCTGCCGTGCTGAAAAACCTCAGCGAGCTGCCTGAACAGGGCAGAACAGTGACTTTGGCCAGAGCCGGGGCTGCCAGCATAGATCTAGGCAGAAGCACTGGCCAATGTGAAAGCCAGAAAGCCGGCTGGATGGAGCCACCCACCCTGAAGAAAGAAGGGGAACTGAAAACAGGGAAACAGCCTATATGGCAGGACAGGTCCCCTCACCCCCTGCACAAAGCCCAGCAGGCTAAAAAACTCTCACTCCAGAGTTTCGTACCCAGAACATCAGTTAGAGAGGGACCAGGAATGATTGAGCTTGGCAGGGGGAAGGGAAGACGCCATTGCAGAAGCAGGCATAATTTTCCTGAGTAAATAAAACATGCAGCAGCTCCATCGAATTCATGGCAGCCCAGTAGCACCTCTGTAGGCAGACAAAGGAAAGGCTGCCTCCCCAAGCAGCTACCTGAGATCAAAACTATATAAATCCAAGGATGTGGGAAGAAACCAGCTCAAGAAGAACAAAACCATCCAAAACCAGAACACCTCTCCCCCACCACAAGTTCACGACTCCTCACCGGCAAGGGAACAAAGCTGGACAGAAAACAAATGTGATGAATTGACAGGAGCAGGCTTCAGAAGGTGGGTAATAACAAACTTCTCTGAGTTAAAGGAACATGTTCTATCCCAATGCAAAGAAACTAAAAACTTTGAAAAAAGGTTAGATGAAATGCTAACTAGAATAACCAGCTTGGAGAAGAACATAAACGACTTGACGGAGCTGAAATACACAGCACAAGTACTTCAAGGAGCATGCACAAGTTTCAATAGCCGAACAGGTCAAGAGAAGAAAGGACATCAGAGACTGAAGATCAATTCAATGAAATAAAATGAGAAGGCAAGAAAAATAAACAAAGAATGAGAAGAAATTAACAAAGTCTTTAAGAAATATGGAATTACGTGAAAAACCTAATCTACACTTGATCAGTATACCAGAAGATGATGGGGAGAATGAATCTAGCTGGAAAACATGCTTTGGGATATTAGCCAGGAGAACGTCCCCAATCTATCAAGGCATGACAACATTCAAATACAGGAAACACAGAGAACACCACAGAAGAGCAACCCCCAAGGCACATAATCATCAGATTCACCAGGGTTGAAACAAAGGAAAAAATACTAAAGGCAGCCAGAGAGAAAGGTTGGATCACCCACAAAAGGAAGCACATCAGACTCACAGCGGATGTCTCAGCAGAAAGACTGTAAGCCAGAAGAGAGTGGGGGCCAATATTCAACATCCTTAAAGAAAAGAACTTTCAAACCAGAATTTCATATTCAGCCAACTAAGCTTCATAAGTGATGGAGAAATAAATTTCTTTACGGTCGAGCAATTGCTGTGAGATTTTGTCACTACCAGACCTGCCCTACCAGAGCTCAAGGAAGTACTAAACACAGAAAGGAAAAACCAGTACCAGCCACTGCAAAAAAGAACCAAATGGTAAAGACCAATGACACAATGAAGAAATGACACCAACCAAAGGGCAAAACAACCAACCAGTAATAAAATGGCAGGATCAAAGTCACACATAACAATATTAACATAAATTGTAAATGGACTAAATGCCCCAATCAAAAGACACAGACTGGCAAATGGGATAAAAAGCCATGAACCATCATCGGTGTGCTGTATTAGGAGACCCATCTCACGAGCAAAGACACACATAGACTCAAAATAAAGGGGTGGAAGAAGATTTACCAAGCAAATGGAGAGCAAAAAAAAGCAGGGGTGGCAATCTTAGTCTCTGATAAAAAAAAAAAAAATCAAAAGAGACAAAGAAGGGCATTACATAATAGTAAAAGTATCAAAGCAACAAGAAGAGCTAACTATTCTAAATGTATATGCACCCAATACGGGAACACCCAGATATATAAAGCAAGTCCTTAAGAACATACAAAGAGACTTAGACCCTTGCACAATAATGGTGGGAGACTTTAACACTCTACTGTCAATATTAGACAGATCAATGAGACAGAATATCAACAAGGAAATCCAGGACTTGAACGCAGATCTGGATCAAGTGAACTTAATAGACATTTACAGAACTCTTAACCCCAAATCCACAGAATATACATTCTTCTCATCAGTACGTCACACTTACTCTAAAATTGACCACATAATTGGAAGTAAATCACTCCTCAGCAAATGCAAAAGAAAGGAAATCATAACAAACAGTTTTCAGACCAAAGTGCAATCAAATTAGAACTCAGGATTAAGAAACTAATTCAAAACCACACAACTTCATGGAAAATGAACAACTGACTCCTGAATGTCAACTGGATAAACAATGAAATGAAGGCAAAAATAAAGATGTCCTTCGAAACCAACGAGAATCAAGACACAACATACCAGAATCTCTGGAACACATTTAAAGTAGTGTCTAGAGGAAAATTTGTAGCAATAAACGCCCATATGAGGGGCAAGGAAACGTCTAAAATTGATACCCTATCATTGAAATTGAAAGAGCTAGAGGAGTAAGATCAAAAAAACTCAAAAGCTAGCAGAAGACAAGAAATAACTAAGATCATAGCAGAACTGAAGGAGATAGAGGCACAAAAAACCCTTCAAAAAATCAACAAATCCAGGAGCTCGTTTTTCGAAAGATCAACAAAACAGACCACTAACCAGACTAATAAAAAAGAAAAGAGAGAAGAATCAAATAGATGCAATAAAAAACGATAAAGGGGACATCAACACCAATTCCACAGAAGTACAAACTACCATCAATGATTACTACAAACAACTCTATGCACACAAACCAGTAAATATAGAAGAAATGGATAAATTCCTGGACACTTGCACTCTCCCAAGACTAAACCAGGAAGAAGTTGAAACCCTGAACAGACCAATAACAAGGACTGAAGTTGAGGCAGCAATTAATAGCCTAGCAACTAAAAAAAACCCAGGTCCAGATGGGTTTACAGCCAAATTCTACCAGACGTACAAAGAGGAGCTGATACCACTCCTTCTGAAAGTATTCCATACAATACAAAAAGAGGGATTCCTCCTCAACTCATTTGATGAGACCAACATCATCCTAATACCAACACTGAGCAGAGACACAACAAAAAAAGAAATTTTTGGCCAATATCTATGATGAACATTTACGTAAAAATCTTCAATAAAATACTGACAAACAGAATGCAACAGCAAATAAAAAAGCTCATTCATCATGATCAAGCACGCTTCATCCCAGGGATGCAAGGCTGGTTCAACATACACAAGTCTATACATGTAATCCATCATGTAAACAGAACCAAAGACAAAAACCACATGATTATCTCAAAAGATGGCAGAGAAGGCCTTTGACAAAATTCAACAGTCCTTTATGCCAAAAACCCTCAATAAACTAGGTATCAATGGTATGTATCAAAAAATAATAAAAGCTATTTGAGACAGACCCACAGCCAATATCATACTGAACGGGCAAAAACTGGAAGCATTCCCTTTGAAATCTGGTACAAGACAAGGATGCCCTCTCTCACCACTCCTATTCAATATAGCATTGGAAGTTCTAGCCAGAGCAATCAGGCAAGAAAAAGAAACAAGGGGTACTCAGTTAGGAAAAAAGGAAGCCAAATTTTCTCTATTTGCAGATGACATGACTGTATATTTAGAAGACCCCATTTTCTCAGCCCAAAATCTCCTGTAACTGATAAGCAACTTCAGCAGAGTCTCAGCATACAAAATCAATGTGCAGAAATCACAAGCATTTCTATACACCAATAACAGACAAACAGAGAGCCAGATCAAAAGTGAACTCCTATTTACAATTGCTACAAAGATAACAAAATACCTAGGAATACAACTAACAAAGGATGTAAAGAACCTCTTCAAGGAGAACTACAAACCACTCCTCAATGAGATGAGAGAACATAAACAGATGGAAAAATATTCCATGCTCATAGTGGGGAAGAATCAGCATCGCGAAAATGGCCATACTGCCCAAAGTAATGTATAGATTCAATGCTATCCCCATCAAGCTACCAATTACCTTCTTCACAGAACTAGAAAAAACCACTTCAAGCTTCATATGGAAACAAAAGAGAACCTGCATAGCCAAAACAATCCTAAGCAAAAAGAACAAAGCTGGAGGCATCATGCTGCCTGACTTCACACTATACTACAAGGCCACAGTAATCAAAATAGCATGGTACTGGTACCAAAACAGAGACACAGACCAATGGAACAGAACAGAGGCCTAAGAAGCAACACCACACATCTACAATCATCTGATCTTTGATAAGCCTGAGAAAAACCAGCAATGGGGAAAGGATTCCCTGTTTAATAAATGCTGTTGGGAAAACTGGCTAGCAATGTGCAGAAAGCAGAAACTGGACCCCTTCCTGACACCTTACACTAAAATTAACTCCAGATGGATTAAGGATCTAAACACAAGACCTAACACCATAAAAACCCAGAAGAAAACTTAGGCAAAACTATTCAGGCCAATATCCATGATGAACATAGATGCAAAAATCTTCAATAAAATACTGGCAAACCAATTGAAAGAGCACATCAAAAAGCTTATCCACCATGATCAAGTAGGCTTCATCCTGGGAATGCAAGGCTGGTTCAACATAGGCAAGTCTATAAACGTAATTCTATGCATAAACAGAACCAAAGACAAAAGCCACATGATTATCTCAACAGATGCAGAGAAGGCCTTTGACAAAATTCAACAGCCCTAGGGGAAGGACAGTGCGGGGGTGGGGAGGGCTAGGAGGGATAAGGAGGGGAGAAATACCAGATGTGGGTGATGGGGGGATGAAGGCAGCAAACCACCTTGCCGTGTGTGTACCTATGCAACAATCCTGCATGATCTGCACATCTACCCCAGAACCTAAAGTACAACAACAACAAGAACAACAAAAACTCTACATTTTAAAGTAATGAAATTCATAAAATTCTATTATCTAGTTTTTTAGTTTTTGTTCTTTGTATGAAGACATTTCCCATCCTTAGATGCAATAATGTTTTGTTTATGTATGCATTAGTTTTTATTATATCTTTCCTTCTGATTTGTTTGGGTTGAATTTTCCTTTTTTTTGTTAAAGTGAAATATTAGGTTATTAATTTTAGATTTTTCTTCTTTTCAAATATAGACATTTATAGGTATAAATTATCTTCTAAGTACTGCTTTGGATGCATCCCAGAACTTTCAGTATGCTGTAGTTTCATTTTTATTCATGTCCAAATATTTAATCATTTAAGCAATTTCTTCTATGATCCATTATTTAACAGTGTGCTGTGTAATTTTCACATCTTTTTGAATTTTCTTCTGTGATTGATTTCTAATTCCATTTTTGATAAGATAGAATACTTTTTGGGAAGTTTAATCATTATAAAGTTTTATTGAGGCCTGTTCTATGGCCTCTGTATGGTTTAAGTTGAATAATATTCCAAGTGCATTGAGAAAAATGTATAGTAGTCTGCCTATCCACAGTTTTGCTCTCCGAAGTTTCAGTTACCTGTGGTGCCATGTGATATTTAGAGAGACAGGGAGAGAGAGAGAGAAAGAGAGAGAGACACAGACCATATTTATGTAACTTTCACTATATTGTTATAATTGTTCGATTTATTAATAATCTTTTACTATGCCTAATTTATAAATCAAACTTCATCATAGGCATGTGCATATAGGAGAAAAACACACTATATATGTCAGTACTATTATCAGTTTCAGGCATCCACTCGGAGTCTTGAGACATATCCCCTGCAGATAAAGGGGACTACTGGGTATTTTGCAGTTATTGGGTAGAATGTTTTACATCTCTCTATGAGATTTACGTTAATACTTAATTAATTTACAATGTTGTTCAACTTTTCCACATCTTTGTTGATCTTCTGCCTAGTGATTCTACCCATTATTGAAAGTGAAGTACTGAGGTCTCCAGCTACTGTTATTTGTCTGTCTATTTCTTCTTGCAGTTCTGTCAGTTTTTCCTTAAGGCATTTTTAGACATTTTTGCTAGGTGTATATCCATTTATAATTTTTATGTCTTAAATTATGAATTCTTTTATTAAGATGTTATTTTTTGCCTCTAGTAACAATTTGTCTTAAAGTATATTTTGTCTGATGTTATTATAGCCACTCCATGACTATCTGGGTACTATTGAATGATCTATATTTTTTCCTAACATTTTAGTTTTAACTTTTTGTGTCTCTGAATTTAAAGCTTTTCTCTTGAGGACAGCATAAAACATACACTTGGAATCTGCTTCTTTGTAATTCTTAAAAGGTATATATTTTATCAATATATATCTTTGAATAAAGTACCAATTTACTTCTAACTTAATTACGGATAGGGTAGTCTTTATGTCTGATGTTTTATTTGTTTTCTATGGCTTACATCTGTGATTTTTTTTTCTTTTTTAGTTTTTCTGTTTTATCATTACTGACTTGTTTTCTGTTAAGTATTTTCTGGTATATCGTTTGAATGTCCCTGTGATTTATTTTAACATTTGTTCTTGAACTGTTTTCTTAGTGATTTCCCTTGGGATTACAGTTTACATCTAACTTAAAGCAATGTAGCTTGGACTAATAACAATGTAATTTATAATAAATAGTATACAAATATTTGCTTTGACATAACTCTTTCTCATGGTGTCTTTGTATTTTCATACAAAGTACATCTTTATGCATTATTAGTCTTTCTTCATAACTGAAAATTATCAAGTTGTGTATCTGTCTCATATTGAATAGGAGAATAAAGATGTTTTAAACAAAAATATATTCTATTATTTTTATTTTTGCTTTTAATAATATTTATTTTATCCTTTAAAATTAAAAAAAAATTGTGGGTATATAGTAAGTGTATATATTTATGGGGTACAAAAGAAGTTTTGATATAGGCATATACACAGGATGAAATAAGCACATGGGAATGGCGTATCCATCCCTGGAGTATTCATTATGCTTTATATGGATTCAAGTTGCTGTTTAATGTTCTTTCATATTAACCATAGGGATCTCCTTTAATATTTGTTGTACTACTAGTGATAAATTCTCTGTTTTATTTGTATCTTAATTTCTCTATTATTTTTGAAAAAATAGTTTTGCTATACACAGAAGTCTTAGTTGATAGTGTTTTTCTTTTAATGATTTCTGATAATAAATCTTTTGTTAATCTTACTGAGTATTGATTACACATGATGAGTTGCTTTTCTCATGCCTTTCAATGGTGTTCATCTTTTAACAGTTTGACTATGTGTCTCAGTGTGAATCTCCTTAGTTTATTCTACTTGGTGTTCATTGAACTAATTGGATATATAGATTCATGTTTGTCATAAAATTTGGTAAGGTTTTGACCATTATGTCTTCAAATTTTTTTATACCTTTTTTTCTCTCTCCCCTCATTCTGGCATTCTGAATAAGTGTAAAATAGTATGCCTGATGAAATTCTACAGATTTCTGAAGCTCTACTTGTTTATTTTTCCTACTTTTTTCTTTTCGGCCTTCAGACTGGATAATCTCAGTTGATCTGTCTTCAAGTTAACTGATGTTTTTTTCTTTTCAACAGTTCAAATCTGCTGCTAAACTGCTCTAGTGAATTTTTTCATTTCAGTAATTGTTCTTTTTAATTTTCCATTTTATTATTTTAAATAATTTCTAACTCTTTATTGATATTCTCTATATAGTAGGTATGAGAGGAAAATACATCTTGGGACCCCAAAATCACAAAGCCAAAGGGGAAAGTCAAGATGGGAGCTGCTTAGGGAAAACCTGCCTCCTATTCTATTGCTAAAAAAAGATAGCTACTAAGATAAAAAAGCTACATACCTCCCCGAAAAGGAATTTCCTTGTAGACAACAGACAATCAGAACTCAAAGTCATCCCTCTGTTCACTAAGGTAAATGAGATAAATGCATATCTGACTGTCCCCTTAGGAAAGGCTAATCCGAAACTCAAAAGAATGCAACCATTTGTCTCTTCCTTACTTCTGACCTGGAAGCCCCCTCCCTGCTTTGAGTTATCCTGCCTTTCTGGACCAAACCAATGTATATCTTACATAGATTGATCGATGTCTCCTGTCTCCCTAAACTGTGCTCTGACCACCTTGGGCACATGTCATGAGGACCTCCTGAGGCTACGTCATGGGTACACATCCTTAACTTTGCAAAATAAACTTCCTAAATTGAATAACTGTTTCAGATATTTGGGAGTTCACATAGGAAATCATTCTCATTCCCTTCTTTACTTCTTTATACAAGGTTTCCGGTAGTTATTGGAATATACTTCTATATTCCAATAGAATGTCAGTTCTTTATCTAGTAAGTCTGACATCTAGGTTTTCTCAGGGACAGTTTTTATTGACTTTTTTCATATGTATAGGCCTATTTTCTTCTTTCTTTGAGTGTCTCATCTTTATTATTGAAAACCGGACATTTAAAATGATGTAATTTTTAAGTTATAATAATGAAAGAAGATTATCAGCCCCCCACACCTGGGTTTGTTGTTGCTGCTGTTTGTTTGTTTATTGACTTATCTGGACTATAATGCAAAGTCCGAATTTTTGGTTGTATGTGGTCTACAAAATTTCTATTTGGTTACCTTCTTGGTCAGCTAATGATTGGTTAGAGATCATCTTAATGCTTTGAACCAATGTGTGTTGGGTACATTTCAATGCTTTGGTAGGCAGTTTAAAACCCCACCACAGACTTCTCTTTTTTGCTGTCTAGAGCCTTAAGGTCTGAGAACAATGATTTGTCTTCTCAAATCTTACCTGGCACAGGCCATGTGCACAGCATACATGAATGATTTCTAATTCCCAGGAATATGTGAAAGCTTTACTAAGTTTCCTATGGATATCTCATTTTCAAGTGCTTTTATTTTTTAAATTAGCCTCTTATCCTGAATTGGTAATGTTATATCAGGCAGCTGTAATATTATCCAGTTGTCATTATTTTTTTCTGTAAATGCCCTTCTAGTATGGCTGTTTATACTAAGCAATCTCTGAGTCTGGTCAAATAAAGACAAATCTTGAAGATGAAGTTTTCAGTGAGCTGTCATAAATAGTGACCATTATTTGAGAATGAGGCATGTGACGGGCTACAAATCAGTGCTACCCCTTCCAATGGCTCGTAGTCTATCATAGTTGCAAGGATGTTGGTTTTCAAGGTCACTACAAAGCTGGAAAGGGAGATAAAATTTGGAAATGCTAAATTATTACAAAGCTTACTGTTTTTACAGGTTCAACTTTTTTTTTTAACTAAATACTTCTCAGATGTGGCAAACTTTTGCATACTTTCCAGAACTTAAAAAAAGTTGATTTTGACAGGATTTTGGGGGCCATTATCCTCGTTATTGTTATGAAAGTGTAGATTTTCAGAGGGCTTTGTTCTTCCATTCCAATAGTTGAAACTGATTCTTATTTTTGCTTTAGAAAGTTCTCTAGTGCCATTCAGAAGTGGCTAGGCTACTTCTCAATTCTTGTAATTAGCATTATTGTTGTAGTAATGTAGCACAGCTACCATCCAGTCTCCAGGAGCTGTGATTCTCTGTATTGTCCTCATACAGGCAGCATCAAAAGTAGCTAAAATTTTGTTTAAATGGAAACTCCTGGGGCCCAACCCAGGTCTAGTGAATAAAAAACTCAGGTGGTTTGACACTGTAGACTATAGGCATAAGTTATTTTTGAAGTTTGTCTGAACTTGGAAAGGATTTGGAAGTAGCATAAATTTGAAAAATCATTCTTTACAAGGTAGGTGGTCCACGTGAAGAATATCTGATGTCAGAAGTCAAAGGTTATTGCTAGGAAAAGGCATACAGACAAATCAGATTTGACTACATTTCACCCATATCCCATTATGACTACTTTTCAGTTCCAGGCCTGCTTATTTCCCAAATCTTCTATACAATTATAGCAGTATAGTTTTACTCTTTCCCACTTATGTTCCCTTAAGCTTATTCTCATAAAATATCATAGAGAATTGTCTTTCTACAATTAATTTGGATAAGAGATGGAGATTTAGAACCAAGAGAATTTTAACTAGAAGCTTTCTGGTTCTTTAGTTAGCGCCGGTGGCATTATATATCCACTCATCATCTATTTATTCATTCATTTGTTGCACAAGTTCTCATTGAATAAGAAGATGGGGAATTCTGGACCTAGCTTCAAAGGCAGATGAAGGTATTAGGAAGATACTCCAAGTCTGAGAAGCATAATGAAACACTGTATTCACAAGAAACTATACAAACAACAACAACAACAACAAAATAACCAGGCTTGGTGGCACTTTTTGTCCTAGTTACTCAGGAGGCTGAGGTGGAAAGAGCTCGAGCCCAGGAATTTGAGGTTAGAGTGATCTATGATCATGCCACTGTACTCCAGACTGGACAACCAAGTGAGAACTTGTCTCTAAAAAAATTAAAAAAAAAAAAAGAAAAAATTTAACAAACAGGCTTGAGAGCTAGTTGCATAGAGATGAACATGAAAGACAGAAGACTTCTTTGGAAAAGAGAAGGAAAATTAAAAGGTAAAAAGAATGAATCTTGAGGAATGCTCAGAGTTAAAAGGATAAGAAAAAGCTATTATTTAAAAACAAAAATCCACTTGATTGCTAATGGGATATTTCTCGTGAAAGATATACTATGCAGAAGTGAGAAAATTTGGCTTCCTCAAAGAATGCTGATTTTCTCAAATTGTTGTCCTTGGCTGGAAAGGGAAGGGCAGGTATATGAAGAGAAGGTGATTGAAGGGTATAAAAATACACTTAGAAGAAATACGCTCTAATATTTGATAGCATAGTGGGGAAATTATAGTTAATAATAATTTTTGTGCATTTCAAAATAATTAGATGGGAATTATAATGTTTCCAACACAAAGAAAAGATAAGTGATTGAGGCAATAAATATTCCAACTACCCCACATAATCATTATACATTGTATACATGTACCAAAATATCACATGCATCCCAAAATATGTCCAACTCTAATACATGAATAAAAATATATAGTCCCCGGACCAGCAGTGTCAGCATATCTGGGGACCATTTCGAAATACAAAACCTCACCTCGCCTGCTGGATCGGAAATCTGGGAGTGAGTCCCAGAAACCTGTTTTTTTGACAAGCTTTCCAGGTGATTCTGATGTACGCTTAAGCTTGAGAGCCACCGCTGTAAGAAATTACATCCTGTGGTCCACAGAGGTAATTCATGGGGATTCTTATATTCTTGTGGAGAGTAACATGCTGATTAGGGAAGAGATTATGTTTTTGTCCTGTTTAATGGCTTGTTTTGAATGTTCTCTCTATTTATTAATTGAAGAGAAAAGTATCAACCTAAACTCAGGGTTTTGCCAGGCAGAAATTTGGTAGAATATACATTATTATTAGAAAGCATAGCATCAGAAAAGCCTTAAAGCATATGAAGGGCTTCTTAAGTAAGTCTTGAATTATTGCAAATGAGATCAATCCGTGTTGAGGTTTCAATTAGAAAAATATATAATTTTGAATTGGGTTGGAATATAGTCAAACCTAATCTTCCGTATTCAAAATCTCCTTCTTCAATGAGCAACAAAAAGAAACGAAGCTCATCTGAATCTCCCTAAAGTCTTATGAGAAACTAAATAATAAAAGAAAAATTCAATGTAATCCCAGCACTTTGGAAGGCCAAAGCAGGCAGATCTCCTGAGGTCAGGAGTCTCAAGACCAGCCTGGCCAACATGGTGAAATCCTGTCTCTACTACAAATATGAAAATTAGCCAGGCATGGTGTCAGGTGCATGTAATCCTATGTACTTGGGAGGCTGAGACAGGAGAATCACTTGAACCTGGAAGGCAGAGGTTGCAGTGAGCCAAGATGGCACCATTGCACTCCAGCCTGGGAGACAAGAAACTCCATCTCAAAAAAAAAAAAAGAAAAAGAAAAATTCAATTATGTATTGAACTTGCTAAGGCAGAAAAACTTTGGACATATTAGAATGATTCCAAAAAATAAAACAACAAACTCTTCTTGTCTGGTAAAACCAGAATTTTTGCATGTATACACCACATTTTAGAAAACAGAAAACACATAATGCTATTCCAGACTGTAAAAGTGAAGTATAATAACTCCCAGTTAAATTAATGGCTATGGTTAAGTGAGTGCCTACTACGTGCTAGTCTTTGTGTTAAGATTATTACTTTTTACATGGAAGCCTGTCAGGAGGCCTGTTATAATTTCTGTTTTACAGATGGCACTCCAGCTTGGATGGCAGAGTGAGACACTGTCTCAAAAAATCAAAATTAAAAAAAGTAAAACATATCAAGCTCTTGATTCCATTTTATAAGAAATCCTGTGAGAATAAATTTCTAACTCCTCAGACAGGAATGCTTCAAACCTTCTGGAGCTGACGAGACTTTCTTTCTTGATACATTTATTATTACTAATCACATCGCTAAAAATAGGAAATGGGCTTCTCTCTAGATGCACCAAGAGCCTTATTCCTGGGGTACATTTGGAATGTTAATGGAAAAGTCAGAAAGTACAGATTAAATTTTCATAGTGTACTAAGGAAACATTTGAAAATTTTCTCTCCTGAACGTTATTTCTGGTATCTTACATGAAAATATTATCAATATTATTTCTACAAAGAAAGACCATGGGAAAGGCGTCTTAGAGATGAAGTACTTAGAACATAGTATTGTGGTAACCTTAGCTACCACTCTGTAATTTGGGAGTTACTTATAGTACCTATCTTGAAGGGTGGTGGTGAGTATTACACTAGGCTGCACAGGTAAAACCCTTAGCACTGAGTCTATCACAGAGTCATATCATTGTCATCACTGTCATAGTCATCTTCATCATGGGTTTGCACAAACCCAAACAGCCTTCACACATGGCCCACAGCGATCTTCCCTCATTCACAGTGGTCAATGTAACCTCTCACTAAATAAGTGATAGTGTCTATTTGGACTGGGGTAGGATCCTCAGGACCCATAAATAAGGCCCAAGAGTCTCATTTGGCCTTTTTTTGCATTTAACATAAAAAAAAGTTAAAAAGTAAAACAAAATCTCTTTTGCTGTCAGATATTTGATGAACTATGTAATCCAGGCTTTGGCCAAAGGGGCAGGATACATGTGCTACTGAGTGCCATGGTGTTTAGAAGTTGATGTCCTGCAGAGTCAGAAAGGTACTTGTAAGTGAGGTCAGAGATCTGATTTACCAATGTATGCCTTTGGGAAGAAGGTATTTTGATCTTAGTGTCCTGCATTAGCTCTACGTCCCAGTTTATTTTTCAAAACCAGTGCAATCTCAGTACCTCAGACACTTTCCAAAGTACTCATTCCTTCTTTCTCCCTCTTTTGTAATGTATTTTTGATTGTTAAGTTTCTGTTACATAGTTACTATCCAATCAATAAACATTAGCCAGGTTTTTAGAGAAACAGGCTTGATTTCATGATATCACTCTTAGAAAGGCTTTTATTTATCACTCTAGTCCACAAAAGTTCACAGTTGATGCAATATACAGACAAGGCGGCTGTGCTGCCAGGAGCAGTTCCCATGCCTGAGGCTCCCCTTCGGGTCACACTGAATGAGCACAGAAGAAACTCAGTGATTGTCAAGAAACGAAAACAAACAAACAAACACAAACAAACAAAAAAAAGTGTCCAGAGTCTGGCCTTGAGTACAGATTTAGTGCATGTAAAAGCCTCTCTCTCCCACTGAACTCCCCATTGGTGAGTGTACGTGACTGCTCATCCCCCACGTTAATCATGAGTGCAAAGCTATGTGCCTGTATCTAGAGGCTACAATGGGAAGTGGCACTCAGATAATGGGATTCCTGTCAGCAATTGAACTAAATGACTCAGGTCAGTGGCCTCTTTGTTAGAACTGGGGCCAGGAGGAGCTGAATGACCCTGAGCAGGGAAGGTGGCGCCTGGGAGTCTAGGCAGCCCTGTAGGGTTGGACAGACATCAGGGAATTGAAGCCGATCCTGCAGGAAGCCAGGCTTTTGGGTCATTCAAACCTATTTCTGATGTAAAACTATTAGTTCTTGATTGGAGCTGTGATGGAGAATAGGGGTGAGCTGAGTTTTAGTAGCACAGGAAACCTAAAAAGTACGTCCCCATTGCTGCTTGTGACCTCCAGCCCATTGTAGGAAATTCAGAGCTTCGGAGAGCAGCTTCCTTTTTTTATTTTTTCAGTGAGCATCTTCTTTTATCCCACTGCTACTGATGTGCATATTTTATATGTCTGGAGGAACTTAGTCTAGATGAGTGGCTGGCAAACTTGCTACAAAGGGCCAGATGGTAAATATTTTAGGCTTTGTGGTTATACAGTCTCTGCCACAACGACTCAAGTCTGCCAGTGTAGTGTGACAGAAGCCATCGGCAAAACATAAACAAATGAGTGAGTCTGTGTTTGAATTATACTTTATTTATAAAAGCTGGCAGTAGCTGGAATTTGGCCCACAGATCACAGTTTGCAGACCTTTGCTCTAGACACTGGTTTTGCCTACCAAGCTTTTTTCCTACTAACACTAAGAGAGGACCAACAGATAAATCCATGGTGCTTTTTGACGTTGATGCAGCCACCTGATGTTCTAGTCTTGTGAGTGGCCTCCTTTGATGCACCTGAGTAAGGATGGGGTAGTGCTTGAGGCAAAGCTGTGATCAGTACCAACTTTCTACTGGTCCCAACCTTAAAGGAGAATTTTCTTCAGTGAATTTTTGGTTTAAGAATGAGATTTCCCCAAGTGTTGATCATATCCTCATCCAAATCTCCCTTCAAAAGTCAGGTAAGAATTTTCATGAAGCCACTTAAAGAAGTACTGAGGTTGTCCCAGTTGCATTCACAAAGGTGACAAAGAGATGGAATATATTCAGAGTTGATAACTTCAGCTAATTGAAGATTCCATGACATGCCATTTAACTAAAAGCTATTTAGTTGAAAGAAGTGATTGCTATTACTGATGATTTCATTCTTCAGAAGATTGTAAAAATAAGGTTCTACTGCATAGGATATCATTAAGAGTAATAAGAAAAAAACAGGCTGGAGATGTAAATTGACAGGAATGTTGAGGAGGAATGATGACATCATTGGAGATTTTCATTATGTCCATGAATTGTTGAGTAGAGGCAAAACAAATAACCAGAGGAAATAGATTCTTTCCTAAAAAAGAAAAACGTAAAAAGAGGAATTTGTGGGAAAAAAGGATAAAAAAGATTTTTGTTTTTCGTGCCTTAGGCCAGAAAATTAGCAAAATCCTGGCCTGACATTTGATTAAATGATGAAAATGACTCATAATAAGATCTTACTTTCTTCCAGATAGATCACACAGGTAAACTAAAATAGTGACTCAAAAAATAGTAACCATGGATTTCAGACAAAACATTGATCCTTTTCTCAGGTTTTACCCATCTTCTCCTTTAATGTATTTTTGAGATTTTTTTGAAGATCCTGTGCCTTGAGGATATTTGTTAAAAGAATATGGTTTTAAGCCTCACCCCAGTATTACTGAGTTAGAATTTCTAGGTATGGGCACTAGGGTATCTGTGACATTAATGGACATTTTAGTAAATCTCAGTCATACTGAAGTTTGAGAAGCATCAGCAGTCCCATCCTGTTGGCCAAAACCTTCTCTCATTCATTGGGCAAGTATTTGGAAAAGATGCAATTTTATAGATTGACTTGTCTCCCCACAAAATTCATTATATTGGAGCTCTCGTTTCATTATTAGTGTATCCTTGAAATGGGTAATTGAAGTTAAATGAGGTCATGAAGGGTGGGGCCCTAATCCAATCTGACTGCTGTTCATAGAAGAAGAAATCTGGGCACACACAGAGACACCAGGGAAATGAGTGCACAGACGAATTACTATGTGTGAGGATGCAGCAAGATGGCCATCTGAAAGCCAGGAAGAGAGCCCTTAGGAGAAACCAACCCTTTGGACACATTGATCTAGGGCTTCCAGCCTTTACAACTGTGAAAAAATAAAATTTTGTTGTTTAAACTACCTCATCATGTGGTATTTTTATGGCAGCCCTGGCAAACTAATATGAAGGATAATCAGATTGTTGGGGTTTGCAATCCACCAGCTGAACTCCACCACTGTATAACATTGAACAAAGTATTTGTCTAAGACTCACTTTCTTCATCTGTAAAATCAAGATAATCACAGTATCCACTTTGCCAGTTTATTGAGATGATTAAATGAAATGCAGGTGACCCTGGAACACTGCACTGGTTAGGGGTGCCATCTCCCACACAGTTGAAAATCCACACAGAATTTTTGACTCCCACAGCCTACTGTTGACTGGAAGTCTTACCAATAACATAAGCAGTCAATTAACACATATTTTGTGTGTATACTGTATTCTGAGTTACTAGTAGTATATACTGTAGTATATACCATATTCTTACAATAAAGTAAGAGGAAAGAAAAGTTATTAAGAAAATTAAGAAAGAGAAATATATTTACTATTCATTAAATGGAAGTGGATCATCATAAAGGTCTTTATCTTTGCTGTCTTCATGTTAAGTAGGCAGAGGAGGAGAAGGAAGCAGGGTTAGTCTTGCTGTCTTTGGGTGGCAGAGGTGGAATAAAATCCATGTGTGAGTGAACTCACAATATTCAAACTCAGGTTGTTCAACGCTCAACTGTAATCCATTGTAGGGACTCAGAAAATGCTTGCATAAGTGAAGTTCATAATGCTGGGTGCACCTTTTGCAGCATCCGGAGGAAGGCAGAGGAGTGGGGAAAGTAGGCAATGGTGAATACCAAAGTGGGGATCAGAACCTCCTCCCTCCTTGACTTTGCTTTTCTACTTTCCTCTCTTTTTTCTACCTTTTTAGTCACTAATTTAGTCTCTGGACCCCTCCTTAAGAACTTCTATTTTTTTCATTGACTAAATAATCAATTAATGAATTCAATCACACATTCTTTAATTTATTCTTTGAGCAGAGTGGTTGAGCACCAGTTTTCTTGGAGAGCGCAGGGGTAGAGTAGGATCATGGTTTCACTTCTTGGCACATAACACAGGTGACATTTCTGCACTAACATTTATGGTTTAGAAGGGTCCATTATGTACATTTTCAAGTTTGGATGCAACAGCCATCCTGGAAGATGGACCAAATAGGTATCATTCCTATTTCCGTATGTGAAAACCAAGGCTAGTTACTGCAGAGCTGTTAGCTGGGGTTGCTTGAGTGGGAACTTACTCTGACACCACTGAACGATGTTGAAGTGTTACTCAAGTGCAACCACATCAAGCTGTGTATGACAAGTTCTGTAAGAAAACTGTTGACTCAGTATTGTAGCTTCAGGTGGAAAAAATTCATGTCTGGATGAAGTAATCAGGAAAAGCATAATGGAGGAGGTGGGATTAAAACTGAAATTTGAAGAAAGAGAAGAAAACTCTAACTTTGTTTTCTTAATATGAAAAAGAAAAATCCCTTAAATCTGGGGTTTGAAGTAAATTCATATGTCACAAAGAGTAGATGTGGTATGCTTCAGATCATCTATCTCATTGCTAATAAATAAATGAAATTCAATATAATTATTTGCCGGGTTCTGTTTAGTTGTTTGTTTATTTCTATTTAAGCAATCAAGTTTTAATAAAACATGGGAAGAGATAAATCAAGCTTAATGAGTTTCCAAATACACACCTTTTATTCAGGCCCCCACCAGGCTTTCTCTTGGGTCCCTGTCAATGTGACGAGTGGGGAATGACCAAGTTGATGAAGATACTCAGAAGGCAGAGAGAAACAGGAGCACTTCCAAGAGTTGAGATAGAAAGAATGGTTTTGCTGATAGCTGATA
The DNA here is from genome assembly GCF_009761245.1 of Sapajus apella. Taxonomy (NCBI): domain Eukaryota; kingdom Metazoa; phylum Chordata; class Mammalia; order Primates; family Cebidae; genus Sapajus; species Sapajus apella. Next base: position 5,071,886 of record NW_022436992.1, on the reverse strand, counting down.
AAATTAGGCTTTTACATATTTTAAAGGAGTAGGTGCTGCTTCCTAGAATGTTTATTCTGAAGTAATCGTAAAAATAATTAGCCACTTTACATAATCATTATCAGTTGATGATATAATTGTATAGTAATAGAAAGCATACCATTGATTATTATACTGCAGATTAATAAAAACACATTTTACTCTAAATTAGTCTCATTCAAAGCAGAAAAAAATAGAAAACGCATAGCTGAACCATGATGTAATGTTAGAAACCTCGATGACACTTTTTCTTTGATGTTTAAAAATCTCAAGCCAATTCATTCATGTTATGTAAGTTAGGATGACAGACTGAGATCAGCTTCCTCATTTTCTGTGCGTGACACACACATAACTTTGGGAGAATACAAAACTTCTATTGAATAAATTGGCCCTTGTTTATTCTCTATTGAACTGAAAATGACAATAATTCATCATTAACAAAACATATACTCATTCGGCATAAATATTTTTAAATTTATAGAACGTGCAAAAGTCTTTCTTTTGTCTTGTTTGTTTCTGAACATTGCTTAGTGCTGCAGATTCTCCCCCAGGGTTTTTATCTGTGAAGTGCAGTAGTTCATTTACATATTTCTAGTCTCATGAAAATTTAAGGGTATAAGACCAAGAGACGGATGTCTACTTGACATTCAGGCTGCAAACAGCCCTAGATCAATTAAATTTTTGTTATTTTTCTGTTTATTTTAGCCATATGATGGACTAAATTAGTATATCCAATTAAAAAACTTAATAGCAAGTTAAATTCGTACTTCAGATAAATAATGTAGACCCTTATGGTGATTTTAAAAAAACAAAACACACATTTTTGTTTGTATTCTTTTGGTAGCAACATGTTCTCCCAAACTCTTCTTTAAACTATAATGGTGTTAATGACGTATATGTCTGTGTAAACACCTGGAGGATTCACAAATAAGATTTTTTTAAAAATTCTGAGCTTTTGATGTATCTGTGCACTGCATAACCCCAAACTGCAAACTAGGTTAAATTTGGTAGTGTTCACCTTGGCTAGAGCCAAGATAGATAAATAATGATTAAAATGCAGGTGAATTTTTATTTCACAGGGGAAAAAGATTTCTGAGATGAAGCCAAGAAAAATATTGAATACTGGACAAAGTGTTTATGTTAAGGTGGGGAAAGGATAGAAAATAAATAAATAAATAAAGAGGAGAGAGAAAGAAAAAGGATGGTGGCCGTGTATTAGGGCCCAAGAGTAAACTGGTGAGATCAGGGAATGAAGTAGATTTCAGTAACTGCATCTGCCCTCATTGGATCTTTGCAGAAAGTCTGGAGCCCAACAATGTAGAGTGGGAGGAGGGCAGAGGTAGAAGACTCTCAAATGTATGCTTTGTACACTATTATGCAACCAGCCTACATCATTACTGTAAAATTCTGTACCTGTGTTTGTATATGAAACCTTGTTTTATATTTCTTAGTTTTTAAATATGTCTGTAACTTCAAAAATTGGGGACTCAAATAGTCAATAATTCTGTTCACTAAATATTTCTGGTTTGATACTACTGGGAAAGTTCTGGTTTCCTTGTGGTTGGATAAAGCCATGTAGCCAATGCTGGCAAGTGAATTATAAGCAAAAGAATCACGTATACATTCTAGAGAGGACCGTTAATTGCTCATTTAATACCTCCCTGAAGTCTTCTTCCTTCTGGAACAGTATGACCTACTCCATCAGCCTGGGTTCTTGAGAGAGTGAAGTCACCAGCCCCTCTAAAATATGATGGATAAATAGAGTTGATGACAAATAAACCTTTGCTGTTTTAAGCTACTGAGATTGAGGGACTGTGTTAACTTGTTTTCCCGGGTCCACAAGGGGCATGGTTTCAAAGGCAAGAAGTTCCCAGCACCATGCCTCCACCCACCTCCCCATCCAGAAACCTATCCTTCTTTGTCTAACTTTACCGCTAGGTAAAATTCCAGGTGAGCTTCCTTTGTTCAGAAAGCCTGCCAAAAGCCCTGGAAGGAGGGGCTCTGTTGTGGGCCCAAGCAAACAATCTGGAATCAAAGTCAAAGATCAATCACTCCAGAGGAAGCTTGAAAAAACTCCTATCATTGGACAAGAACATGAATGGGGCAGGAATAACTTTGAAGTTAAAAGCCCACTGCCCTTTACCTGTGTGGACTCCTTCTCCAGATCCCCTCCCATGGCAACGTGGGACCTGTCTGTCTTCCTCTCTACCTGTGCGGATTTCCCTCTCTGGGATCCCCTCCTGCAACAGCGTGGGAGTTCTCTCTACTTCTTTCTCTCTCTGCCTAATAAATCACGCTCTACAAAACTCTTTGGGTCCATGATATTTGTAGGAACAGTAAGCCCACCACACCTCTAGGGCCTCTTCCCCCATTCCTGGGGCAGGGGAAGCCAAGCACCTGTAACACCTGGTTACAAGATATAGGGGCTGGTTGGTATCAGAATAACCTAGGTTACCAGGCAGAAATATCTCTTCAATTATGTTTTTAGATTTTCTGTTTCTGGGCCAGTTCTGGTTGAGTAAAGACAACAATTATTTCAACAGTTTTATTCTCCCCTTAACACAGTAAAATCAAATCCCTGCCTTAAGGTGCAGGGTCTGTGTCTTATTTTATCTCCCCAAACAGGATCTCTACTCTCTGTGGCTCTCTTTTCATATTTGGTCTTTATACTCTCTTTCCTTGCCTCCTCACATCTGGTTTTGAATACAGCTATAGAATTGCAATCATCTTTCATTTCTCAATGGTTATTTTACCAGTCCAGCTCTTTTCTAGGACCAGAGTCTTCCTGGAATGCCCACTTTAATGTCAGAGAGCCCACTGCCTGCCTTTGCCAGGAAAAGGTCTGGAGCTCTGCCTCTTTGGCCAGTCCAGGGTTTGGAGTTCTGCTTTCTTTGGATAGCATTCCCAAATCTACCCCCACCAGTCAGTCTGATTCCTGGCTGGAAGCTGTGCCTAACTGGAAGTGTCAGTGCCAACCTGTGCTGAAACACGGACTATGAGTAGGGTGCTTCCTTGGACTTGGTGTTTGGCCTATGTAGCTATGTCTCTAGAGCCTAATGCTGAAGCTGAATCCATTTTCCAAATGTTGGCTTCACTACAGTGTTCAACTCTGCACTTGATTCTGCCTCTTTCTTCTTTCATGCTGGTTCCATATGGGAAAGTATGACCCATGATGGCTCAGAAGCAAGTTCAGAAGGGAAAAGTGATTCCCTGATGAGCTAATTTGGAAATAGAAAGCTTAGTAAACAGACCAACAAAAGAGCATTAATAACAAGGTCTGGAGAGAGAAAAAGATTATGAATTTCAGGTTCTAATTGCTTAGAGTCAACAGGCAGACTGGCCAAAGCACATGCCCAGAGCACAGAAAGGTAATCTGAGACAGGTGGCTGGACTTATTGTATAGGTCCTTGGAGCACTAGGTCAGGAACCTAAAGAAGACTTCAATTATTCATATTTCCAGGGTAATTAGACACAAAGAAAAAAGAGTAAACTGTTTCCAAAGGAAAGCAAAAACAGAGACAGCCTATTAGGGTGCCTGTGATAGCACAGCAGCTGCATTTCTAACTCTAGCATTCTATTTAGACCAGTGTTTCTCAAAGTGGCATCCACACATCAGTGGCCTAAGTACCATGGGTTGGGTCAGGTTGACGATGTGAATAAATGGACCTATGAAATAATAATACTTAGATGAATGTGTGAAGATTCTGCTGTCTGTTAAGAAGAACATGGGTCCTTTGTCAAAGAGTCTAAAACCAAAAAGGACAGACAGAAGCCCAACAAATTGTTAAATAGGTTGCCATAAGCAAGCACACATGTAGAAATTATTTACGTTTCTACATTTAAGGAAGAAAATTTAAGGGAGAAAATAATTTCTGGAAGCATTTGTTATCTTGAGACTTTTTGGTTTTAACATGAAAGGAGAGGGAAAAGGCCAAACGTGAGAATAAAATAGTTAAGTAAGCAGGCTTTGATAAATAAGACATAGTATGTTATGAAAACACAGATGAAGGATTCTTTATTTCAGATTAAGAGACCGCGTTAAGTTTTCATTAATGAGGACATAAAGCAGATGAGCTTTTTAGAGGAGGATATTGTGGAGAATAAGGTATATTCTAAGAGGAGGGAAAAGTATAACCAAAAGCATAGAAGTGGAGAAAACCTGCACAAATGTTCCATTTTAAACCATCAGCTACCAAATGTTGCTTCGCAGGGTTATGTCATTATTACTGTCAACAGGTAGCTTATTAAAAGACTCCTGAGTCCCAGATGTGAGGATTTTGGCTTAGCAGTTAAAGTGGGCCCAGAGGAACTATAATTTTGAAAGGTTTCTCATATCCATCGGTGATCTTTGTAGATGAGTAGAATCTACTCCAGAGGCATTACGGAGAAAAGTATTAAAAAGACCCTGTTGAACAATTTTATACTGTTGGTGGAAGTGTAAATTAGTTCAACCATTGGGGAAGACAGTGTGGCGATTCCTCAAGGATCTAGAATCAGAAATACCATTTGACCCAGCAGTCTCATTACTGGTTATATACCCAAAGGATTACCATAAAGACACATGGACACGTATGTGTATTGCAGCACTCTACCGTAGCAAAGGCTTGGAACTAACCCAAATGCCCATCAGTGATAGACTGGATAAAGAAAATGTGGCAGATATACACAATGAAATACTATGCAGTCATAAAAATAATGAGTTCATATTGCAGGGACTTGGATGAAGATAGATGCCATCATTCTCAGCAAACTAACACAGGAACAGAAAACCAAACACTGCATGTTCTCATACATAAGTGGGAGCTGAATAATGAGTACACATAGACACGTGGAGGGGAACATCACAAACCTGGCCCTGTTGTGGGGTGGAGGGCAAGGGGACGTAGAGTATTAGGACAAATACCTAATGCATGTGGGGCTTAAAACCTAGACGATGGGTTGATAGGTTCAATAAACCACCATGGCACACATATAGCTATGTAACGAACTTGCACCTTCTGCACATGTATCCCAGAACTTAGTAAAATAAAATAAAGACCCTATTTAACCCTGTTTACTAGCAGCATGTATAAGTGCATATATATGCAGTGAATTAAATATGTATTTAATCAAGTATATTAAATAAATATTTAATCCAAATGGCCTACTGTCACTGGAATATAGGCAGAAGAAGCGACATGATGGGGAAGGTGATGTACTTGTAGTGGTTACACCAAAATGAGATGACAACCTTGATGAGTGGCAAAGCAGCCAGTAAACAGGATGCCTCTGGTTTCTCTCTCTAGTACCTGCTAATACTCGTGAGGAAGTGGTAAGGGCCTATGTGGGAACAATGCCTCAAGACCCAATATACTAGATGTTCAATTTTACTAGTATTCCTGTCTCTTGAAGACTCTGACTTCAGAAGATGGAAGCAGGTGACCAGTTTCAGAACGGGAAATGAGAAAATCACAGTAAAAAGTAAGTCAAGGAAATTCTTTGGATAGGTCAAATAAATGTTATTTTATACTAAATTGCATAGCATTCTGTGATAGGCATTTAACTCTAAGTGTATCTAAGGTTAAAAAATGTGATTGCCTATTTTAGTACTAACATTGCCATTTGTTAAAAAAACAAAGACCTTTTAATGTGACTTTTATGTGTTGGTGAACCAAATTCCTAGCATAAGTTAATGTGGACTAGTCTGTTTTATTCTTTAATGTAGTGAGATTAGAGATCATAAAGGTGGGATGGCAGGACTTGATATTGGGTAAGATTTTGACAAGGAAGAGTAAGGAAGAGTTTCAAAAGGGTTAGTTTATACAAATATGCAAAGAGAGTGCAGAGCAAGTGAAGGAATGGCAAACAACTTTGTCACATTTTCTCTGCCTTTTGAAGATTTCAAAGTAATGTCCTTTAAGTTGCTTTGAGTACCTAACATCCTAAGTGCCTCCTAATGCATCCATTGTTTGTATTTATTCCACTTAGTATATATCAGAGCTACTTTGACACCTACATTTCTTATAACCTTTATTTCAAAGTGCTTGACATTCTAGAAGGTTTTGAAAACTCGAAATAAGATGTCTTACTCTGGAATAAAGTGAGAGGGGGAAGAAATATATGCATTCAAATTACCAGGGAAAGTATATGAAATGCTTTCCTTGTACAGCAAAATGAAAACCAAGTTTTCCTGTCTACCAATGTGAAAGCACTAGAAGATTCAGTAGTTACTTTTAAGACTGAGAAAAGAGATGTTTAAGCTGGAAATGATGAAAGGCTTTTTAATTAAAGCAGCATGAAAGATGGGTCTGCAATTTACACTGATTGTTTTTTATCATATACTTCTTCGTAACTTCAGTAACTCCTGGGGAGATTGGGAAGCCAAGCGCTGCATTTCCCTTTGCCTATCTTGGTTGCTAAATATTTCCCATTCATTATAACGCATGGCCTGCGAGAACCATCCAATTTCTCTATGTCCTTTCCACTCTTCAGACCACAATGATTATGAATGGGCCTAGATAATAGCTCCTACTCTCCTCTCTCTCTCTCTCTCTCTGTCCTACTTTCAAAGATAACATTTGTTCCTTACTGCTGTAAATAGCCATGCCATGCAAACATAAGACAGGGTTTTTAATGTGCCATTTGCTGTCATTTAGGAAGGTGGACAGCCTCCACACCCCCAATTTCAACAAAGGACTGGTGGTATTTAATTGAGAAAAGAAATGCTTTTCAAATCACATGGAATTTAAGAAATAGTTCCCAAGGTCAAACTGGATGTGATGCTGTTGTGGCTTCTTAAATTCAGCTTATTTGTACTTCATATTAAAGCCCAAAACAGCATTTGGGGCTCAGCATCAAGATTGCAGGGAGTGAACTAGCTCAAGAATGGGTTAACATCTGTCTGCTTATGCGCTATGCCATGTGATGGAAAATTAGGAGGTAAAAATATACTTCCCATATACTTCCCTCAACAGCTTCTTACTGCCTTAGGTCTCTTCCACCAAAGCCCTCTAAGAGCAAGGATATTCTAGTTTCTGCATAGAAACTACATAGTAATTCACCCTCCCCCACCACCATGTTTTATTTCCACATACTTTTCTCTATCTAAATTCTATCTATTATTCAAGGTCCATACTCTAACTCAATATTTCCATTTAATTATGTTCATTATTTTCCCAGATCAGACAGAATGTAGGAAGAATGTCATGAAATTTGCCATGTACTCCTAAGTTGTTTATGTCATTGTCTGAGAATTTTTGGTGAACTATTCTTGCCTCTTAAGTATTAATGAAAGCTCTATTCCGAAAGGCACTTTGGCTTCTTTTGCTTTTACTTTCATCTCCAGGACCTCTGTCTTCCTTTAGATTTACCAAAGGAGATTCACAAACGCATTTTTATATGTTGGATACCTAACTTTTTAAAATAGAAAAACTCACACAGTATTGACATGTTAGAGTTAGGAAGTTAAGTGGAACATCTCAATATGTTATTCTTCTTTTCATCCCCATATCACTGACAGGTGGTCCTTCAGGCTTGCCTTAAATACTCCCAGAGATAAAACATTTATTAAAATTTAATAGTTTATTTTATTTTGGGACAGTTTTAAATGCTACAAAATTCCCCCTAATGATAGCTTAATGTGCTCTTCAATAACTTCCATTCGTTGTGCTAATTCTACTTTCAGAAATGTCGTAAGATAACTTGAAACTTTCTTCTTTTTTGGTAGTAGTGTGTATTTGTCGGGGTTATCCAGAGAAACAGAATCAAAAAGATGTATACACACACATATCCAGAGGGAGAGAGAGAGGATAAAAAGAGAAAATTATTATGAGAGATTGTCTCATGTGACTATGGAAGCTGAGAAATCCCATGATCTAATGTCTGCAAGTTAAAGGCTCAGGGAAGCCAGTGGGGTAGCTCTAGTCCAAGACTCAGACGCTGAGACCTGGAAGAGCCGGCGGTATAGGTCTCTGTCTGAGCCTGAAGGCCCAAGTACAAAGAGTACTGATGCCCAGGGGCAGGAGACGATGTCCCACCAAGCAGAGAAACAGAGTTTACCTTCTTCCATCTTTTCGTTCTACTTGGTCCCTCAACAGATTTCATGATGCCTATCCCCATTAGTGAGGGTAACGTTCTTTACTCAGTCTACTCATTCAAAGGATAATCTCTTCCAGAAACACCTTTACAAATATACCCTGAAATAATGTTTTACCAGCTATCTGAGCATTCCTTAGCCCAGCCAAGTTGATACATTAAATTAGCAATCACATAGTCTTTTAGATATGCCAAGGCAAACATGCTTGCATTGCTAGGTATTTGGTCAAGATGGAACTCACCAGCAAAAGCTTTCATAATCAGGCAATGCCAGTTCATCACCCACAACTCACAGAAACTTCAGATCAGATGGAGAGAAGCTTGATGAGAAACCTCTTGTGCCCCAGAGAGCTTTGAATGAACACTGGACAGACAGACAGAAGTCATATGCTGCTGGGACCTCTGAACAAAGAGAAACCTCTGGAAACCTTAGTTGATTTCTCAACTGAGGTATAAACTTCCTTTACAAAGTGTCTGCAAAGTAGCCTCTTTTGTCTGGCTTAGAAATCTTTACCAATGCATGAGTGGCAACATCCTTGAATAACAAGCAAGTATGACAATAAAGTCATGTCATTGAAAGGTCAGATGCAGCCCGTGTATTTAAAGTTGACTTGATAGTTTTTGATCAATTGAATCAAAACTATGAAGATGCAAATACTTCAGTGAAGTCTGTGAAAATTAGAGTATAAATCATAACAAAGGTAAACATTTTTTCAGTGACTAGGGGCACAGTGAGGGTCTTGAAAGAGGATTGTCCTGACACCTAGGAGATTTGACCTTTTTTTTAAAAATTAATTTACATGAATTTTGGGTATATGCATCTCAGTTTATTCTATTGTAAATTAAGGAAGCTGGAGTGGGTGACCATCAAGGCTGCTTGCAGTTCTATCTTTCCCTTTTTAAACACACTTTTGAGTTCTTCTACTTACTCACTATGGTGCATTGGAAAAGCTCTTCAACATCTTGCTGAGAGGATAAAGCCAAATGTTTACTCTTATAATTGACACAACCAATTTGTCCCTGAAAAGTTCTACAAAAATCCAAGAAAATCATCCTATAGGGATCAACTACCTTCAGTGCTTACCTGTTTTCTAAGTTTTCCTCAAAATTGTGCCTGATCCCTGCTCTAGACTCTATATAGTGTAGTTCAAATATTATTTGAATTCAAAGCAGCTTTGGAGATTGCAACCCTCTTATCTTACAGTTCAGGCATACTGGGCTGCAGTGCAGGGTTTCTTTACGGCAATGTTATAGTAGAAGAAAATTTTGCAATGCAATTTTCAGGAAAACTAAAACTAGGAAATACTTTTTATAATGTTAAAAGCCACCTTCTAATTTACCTGTTTTATATACTTGGTAAATATTCCTGTACAGAACCACCTCCCCACCTATAAAACCACATCTATTTGCAATCATCCAGATGTTGCTGGTCTCTAAAATCCTGCCTTTTTTATAGTTGCTTGCTTAAATTGAAGAAAAGGAAAACTAAAACCTCTGATAAAAGCACAATCAAATCTGGAAATATGCATTTAGACTGCTTAGAGTAAGTAAATTCACAGACTCATTACCGGCTTATCATATGTTCCGTGCTGTGTGATTCAGGATTGGGAGGGACTGCCACATATGACTGTATCTCTTTAGACCCAAGTTGGGATGACAGACTAATGTGTGCCAAATTCATAAAATCTTCCATTTTATGGAAGAAGACTAATGTGTGCCAAATTCAATAAAATCTTCCATTTTATTGAAAAGGCATGGGAATAAATGGCGGAGTAATGCTGCTGCCTTCAGGGTTATAATGGTGAAACTTCTCATCCCTGAACAACCTGGGTTTTGTTCATTCTTAGTCATAAAACAAAATAGAAAATAACAGAAAAATATCAACCCTACTGCAATTTTACTCCCTGTGATACCTTTCTCTCTAAACCAGACTCTCAGGCACAAGTGCCTGGGAGGCTCTTTATAATACTTTAACTGTATATCATTTTGCAACAAAATTTCTGTCCAGTTTTGAGATTATAAAAAGTTGTTTTGTAATGTCCCTCTGCACAGAAGAAAGTGGTATAATAAATTGCAGCAGCAGCAGCACATATTTATAAACAACATTAACAGAACTGTCCTGATTGTGGACATAAGAGACTATGGGGGTTCTGGGGACCTGTAAAACTGGATATTTTGAAGACTATCATACTTAATATTGTGTACATTATGAGACTGAACTTATCTACGTTTACTTCAGATAATGGGCTTGGAATGAGACTGAAAAAAACTACTGTCTTCCTCTCTCAGATTTTTCTTCCACCCTCCCTTCCTTTTCTCATTTCCAGAAAGATAACAAGGGCAAAAGGCAAAATTATAAAAAGAATTTCTTTTGAATACAAGTCTGGGATATTTCCCTGCCCCAAAATAGTAACATAATCACTTTCTATCCACCAAAAAGCTTTAGGATTTTTAGGATTTGTATTTGTGTGACTCATTTATTCCACCTGAAGGTGCTTAGCTCAAGTAAATTGTTGGGCAAATGTGAAAATATATTTGCAGAAGGATCTTAACCACAATGGTACCATTCCATTCAGTTCAACAAATATGTTAGAAAACCCACTATGAGTTAGTAACTAGTTAGGTACTAAACATTTTAAAAGTGAGCTAAGTAGACATAAGTGTATACAAGAAAGAAAGGGACAGGTATGCAATATGATAAGTGCTATGGGAAGGGCCCTTTGGGTGCTATGGGGGATTGGAGGATAGCCACATAACGCAGACCAAGGAGTGAGTGGGCAGCAAAGGCTTCCTGGAGATTTCTACGTGTATTTCAGCTCAATTAACAAACAAAATGAGCGTATATTTATATAATGGAATATTATGCATTCATAATGCATGTCATTATTTACTTATGCTAATGAAAAAATGTTCTTAATATATTGTCTAGTGGAAACCACACAGGCCAACGTAAGGTACATGCAGTAGGATCTATGTTTTTATAATACAGAATATATTCATGTGCATTATAGCCATATGTAGAAAATTTCTGAGGTTAACTGCAACCATTCTTGGTAGCAATTTCTCTCTTTTTTCCTAGTTAAATATATCTAAAATTAATCTACACTATTTCAGTAATTAAAAGCAAAGAAAGGAATGCTTACAGAGTGAGGCAACCAGCATAGGAAAATAAGTGGTACTGAGCCTGAAAAGGTGAGAGATGTTCTATCTGGTCATCCTGAGCAATCCTGCTGCCTTGGGCAGGGATGCTTTATCAGACCTCTCCATGACCCAGAGAAATATCCTTCAGGTCAGTGCCACCCTCAGAGTCATCACTGAGACAAGAAACATTGTAACTAAATCATGTATGCTTAATATCAAGAGAAGAGGGTCCTGGTAGAGAATGTGAGCAAATGAGCTCCCAAACCATTATAAATGGTTATTTAGGCATTCTGCTTCAAGTAAACACCTCATGTAAATGTACTTCTGAGAACACAAGCATCTCTGGGTAAAAGTTCAGCTTCGGGACATTCAATACTCAGGAGCAAATATTATTTAGACTGAAAACTCTCAAACTGCATATTTAGAGTGATAGGTAACATCTCCTTGATAAATGACATTTGAAGGATAATTTGGTATTTTCCATATTGTTAGGTAGTTTGAACAAGACCACAGGAAAATATGTCTTCGGATGCATACGATAATGGCTATCCATATGACAATAGGCCTCACAATTTTTAACCATATATCCCTATTAAAAAACAAATAAACAAATTTAGAGCATACTCTACAACATATGTATATTTATTTATACAATACTTACATATATTACTGTTCTATACCGTCTGAAGCTCTTGTTGCCACTTTAGGGGATACTGTTTTAGGGAAATAATACCTACATTTGATCTTTTCTCTCCTCAATTCCTAGAGTCACCATTGTCCATGTCAAAGACATGTATACTTGGTTTTGATTATTGTTTCCAAATAAAGTATAAAATGGGAACTTTTTAATGTCTAGTTTGGTAAAATTATACTTAATCCCTAAGCATGTATATAATAGTCATCATAGTGTGTAGGAATAGAAAGACCATGATAAAAAAAAATTGCCAATATTGGTGGTCAATACTGTGTTCTACTTACACCATTTGACTTAATTGATTAGGATTATCAGAACACTGCTTTATGTTGAGATGCCACATGCATGCCAAGAATGATGAAAGACATTAGGTTTTACTATACATGCAAGGTACAAAGTTAACCTGCCACAGTTTAAAGCTGTCAGAGTCAAGAAACTCCTAGGTCAGAGACTAAGGACTGTATTACTCATGGCAGGGTAAGCAGCAGGTGCTTCATGTTTGCATCAGTTGTCTTGCCTCTCAAGTCTTGAGGAACAATAGAGAGAAGCCTGGATAGATGCTATGCATGCAATGAGTATGCACCAAAGAAGCCTGAGCATAGAAAACCCAACTCTTTTGTAATGGAATGAAACCAAACATGCCCTTTTCTCCAGGGAAACATTGCTATTATTATTCTGGAAAGGAAACAAACAAATATGCCCTCTGCTGTGGAGAGAGATACTGTCTTCTAAAACTGCCTACATAAAGCCATTCTTAGAAGAGATAGTCTAGAACAAAATGGAAGTTAGTGACTTGCTTGCACAATCTGCAGAAACTCAAAGACCTATGGGGAATTTCTGCTCAACAATTATGGGCTAAGCAGCTCTGTACAAAGAAAAAACTCTTTGGCCTTCTGGTGTACTCCAGTATATATCATTTGGGGATTTAGTCAAGGACCTTGTACAGCAGATTATGGACTGTTCAGCACAGCGTCTTTCCAGGTTAGGAGACACAACTTCATGCCTTTTCCTTATTGTTGAGGTGGGGTTATATCCCTGTATGAAGATCAGCATATTATCACTACTGGCTCTACCACCTTACATTAACATAGTGATTAACAACCAACAAAGGGCTATTTTGACTGTACTCAAGATAGATAAATTCAATTATTGAGCAACACAGGTAGAAGGTTTTAAGCAAAAATACACAGGATCAGAAACCACATGGGGCTTAGAATGGGAAATCGGTTGAAATAAAATCAGTTTGGGGACAGCCCACTCTTGCTGTTTCCTACTCATTTCTGGAAGCACTCTCTCTTTGTGAGTGTCTTTTTCCCTGGCCTCTCCATCCCTCTCTGGGTGTTTGCTGTACCTTAAGTATGGCTGCCTTCCTCACCCTCTATTCTTCATCCCTATTTCATCTTACTTCTAACATCATCTACCATCTTCTGCTTAACTCAAGCTTCCTTCTACCTGCAGCTTGCTCCTGAACCAAAACAGCCTTGACTATCCCTTATGACTTCTCCTCTCTGGGCACCCTTTCATTTTCAGTTCCTGATGCTAATTGTCTGATTCTCATGGTTTCTCTTGGTAGGATGCAGATTGGCTCAGCTCATCTCTTTATACAAGTCTTTGTCATGGATTACAGGCCGGACTCATTTTAGGCATTCCTTGATTGTGCTTGTTCCAAGAATGTACTTTTTAAAATGAATGAATGTATAAGTTTGGGTAAAATGCGTGTAATTCAGGATCTTTGAAAGAAATTGCAGGCTTTGCATCAGCATGCCTGAAGAGGCTCATATAGTTTTATTAATCTAATTTTTAAAAATTAGAAGCAGAAGCTCAATGAATTTAAATGAAATACTCAAAAGTACCAAGAACTAATTTTCTTAGTGTCACTGTAGTATCTTGAACATCTTTCTTTAATATCATTCATTTTTCCATAGTATAGAGTATTTTTAACAGGTCTATTTTCTTCATTAGTCTGTAAGATTTTTGAAGGTCTTGGTATTTTTTATATTCTTAGCCCTGAGAATTCCCAGACCTGGAGTTGACACTGTATAAATGTCAGATGAATGAATGAATACTTTATTGAATCAATTAATGGATGATCATTGAGGATTCTTTCTTCTAAATTACAGGGCAGAAGAAAGAAGGAAGGATGGGGAAAAGCTCTTATACTCATTAATGAACAACTACTACATGCCAGGTACTGTCTGAAATATTTTCACTTATTTCCTGCAATTCTTACAAAAAGCTTACAAGGTAGTTGTTGCAGGCTAACTTGCTCAACAAGATTAAATATGCTATCAGCTCTCACAATGCAAGTAAAAAATCAGAATCAGAATTTGAATCCAGGTATGTCTAACTGTAAAGCTCATGATTTTTTTAAAAAGTAAACTTTGCTAGTATCCACAGCTGCCCTGACTGCTGATGCAAACAAAATGAAATAGTAAAGAGAATTCAAAATGAGACCCAGCAACAAACAATTTACAGGCTATGAAGCCACAAGGAATATGCATGTAGGATGTTCCAAAAACAAGCAACTCTATTATGCTAGAAATCATCACCTCATTATAAATGTTTCCATTCTAAGCTCCATCCCTCACTCTCTGTTAATAATTCAAGCATTTAAATTTTTATTAGATTGTAAATTGGCACACAGGTCATGAGCCTGACTTCACAACTGTCATATTCAAAATTGGAATGGAATGAATCTCCTCCTGCTTCCAGTCAAGTCACCCATTTGCACTCTCCAAATATGCCTAATGGGAAGAAGAGACACACTTGATGGGAGGGAGAATCTCATGAAGTTAACATTTGTAGTGCAATCAAATTAAATTTCCATTGAATTTTAGTTTAAAATGGTGCTTGGCTAGTTGCTGCTGATACATCATCTCCCAAATTTCTACTAAAATATCAATGAAGACACAGAAAAAAGATAAAAGTACACATCATCTCCAGAAATGAAAACTTCAAAAGAGTCTATTGCTCAGAATAATAATGTTGACTAAATGTAAGATCAAAGAAGCAAAATAGAAAAGTGTATATCTATCTATCTATCTATCTATCTATCTATCTATCTATCTATCTATCTAGTCTATCTATCTATCAGTCTAACAACGCTTATGCCCCGGAAAATGAGAAAACCTTCTCCCCTAGGAGGAGATAAATATTTTTTTTTCCCCTGCATGTCGGTCCATGAATCAGTCTTAGATTTTGTAATGACAAAAGTAAGTATGAAGTCACCCCATTATTATATTTGTGCTTATTTTGTAGCAGCAAAAATACCAAATCCATGCCCCTTTGCATATCTTTCCATATTTCAGAAATGTTAATTTTAGAAAACAAGAGAGTTAGAGACAGGGGCAGGTGTGCGTTGTTATGCACTGGACTTCCACAGAAGATTTTACTGCGTGAATAGGTAATTCTCTATTTCTGCTGCTCCTGCTGCTGTTGCTGCTGTTGCTGCTGGTGATGATGATAAATAATCAAGGACTTGGCAAGTGGGAAAAATGGCAAATCCTATCATGAGCATAAAATATCCTTAATTGGAGTTAGTGAAAGAGTGTAAAGAACGAGCTTGAATGAGACAAGTTAAAAGGGTCTTGCCTTTAAGTTCGGCCAGGTGACATTCATGGACAGTCTCCTGCTGTGGCTGGGTTGCTTCTGACGTTCATTCTGGGCTCCAAGGACAGGCTTCTATTGGCACTCATCCTGAGTCCTGGCTCTGAGACTTAATCTCTGTGGCTCCACCTGGCAGCTTAAATGCTCTGGGTCTCAACTTTCTCATCTGTAAGATGGAGATTATAACACTTGTATCAACAGGCTATTGTAAGAATTAAATATGAAAATGAATTTGATTAGACACTGTAAAGCACATGTAAGAGCTTGTGATTGCACGGCCGTCCAACACCATTTAAGGTCTGTGTAACTCACTAGCTACTTAAAAAATGCTTCTAGGGAGTTACCTCTTTTGTGTGTCTGTTTACCTCCTCTCTCTCCATCAAGACGGTGGGCTCATTCAGGGCAGAGCCTGCTTTTCATCCCTGTTTGTATTCCCTTCTGCAGTTCTTTGCCCTGCACTGACTGAGTACTTGAAAAATACAAGCTGATAATGATGGTATCAATTGCAGTGCTATCATTATTCAGGCATTCTCCTGTTACAGAAAAGGTCATATTTTTCTTCTGCAGGTATGAATCACTAACTTTAATAGTATTCTATGTTTCAGCAAGAATATTTACCAGGCAGTATAAGGTTCTAGAGGGCAGGAATACTTTAAAAACATTTTACATATTCATTTGTGTGTTTGTTTATTTGTCTGCATGTTGCATAGAGCCAACTGGAGATTGTTAATAAATAAATCTGATAAATATTGCTCTGATGATAAAAATGCAATCTTTAGCCAGAAGGTACCATGAAGAGTCACATGTCTACATTTAGTTTTGAGCTGTGATAGCTGAAAAATAAAATGTAAGTACTCCATAACAAAGTATTTGCTGTTCTGATTCACAATGCAAACTATTACAACAATGTATTACAAAAATTTTCATATTGCTATACATTCTGCCAAGGATTATATCACCGTTTTTATTCACCTTATTATCTTTTATTAGGTCCCTATACTATGTTGCTGTCCATTTGTAAGGAGCTATATTTCCCAGTTGTATAACCTGGGGAGTTATTTGTCTTCTGAAGAGCCCAGGGAAGTGGAAAGGAAGTCCAAGTTTAAAAAGTTTTAGCAACTTCTCTTTTTCCTGATAGGTCCTTCAAGATTGTATACCTTTGGTAGGCCTCTGCCAATTAACATTCAATTACTTAGAGCCTTGGGGTGTAATGAATGCCATATCATATATCCTTTCATTTGGTGCAAAATAACTGTTCTTGTCAATCTCTGGTTTTAACCGTTGAATGTCTTTCTGTTCTGAGGAGGTCTTGATTCAAGGGCTCTGTCTTGAATAACAGCCCTTTGTGTTGCTTCTCCTCTCTCCCCCTTTCCTTCTCTTCTTTGTCATATTCTATCATCAGTTTTGATTCTTCTCTCCTGCATAGGAATCTCTTATTTTTCTTTCAACCATTGCAGAAATCTTTTTTCCCTTTTCTATGAGCCACAGAAAATAAAGAAGTAGGGTGCCTAGTTTTCAAGATTTTCCTCAATGGTAGAACCTTTAGTGGGATATACACAAAGCACACAATGACCTCAGGCAGGGAGAAGGCCTGGACACATTTCCTGCAGACTCATTTTCTGTAATTCCTGGAGGATAAGGCTAAATACAAACAAGTAGGTAACTCTAACATGACTTGGGACTGCTTCTTTGCTGGGCAGTGACATCAAGCAGGAAAAATAATACTTTAGAAAGAGAGACTTCCTTTCTCCCATCAGCTGGGGTGCAGCGCTATTTTGTACAGGTGTAGGCACTCAGCAATTCTCCCTGGCTTCTCCCTGCCTGCCACCAGATGCCATCAATCAGGAAATCAGGAATCCCAGTACGACGATTCTCACTTCTGCCACTGCTGAGGCCTCACATCAGGTTCACCCCAGAGAACCTGATGTAATTGTCCAGGCAAGGGCCCAGGCATCCATGGTTTTAAAAGCTTCCGATGGGATACGAAGGGCTGAGAATGCCTGGATTCGAGCTTTCAGAACTCAACTCCTTCTGCCTGGTTCTTCTCTTCATTCTACATGATGTGAGAACAAGTCTTTTGCTGTTGGGTACGGTCTTCTGTTTCTCACCCTGACTTACCATATGTAGATTCCACATCGTGAGTCTTTTCCCTCTGTCTGCTGCTGCTGATAGCTTCAGTTGCCTCCTCACACCCTCCCACTCAAGCTGTGTCCCTGTGGTGCATTTGCCTGCTCTTCTCCATCTGTTTCCCACTTTCTCCTGTCTGGAGAAGCTTCATGATATATGGCTTCTGAGAGAAGTGCTCTTTCCATCGCATCTTTTATGCCAGAGCCACCACTTAAAACACCCTATGGGCCTTTCACCACTATTGTCTAATAAAAGTCCCAAGAGATGGCACCAGACCCCTCCCCTCTTCCCAAGGCTTGCCAGAACCATGCTAGAACTTATTCAGCTTCCAGGCCTCCTAAGGGGAGTGTGGATTTTCCAAGCAGGCAGAGTGACAGAGAAGCTGCTCTGAGTGGCAAGGGCAGGACACGGAAAAGCTGATCAGCTCAGCGCATGACCTGGGTCCTGCTGAGCCCTAAATGAGCCATTCATCCAGCGTGACATCTGGAGCAATGGAGTTGAGGCACTCAGGGAAGTGCTTATTTATTTAGGGAAGAGATGAAGCTGTGATTGCTGCCTTCCCACCAGTCACTCAAAAGGGAGGAGAAAAAGGCGAGGGCTAGCATCTGGACTCTGTAAATTATAAAACCATGCCTCTAATTTTGAAGATTTCAGAAAGAGACTATAACCTGAAGGTTCGAGAACTCAGCAAAACTCTAAAATGAAGTGCGGTGTTTTGCTGGTTTGTGCATACACGCATTTCCCTAAGCCTGTAATTTTAATTATGTTCTCAGTGGGTTTTAATGCCTCAAAGAAAAAAAAAAGTTAAGATCATTGCTTTAAAAAATAATACAGGGAGTTCAGGAGTCCTGAGTGCAAAGAAATGTTCATTTTCTTTTTCTTTTCTTTTCTTCATAGCTCACATGCCCTAGCATAGAGCCAGAGGCACAGAAAGCACTCAGAAAGTATTTTTCCAATAATTTTCTATTGCTATCATCCAGACCCTAAAGAAAATGCAGAAGGGCAACATGCAAATATTCACCCAGGAGTTCTGGCTGGGATTTCAAAAGCTTTAGGGTTTGTTCCTAGTTCTATCCTTTATCCACTCTGTGGTTCGGGGCAGGAAACTTCACTTTAGTGGGTTTCAGATTTCTTCTCTGCATTTGTGTTACATAATTTCTGAGTGATCTTTCAATGCTGAAAGTTGAGTAATCTGTCCCTACTCAGTGCAGCATTACAATTATTCTAAGATTATAGCAAATAAAATCAGAGAGCCTAATCCTTTCTCTCTGTGTGGAGAATTTGGACTTTCACAGGGATTATGAGAGGGAGTACCAGATTATCTGTATATGCTCTGAAACTGAGGTCAAAATCCTGTCCTCTATTTAACATTCTATAAGGCACTGGCCCAGATGGAGCTTCATAAAGTTGAGCACCTCCTCTTTGCCATAATTGGATTGAGCAGTAGTAAAATATCTGGATCTTTTTCTCAAGTATCTTACAACCTTGTAGATAATATGCAAACACATAAAACAGGGAGAAGACAATTAATTGTGAAATTACAAGCTAGCAATTATAACTGTATAACTGTAATAACCCTGAGGACTAGAGTGATCCCAGGGGTGTTGGGGGTGGGTGGAACTTAAGCAGTATCTTGAACGTTGGGCAGAATTTAAATAAGTGGTAAAGGGGAGATACTCCCAGTGGAGGTAAATGGGAGCAATAGGGGCAAATGGTGGAGGCACGCATAAGGAGTGTTAAGAGGAAAGTAGATCAGGGTATCTGATGAAAGAAGAGGTTGTTCTTCATGAAGTGTGCAATATTTATGTTGGGTGAGCCTTGAAGGCTTGAAAGGAAATTTGGGGCATTGATATCCACCTGGGGGAGCTTCTGTAGGTTGCTGAGTAGGTGCATGTCGTGGGGGAGCCACGCTGGAAGAGCATTCATGTACACAATGGACTGGAGACAGGGGTGCTGATGCAGTCTTGTGCATGTGCCTTGAAAAAGGCCAAGACAATATTGGAAGCAGCAGGAACAGACAATCTCCCAGTGAGCCGCAAACTCAGACGCTGGGCTTGCCGGAGCTGCAGCTGGCAGTGCTCGGGGCTGTGGAGGAAGCTCAGTGTGTGTGTTCTTGAGGAATATAAAGAGCCCACTCTCTTCTCTGCTGACATCTGAAGTTTGGGGCTGGAATTGTTGTTCTCCCCAGGAAATCCTGAATCTAAAAATGGCTCTTGTTTTATGAATGGAAGGCTACGGATTAGAGGAGTGGGCCACTGAGGGCCTCTCACGTTCTATCTTCTCTGCTCCCTTATTGCCAACAGCAGCCAGTGGAGGTGCCCTGGTGCGTAGGGGAGAATTCTGTGGCTGTGAGAGGTCGGTCAGGGTGAATTAGCACCAGTCTCTGGGCTCGAACTTTAATAGTTATTGTTAAAGGTAACCCCGCAGCTAAAGTTAAGAAAGACTAGCAGGAGAAAGATTTTCTTCTTTAAGCGGCAGCATCATCCAGGCCCTTTAGGGAAAACATCTATTTTTGCTCTTAGACCAATAATGCTTTATCTAAACAAAGTGATAAAGTGTGATACCCAGTGACACAAGTGACTGGATAAAAAGCTTTAATTTCATTGTTAATGAAGTGTTTTTCTGAGTCGGCTGTAAATACTACTTTGAGTGATGCAGTGGGACGCTCCATTTCAGGGTAAAGGGAAGAGTATAGCATTTAATTCCTGGCACCCTTGTGTGTGTGCCACCTCCCTGTCTAGGAAGCCTGTGATGTGTCTCATGGAGGAAATGTCAAAGATGTCTTTCCATTTCCAGGTTCAGAGAGCCCGTTGTGGTTTGGGGGAAGCATCAATGTTGTCTACAGGAATATGGAGTCCACTCCAAATGAAATCATCAGAAAACATTGAACAAAAGGAAATCCACACAGCATCCAGCTATGGAGTAGCTAAGCGGTGAAGTGGCGGGAAGATGACCAGGACAGGATGGGTGATACTGTGGGAAGGCTCTATTGCAGAAGGGAATTCTAAGAAGTGTGGGAAGGCCACGAAATTTAGCCCAGAAGAGTAAAAAACATTGTGCCAGGATTGGAAAGGAACAGCTCTGAGAAGGAAACAAGAATAGGAGAACAATGCCAGTGCAGATAAATGGGAGTGCTCCTTGCTGGAGGCAAAGACCATAGAAAGATTTGTCAAAAGGAGTCTTTCGTTAAATATAGAAAGTCTGCTTCTCAGATTTGTGTTCATTCTTTCCGTTGATTTGAAGCTGAGGTAAGCGCATGAGGAAGAGTACTGACTTTGTCAGTCTTCTATGTTCACAGGTATGTAGTGTGTGGACAAAATTTTATCTGTCCTAATGAAATCATAAAATGATAACCATTGTCATCTTTTATTGAGATTATACCGTGTCAGTAATGAGCTAAGTGATTTGCAAGAATGACTGCATTTCATCTTCACCACAACTCTGTAAGATAGGTAGTATTATGTTCTCTGGTACATAAAGAAATGAAGATGCAGAACATTCCTTGTCTATAGAATGCAGATTATAATAATGGTACCTATCTCAACAGTGTAATTGAGATAATCCATGTAAATTGCTGAGCCCCAAATCTGGCCCTTACAAACTGTCTAATATCAGTTACTTATTTTTGCTAATGCTTCATAGCCCATAATTTCTAATTGCCAGAGTAAATGTCAACCTGGTCTCTCTCTCTCTGAAGCTCTTCTCTTTCCTGGGTGAAAGCAGTCATCTAAGAGCTCTTGATGTGCTCTTTCCTCCTCTCTAGCTGATTCTCAATTCAGCAGTTGAGAAAGTCAGACCGCAAACTCTTCTGCTGGAGTTCTACAGAATCTATAGAATCTCCCTCTACAGAATCTCCCTCCCCCATTAGCTTTCTAAATCATCTCCTTCTCTACCCATTTTTTACCTGGCTCCAGTCCCACTGACCCTCCTGCTGTCCCTTGAAAATGTAGCACACTGCTGTCTTAGGGCCTTTGCACATTCAGTTTCCCCTACCAGGAATGCTTTCTCCTTATTTGTGTGTGCTTATATCTCACTTTCTTCAGGCCTATCTTAGTTTCCTAGGACTGTTATAACAAAATACTGCAGACTGGCTGGCTTAACTGAAATGTATTTTCCAACAGCTCTGGAGGGTGGAAGTCCGAGATTAAGATGCTAGCTGATTCCATTTCTGGTAAGAGCCCTTTTCCTGGCTTTTGGTTGGCTGGCCTCCTTTTTGCTATATCCCCACATGGCCTTTCTTTGATGCACCAGAGTAGAGTGAGTGAGAAAGGATCTCTCTCTTCCTCTTCTTCAAACCTTCTAATCCCATCATGAGAGCTCTACTCTTATTACCTAATATAACCTTGACTCCCAAAGGCTCCGTCTCCAAATACCATCACATTGGAGGTAAGGGTTTAAACATATGAATTTGGAGAGGACATAAAACTGTTGGTCAAAAACAAGATCCTTCTGTTTAAATGTCTCAGTGAGACCTTCCCAGACCACTCTTTATATTAAATAGCACTTCCCACTCACCCAACACTTCTTATTCTCCTGGTAATTATATCTGCTATGTGATACATTTTATATAGATATGAAAATACCTGCTGCTTCTCTTCCCTCACAGGAATGGAATTTAGTCCAAGGTAGAACATCCTTCTTTGTACCTGGCACGTGTTAGGTGTTCACAATTTGTGAATGAACAAATGAATGAATTTGTTGAATGAATGAACCCTTCTATAGCCTTGACCTCTGATGACTCTCCTATGATATTAGAATTTTGTCTTTGTACCCAAAGGCAGGATAGTACTTCCAGTTTTTCTTCTGAAACCCTCTATGAGCTAGATAAACTAGAATCAGCTGGCCTCTGGCCAAAATGAACAAAGGTTGTAAACTGCTTTGCTAGGAATAGCCTTCTGTCTTATCCTTCCCTTGGTGTTCACTGTGCCCTGGCAGGGAATAAAACTCAAAAAGAGAGCACAATTAGGAAAGAACAGTCCACACCAAACAGGCCCCACAAACACAGAAAAGTAGGTCATTGTTCCTAACATAAGCAAGAAAAATCTTTGTTCCTAGCCCGGGCTGTGTTCCACTTGTATGAAAACATCATAATTAATTGAATTAATTTAATTCTGAATGATGTGTGCCTTTTAGAAATCTCCCTTTATTTATTTATTTTTCTATTTTTTGTTTCACAGATGACACATCTTGTCCCCACTCTGCATAGCTCCTAGGTAAGCTAAATGTTTGTTTCATTATCAAAGGGAAGCTTCTCCTTTGCCCTCCACGTGACACACGCTCATGACCTACTGTGTGTGAGCTCTTGCCTTTTAGCAGAGTACAACGAGGCTTCTTTTAAGAGCACAGACTATATTCTCTAATTTTTTGTTAATGCTGCAGAATACCTAATAGAAATTTCCTCTTCCACCTCATAAGTCCTGCGGATGAACTGAACATTAACCCTCACTGGGTAACCTTGAGAAAACCTCATGAATGTGCAGCAATTACAATCCATCACACTTGCCAGTGACCTGGGAAAAATCAAGGTGTGAGATAAAGTGGCCATTACAGAAACATTTCATAGGATCCAGGAGACATTACCTTCCCTGGGCTTTCTTGGTAGGGGACAGAGGGTACAAAGCAAAGCTCCTATGTCCGAAAGAACCACAGAGAAGCAGTCATGTTGACATTTTCTTTCTCATCTCTAATCATAAAAAAAAAAGAAAAAAACCTAGAATCATCTTGTCATGTCCCCCCCATCCCCCCCCCCGTTTTTGAGACAGGGCCTCACTTTGTCACTCAGGCTGAGATGCAGGTGCCATCATAGCTCACCACAGTCTGAAACCCCTAGCTCAGGCCATCCTCCTGCCTCAGCCTCCTGACTAGCTAGAACTGCAAGCATACACCACCACACCTCGCTAATTGTTAATTTTTTTTGTAGAGATGGACGTCTCACTGTGTTTCTCTGGCTGGTCTCAAACTCCTGGCCTCAAGCAATCCTCCTGCCTTGGCCTCCCAGAATGCTGGGATTACAGGTGTAAGTTACCACCCTTGGCCATTATCTTGTCATTTTCTGAATTATCATTTGCAGGTTTCACTTGTTCAATTTTTTTTTTTCAAGATAGAGTCTTGCTCTGTTGCCCAGGCTGGAGTGCAGTGGTGTGAACTCTACTCACTGCAACCTCTGCTTCCGGGGTTCAAGCAATTCTCCAGCCTCAGACTCCTGAGTATCTGTGACTACAGGTGCATGCCACTATGCTCGGCTATTTTTTTATTTTTAGTAGAGACGGGGTTTCACCATGTTGGCCAGGTTAGTCTTGAACTCCTGACCTCAGGTGATCTGGCCACTTCACCTCCCAAAGTGTTGGATTACAGGCGTGATCCACCACGTGTAGCCTATCAGAATATTTTACACATACCAGGGAATACTGAAACATAAATCCCACATAAGATTCAAGATGGCTGGAATGATTTCAAGAAGCAATGTTACAATTATATGTTTTGCAAGCAAAGAAACAAAAAAATTACAAAATTTAAATACAAATTATGAAATAGTTTCTGCCTATTCCTCCTCTTCCTAAACAATTACTCCTTATCCCTTTTTACAAAGAGTTCAGTCTTTAGTTTACATGAGAAATATACTTTTGACATAAAACTAGAGTTGACGGAGAATGAGACTACATTTTCTCTGGGTCTTCTCTAGGTTTCAGTGAAGCCTAGATAAAAATTTCTTTGAAATTTTTGAAAGTTTTACTTTAGATTTTATTCAGCCTAAAGTAGTCAAGCACTCTCTGGCTTCTCTACAAAAGATGACCCAAATTCCCACCAAGGTGCTGGTTTTGTTTAATGTATTATTCTTGTCAAAGGCAAAGAGAAGAATATTTTACCCACAGAATTTTAAAACCTACCATCATGCTAGTTAGCAAAAGATAAACTTTGTGTTCTGAACTAGTAGATTTTCGCAGAACCCTATAAATCACAACGTATTTGTAGATCAGTATAAGACTGGCCCTATAGTGACGGTGGATCTCTATGAACTTAAACATATGAGAAGTTTGTTGCTGCTCATTGAATATACACTGGGGAAGAAATCAACATCTTATAAGTCATTCTATAACCCCAAGTGGACACACAGTTATGAACCTTCACAAATACTTGTCTTGGTGGTTTTGCCCCTAATTTTCTTGGTGGAGGATAAGTTAAGAGTCTTCTATTTATTCTCCTTTATCGACAGTCAACTTAGCTCAGCTGCCTAGCCTGAAAACTGCTTGCTAGCAATTTTTTTCCTCCAAAACCTGACACTGTGAAAGACTTTAATTCCCATGATTTGTTGTGGCAGTGTGGTGCCCCATGTATGTTAAGGGTAGATTTAATGCCTTCTCTCCAGCTCAAAGTCACGTTAAGGATTGAAACTCTGATCCAGGAGCTTTACCAATCAGGAGGTAGCTATTTTCAATGACTTTCTTGGTAACATTCAATCCTCTTTGACCTGCTTCTCTGCCTTTCATTTGCATTCGAGTCTGGCCCAAGGAGAGTGATTGCCTGTCCTGGACTGCTTCTTGCACGGTGTTGATTTAGTGGTAACACTGTACTGTATAATTCATTTGCTCCTCGGGCCTGTAATGACTTGGCTTATACAGTGTGCAAAAGTGAATAGCAGTCTAGGGACCTTGACCCTAGGGCATTAAGAGCAGCTAAGGAAAACTCCTGTTTCAGAGATGTTCCCTAACCAAGTGTCAGACGGGACACACATAGTGATAACTGATTATATACAATGTAAGAGGGTTCAGTTTTCTATATTATATGATGAGGTTTTTTTTTTTTTTTTGGCTGGGAGAGGATTATAGAAAATAAAGTTAAATACAATAAATACCTACAAAGAGACAGGTACTAGAACAAGCACTTTACATATGTTAAATTATTTTTCAAAACAACCAAAGAGGAAATGTGACTGATAGGGTTTTATGGACTGAGTGTATGTGTCCTTTTAAAACTCTGTGTTTTTGCTCTTAGCTCCAGTATGGCTGTATTTAGAATAAGGCAGTGATTACATTAAATACTATTATAAGAGTGGGGCCCTGATCCAATGGGATTAGTGACCTCAAAAATGAGACACTAGAGAGCTTGTTCTCTCTCCACCTTGTGAGGACACTGAGAAGGCAGCTCTCTGCAAGCCAAGAAGGAAGCCCTCACTAGAAACTGAGTCATCTAGCCATCTATAACTTAGATTATGGACTTCTAGCCTCCAGAAGGGTGAGGAAATAAGTTTCTGCTGTTTAAACCACCTAGCCTGGGGTATTTCGTCATAGAAGCCTGGAGTAGGTTAACACAGAGGATTTAAGTAACATTCCCAAGACCACACAGCTAGGAAGTGATAGAGGTTAGAACTTAAATTTGTCTGATGTCCAAGACTGTGTCATTAACAACTCCTACTCTGTTTTTGTCATGACATTGCCTTTGTCTCCTGTCTGTCAGGATAGGCTAAGCAATGCTGTGGTAACAAATAGCCCCAATCTCTGTGGCTTGAAACAGAAAGGATTACTTTTCCTCCAAACTAATGCAATGCCTACTGTGGGTCAGGTGAAAGCTATGTTCTCTATTGTCCTTTGTCAAGGATCCAGGCTGGTAGAGTTGCCACTATCAGAAACATTGTGGTCACCGCAGCAGATGAGGAAACTTCTGTGCCAAATTACATGATTCCGATTGAACTTTATACCTAGAATTGGTCTATGCTTCTTCTGTTTACATTTCATGGTCATGCCTAAGAGCCTGTAAAGGGCAACATCGTCATATAAAGAGAATGAGAACATTTGAAGAGCAGCAGTAATGATTACTATATCTACTCAGGGCATGAAAATCCCACTGTTTCTAGATGAATCTAGAATTCTGCAAGTGAATTCACCTGCTACCAGTCTAGCCCCTTAGTCTACTTTTGGTGATAATTGACCATGGAAGATTCATTAAAATAGATGATACCTGGCATGAATACATTAATTAGCTTGATGTAGCCATTATATAAGGTATACATATTTCAAAACATGTTGTACATGATAAATATGTATAATTTTATTTGTTGATTAAGAAACTAAAAAATAATAAAAACAACACAAAACCTATGACAATGAGTTGGAATATTTGTGAGGGCGTTTGGAAGAAGATGTAAGATGAATGAAAGTGTTTGCCAGGACTAGGGCTTGGCCATGGGTTCTGTTGTCCCTGGTTGGCACAGCTGGCTGGTGTAGTCATTGCTTAACTGGAGAGGCTTGAATAAGCTCCAGGCTGACATTTGCTGGCCACCATGTTATCATCCTCAGGCAATTTTAAGATTATTTTGGCTAGTGTGATGGTTAATATTGAGTGATAACTTTATTGGATTGAAAGATGCAAAGTATTAATTCTGGGTGTGTCTGTGGGGGTGTTGTCAAAGGAGATTAATATTTGAGTCAGTGGGTTGGGAAAGGCAGACCCACCCTTAATCTGCCAGCATGGCTAGAATATAAAGCAGGGAGAAAAATGTGAAAACAGACTAGACTGGCCTACCCTCCCAGCCTACATCTTTCTCCCATGCTGGATGCTTCCTGCCCTCTAACATCGGACTCCAAGTACTTCAGTTTTGGGACTTGGACTGGCTCTCCTTGCTCCTCAGCTTGCAGATGGACTATTGTGGGACCTTGTAATAGTGTGAGTTAATACTTAGTAAAATTTCCTTTATATGTATATCCTATTAGTTCTATCCCTCTAGAGAACTCTGACTAATGTGGCTAGCTAGGGAATATTGAATATGAACATGAGCTAACTTCTTTGAATATGAACACCAGCTAACTTATCTCTTAAATGTATAAAAATGATGCCTGATAGACAAAAACAAGAAGTAGTTACCCTCTAACAGCTCAAAAAGATGATGAAAGAGATCAAAGAACCATAATCGGTGTTTCCATTTATATTTCCCATTAATCTCTTTGATATCATCACCTTTTCTTTCTGTCCACTGGGAAGTTTTCTATTGGACTTCATTGTGATGAAGCATAACTTATCCATCCAATTAGATTTATCGTTAGCTTAAGAATACTTTTAACACTATACTCTTATTTTCTTGTCTAAATCTTTAACATGTATATATATTATCTATTAAAAAACAGCCAATAAAACAACCAATAAAATTAAAGGAGAGCATTTCTTAAAGGGTCAAGGTATTCATTCTATTGCAGATCTCAAAATAGGATCAAGAGATGTTATTTTTAAAATAAAGATCTTCCCAGGAAAGTAATGGTAGTTAAACAGACTGTTCCAGTCCTATTTCCTGGTAAAGTGAAAAGGAGCTTGTGGTTTCCTCAGGCCTGGGCATGCTTAAAACCTTTGACCACCCACCCTCTTCAGTTATATCAATGCCTTCCACTGAGATTGACAACACAGAAGGCAGTAGCTAAACATCTATATATTCAAATAGCATTTTATGATCTTCAAAGCATGACTGGTATTTATTTACTCAATTTATTTTCAAAGTAACTTTGGGAAGTACAGGTGCATTTTACTGATCTTAACTGTGGGTCTCTCTGAATATTGAGAGAAAAAGACATTTGCTATGATTAGACAACTAGTAAGGATGATGGATAGATCCTGACTTAATTTGAAGTGTGTTTCTTTACCCTCCTCCTCTACATTTCCTGATGACTTTTTATGTTTTCCCTTAAAATGCTTTACCCATACTCTTAATCTGAAGATTAAGCTCTGCAACTGAAGAAGGCTCTAAGTATTTCTTGTCTCACTAGTTATTTCTATTTTCTGTAATGAGCAGTATCTTTTCATCTATCGTCTACACAATGAACTATCATGGTCATGAAAATGAGTCCAAATGCTTCTATCTGGTGCTCAAGCCTCCTTACATCTCAACGTCATTTCACTTCTTGGTTTCCCTTATTACTGCTTCTCATTCACATGACACTTTCACCCAGGGAGACTGACTGTGACCAGAATACATATGCTCCTTGGGGTCTTGTTTCTGATTATACTTTTTGCTCAACCAGAAATATTCTGGCCCCAGATTACCAGCTGTTAAAATTCTCATCTTTGCAGACCTGCTTCTTGATCAGTCTCTTTCATGAATCTGTTACTAACTACAATATGACTTTTTCCTCTTCTGAACTTTCGACATGGTATAAGTAGGATAGAACCATGTATTTTGAGGGTCAAGAAAGCTCTCAGCTCTGTGTCTTAGTCATCATAGTACCTCAATAATATTTGTGGAACTGTAACTGTGGTTCTCAAATTTTGTCTCAGAACCCTTGACTCTCTTAAAAATTATTAAACACCCAAAAGAGATTTTGTTTATATAGTTTTTAATCTGTTGATAATGGCCACATTAGAAATAAAGGTAAATAAATTCTGAATTACAAGCCTGTTTAAGCACACATCCATTACCCATGAGAATGATGATGGCATCCCAATCCACTCTCTTCTTGGGAGAGGAGATTGGAAGAGGCACATAATTCCTTAGCATTATGATGAAAATAGTTTGACCTTACAGAGTTCCTTAAATGGCTCAGGAGATTATCAGGGGTCCCCTATCACACTTGTGAATCACCTAAGTACTATCACAGAAAACAAAGCAAAACAAAACAAAACAAAATTCAGACCAAGTCAAGAGCTCTAGGTTTAGGACCACTTTCTGCCACAAACATGTTGTTTAACACTTATTTGGTCTTTGGTTATCTTCTTCTGAAAGTGAGGCAATTGGGGTTAAGTGATCCAGGAAATTCTTCTAGCTCTAAGCACCTGCTCCCAATCCTCTGCAGATTTATAGAGCAATTCTCTCCAGGGGCTTCCCATGAAGGGGTTTTGCTCCTATTCAGTATGAGCCTTCTTGCTGACTATTAACCTGGTTGGATATAAATATTAGTGCCATGCCTGGAAAATCACAGGACACATTTATGGCACGAAAACATGTGGATGACTGGAAGAAAAGCAACAAAGAATCTCAGACATCATTTTTGAAATAGGGTTTCTCTCACCAGGGGTGTCATGTGAGGACCCTGTGAGTTCTAACAGGATTGGTTCATGAGACAGATGAAACTACCTATTGAGGATTGAGACTTAAATAAATTTCTAAAGTGCATGAAAACTTTCTAGAATTCAGTCCTAGCCCCTTTCCTTTCCTCATAGATATCACAATACCCCTCTTGCAGCAACTTCATACTTGGCCTTCTTGTGTGATCTCCCACTTTTTCCCAAACCAGGCTCTCACAATTAGTTCTTTTTGTTATTCCAGTCCCACTGTATCAAAAGTTATCTGTTTCATGTCCCACCTTCTTATGCCATATTAAAAGCTGAGTTAACTAATTCAGGAATATAAGTGATCAGGTGTTTTCAGGATTTAATAACGTAGTATACTATATCTAGTAGGTATAACTGTGGCTTATAGTAGTCACTGTTGTATTTTTAAAATGAACTCATCTGAGTCTGTTGCACTGGATGTCCTGTGGTGAAGATTATTTGGGTTAGAGAGTTTTCGGCAACACAAACCACACTACTTATGAGTCTGAATATTGCAATAGGAAGGGTATGGAAAACTTAAGTAAGTTCTTTACTCTGCCATTTTTAGCCGAATGAACAAATTATTTAAACTCTCTGAGTTTCTGTTTACATATCTGTAAATGGATGATATTTAGAGCTAAAAACCTAGGATATTTAGACTTAAATTGGCTACTGCTTTGGTTTCTTAAAGAAACACTTTGGTCCTTAGCCTCCAAAGCCTCTGGTTAGCTGCTCTACCAATTCTATGTGGCAAGTCCTCCTTTTCAGGTTCTTTGTTGTTGTTTTAAGAGAAAATTTCCAGCTAAGTGCTTGTTTCTTTACAAATACAAATAAACAGTTATGCTGAATAAGATCCCACTCAAGGTTGGAGTTTTTAATATAGAATCAACAAGCTCAAATGTTATCATTTAATAGAAGAAAAATCTCTTTTGTCTTCATCAAAATACTTTATTTTCATCAAACATATTTCCATCTTTGATTATTTTTAAAAGTATTATGACTCAAAGATAACGAAATCCTATGGAAAAATAAGTAAAAGAAGAATATTGACTGGGTATCCAGTAAGATAGGGTAGCGTCGGGAAAGGGCAAGATTTAGGATTGCAGTAAAGGAGAACTCCTAACTATGTGGGAATTCAAAGAAATTTTATATCACCTTCTTTGCTTTAAAAAAAAATGTTGCTTTTTTTCTGAATGATAGAATTCCAATTTTCATAATGCTATTTATTTTTTCTGGCTTTCTTAATTCAGAAATTAACTGTCATCCTTACTGTTGCTCATTTGAAGGCATTGTACCCTTTCCCCCAGCTGCTTTTGAGATTATTCTTTCATCTTTGGTTTTTAGCATGTTTGCATGATGTGCTCAGGTATAATTTTCTTGATTTTTACTCTACTTAGGATTTGTAATTATTCTTGAGACTTTGGTTTGTGGTCTTTCAGTTGGAAGGGAATTTTTGGCTAACTCCTCCAATATTTATTCTGCCCATTCTCTCTCTTTTCTAACTGAAACTCCAATCACATTTATATTAGATTGTTTCACCTTGCCCTTATGTCATTTATGTTCTTTATTGAATTTTCCTTAATTTGCTTTCTGTTATTAAGTCCAAGTTTCTCTGATCTATTTTCCAGTTTACTAACTGTATTTTCAGTTGTGCTTAGTCAGCTTTGATATGCATTTCTTGAGTTTTGTTTGTTTGTTTGTTTTTGAGATGGATCTTATTTAGTTGCCCAGGCTGGGACGCAGTGATGTGAACATAGTTCACTATAATCTTGACCTCCTAGGCTCTAGTGATTCTCCTGCCTCAGCCTCCAAGGTAGCTGAAACCACAGGTGCATGCCACCACACTTAACTAATTTTTTCATTGTATAGAGATGTGGCCTTGCTATGTTGCCCAGACTGGTCTCAAATTCCTGGGCTCAAATGATCCTCCTGCCTTGGTCTCCCAGAGTGTTAGGATTACTGATGTGAGCCAATGCACCAAGCTCTACTGAGTTTTTAATTTCAGTTATTGTATTCTTCAGTTCTAGAATTTCCATTTAATTCTTTTAAAATAGATTCTAGTTACTTAGTGGAATTCTCCATCTTGTCATCCATTTTCTTGAATATTTAATCGTAATTATGTTTAAATCTCTATCTGATATATTTTATTTATGATGCCAATGTTTCAATTCTATTGTTTGTTTTTAACTCCTTTATATACATGGTAGTTTTTGATTATCTGCTAATCCTGTGTAGAAAGTAGTGTTCTGGATGGTGCTATCTTTTTAATAGAAAGTAGCATTCTAGAAGGTGCACTTTTCTTCTTTGAGGCAACTAGACTAGAGCCTGTTCACTCTAGCCAATTAGGAACTAAGCTAAATAGAGGTTGGGTTGTATTTTTTGTCTAGATTCAGCAAACTCTGGTTTGCCTCAGAGTAAAAGCCATCTTGTTGGTGCCTCTGCTTGTAGTTCTTTTCTTTCCAGAGTAGCAGGAGTACAAAAATCTCCACTTTACTTTTAACTGTTTTCTTAGCATCTCAGCCTCTTACCTCATGTTAAGAATGAATAAATAAGTTGGGAATCATCAAAATTTAAACATCGTGTTTATTAAAGAGCACTATCAAGAGTGAGAATGCAAACTACAAAATGGGAGAAATATTTGCAATTCATATATCTGAAAAGGTTGCAGTAATAAGAATTTAGGAAGAATGATTACAACTTAGCAACAAGAAAAATAAGCAACTGAATTAAAAAAAATGAGTAGAGGACTTAAATAAACATTTCTCCAAAGAAAATAAACAAATGACCAATAAGCAAATGAAAAGATGTTCAACATCACTAGTAATTAGAAAAAATTAAGACAACAATATAATACCACTTCACACCCATTTAGATACATACACAAAGGAAATATATATTTTTTCTTTAGAATATGTATTATAAAGAAAGAATAATATAATTATATGTTTCTATATATTTACACATATAGAGAAAGAAAAAAATTAACAAGTGTTGGCAAGGATATGGAAAAATTGGAACACTTGTGCTTTGTTGGTGGGACTGTAAATGCTGCAGCCACATTAGTAAACAGTTAGGTGGTTATACAGGTTAACTCTGTATAACCACCTAACTGTTTACTTAGGTGATTAATAATTTTTTTTTCAATTCTATACGGTGTAGTTAGTAGTGGAATTGCTTATAATTCAGCAACTGTTTAGTCCGTACTAGGTATCCTTTGGCAGTGATGAAAATATTTTAGAATTAGATGAGGTGATTAGTAAATAACACTGTGATTGTACTAAATGCCACTAAATTATATGCTTTAAAATGGTTAAATTGTATGCTTTAAAATGGTTAATTAATTTTATGGTGTGCTCATGGAAGTGAAAGATATCTACAACGAGAACTACAAAATGCTGATGAAAGAAATTGTAGATGATACCAACAAACGGAAAAACATCAATGCTCATGGATTAAAAGCATCAATATCATCAAAATGACTATAATGACCAAAGCAAGCTACATATTCAACGTAATTCCTATCAAATGACTAACATCATTTTTCGCAGAAGTTGAAAACAATCCTAACATTCATTTGAAACACAAAAAGACCCCAAATAGCCAAACTAACCTTAAGCAAAATAAGAAAGCTGGATGCATCACATTACCTGACTTAAAATTTTACTACAAGGTTATGGTACCTAAACGGCATGGTACTGGTACAAAAATGTACACATAGGTCAATGGAGCAGGATAGAGAACCCCAAAATAGAGTCACATACCTACAACCAACTGATCTTCACAAAGTTTATATAACTAATAGGGACAGGTTGGGGGACAAGATGGATGGCTAGAACAGCCAAGATAGCCTTGCCTACCAAGTGAGATAAAAATTTGGGGTAAATAATCATACTTTAAACAGATATTTTGAGATAAAACACTGCAAGTCAAGGGAGAGACACTGACATTGAAGAAGGAAGCTTGGAATCCTACATGGGTTTGCTGTCTACCAGGACTCATTCCTACCTCTGAACAGTTCCTAAGGAAGTAGTGAGTGGAGTAACTGCAGGGCAATTCACTCTCACAGTTGACCTCTGGATCTAGGTGCAAGAGATCCCATGATGCCCAAGGATATTTGAGGTGGCAGGGAACTTCCCAGAAAGTAGGTAGAGACACAGCTGGAGCTCAGCAAGATGCAGCAGAAAGTTGAAACTCAATCCAAGGAATCCAATCAAATCATCCAAGAGTTGAAAGACAAAATCACCATTTTAAGAAAGAACCAAATTGAACAAGTGTAACTGAAAAATTTACCACTGGAATTTCATATTATAGTTGGAAGCATTAACAATAGAATATACCAAGCTGAGAAAAGGATCTGAGAGCTGGAAGATATGTACCTTGAATCAGTGCAGTCAGACAAAAATAAACAAGAAATAATTATTGTTTTACAATATTTTAATAATTTTTATTTTGTTATATATATATTATATATATATATGATATATATATTATATATAT